>NC_042619.1:198773468-199129793 GCF_901001135.1 Rhinatrema bivittatum
AGAGCCTCTGGGCTTGCATACATATTAGTCAACTATTTATACCACTATAGGAGGGTCATCTAATAACTCGAGGTGAGGTTTTGGTGATGGACTAGGGTTTTGGGGCCAGTTTTACATGCACAGTTTAACGTACGAACAGCACAGTACACATCAGTGAAGATTGGATGTGATTTGGAATGAGGAAAGGTACACAAAGATGAGATTTCTACAATGTTCTCTCGCCCTAGCTTGATAGTACCCAGGTAGAGATGCATCAAGTTAGGGCGCGAGAACATTGGAGAAATCTCATCTTTGTGTACCTTTCCTAACTCCAAATCACATCCAATCTTCACTGATGTGTACTGTGCTGTTCATACGTCTGACTGTGCATGTAAAACTGGCCCCAAAACCCTCCCCATTGACCTGCAACCTCCATTACATCCCCCATTTCACCCCACTGACCCCTTCCTGAGTCCATAAAATCCCTGCTGGGAGCACAGTGATCTACTTGCTCCTGACTGCTTCCAGTATTGCTTGACACCTACTCTGGAAGTATACCCAGGCTCCCGGCAGGGGTTTTGGGGTTCCAGGATGGGGTTGGGGCTGATGGAATGGAAGTTACAGGTGGGTGTGGAAAGGACAGGAGGGGATTGAGATTTAAGCTTAAAACTGGGGAAGGTGAATGATTGTTTTGTTTTTTTCATAATAGTCAAACTTCAAGATTGGAGCCTTTGGATTTTATTAATGGGGAAAACCCAGAAGACACACTTCACTGGTCACTAGTGCCTGCTGTTTGTTTTAATTTGGTAGATTAGGGAAGAGATCAGGTGCTATGCCCATAATTGTTTTTAAATATTTTCAGGGTTGGGGGTCTGTGGTATCAGACCTAAAGATCTCAAAGTTTTATTTTTTTTTAATTCCATTTTGCAGCCACTTAACTGGCTGTATTTTGAAAATAGCTGGTTAAGAATTAAGTTATCCAGTCAAACATGGCCAGATAACTTTCAAACCTAACCCATTATATTCTAGGGATGTGAATCGTTTTAGGACGATTAAAATTATCGTCTGATAATTTTAATATCGTCTTAAACCGTTATGGAACACAATACAATAGAGATTCTAACGATTTATCGTTATAAATCGTTAGAATCGTGAGCCGATCACTAAAACCCGCTAAAACCCATCCCCGACCCTTTAAAATTAAATCCCCCACCCTCCCGAACCCCCCCCCAAATAACTTAAACATTTCCTTGCCAAATCCTACCTCCTTCAATCCCCCACCCCAAATGACTTAAATTACCTGGGGGTCCGGAACGGCAGCGGTCCGGAACGGGCTCCTGCTACTGAATCTTGTTGTCTTCGGCCGGCGCCATTTTCCAAAATGGCGCCGAAAAATGGCGGCGGCCATAGACCAACAGGATTCGACGGCAGGAGGTCCTTCCGGACCCCGCTGGACTTTTGGCAAGTCTTGTGGGGGTCAGGAGGCCCCCCCCAAGCTGGCCAAAAGTTCCTGGAGGTCCAGCGGGGGTCAGGGAGCGATTTCCCGCCGCGAATCGTTTTCCGTACGGAAAATGGCGCCGGCAGGAGATCGACTGCAGGAGGTCGTTCAGCGAGGCGCCGGAACCCTCGCTGAATGACCTCCTGCAGTCGATCTCCTGCCGGCGCCATTTTCCGTACGGAAAACGATTCGTGGCAGGAAATCGCTCCCTGACCCCCGCTGGACCTCCAGGAACTTTTGGCCAGCTTGGGGGGGGGCCTCCTGACCCCCACAAGACTTGCCAAAAGTCCAGCGGGGGTCCGGAAGGACCTCCTGCCGTCGAATCCTGTTGGTCTATGGCCGCCGCCATTTTTCGGCGCCATTTTGGAAAATGGCGCCGGCCGAAGACAACAAGATTCAGTAGCAGGAGCCCGTTCCGGACCGCTGCCGTTCCGGACCGCCGCTGGACCACCAGGTAATTTAAGTCATTTGGGAGGGTGGGGGATTTAATTTAAAGGGTCTGGGTGGGTTTTAGCGGGTTTTAACGATTTTAACGATATATCACGATATTTTACCCCCCCAAACGGCAACAATACGATTCCCTCCCCCTCCCAGCCGAAATCGATTGTTAAGACGATCGAGGACACGATTCACATCTCTATTATATTCACACACAGTTGGTTAGATTTGAACATTATCCAGCTAAAAAGAGCTGGGTTACTTTAGAAGGAGTATATTTAGTAGGATGTTTATACCACTGAATATCTGGGACAAGTTATCTGGCTAATTATCTAGATAACTTGTCTGCACACCAGCTTACTGAATCTTGATCTTTTAGTGACTATCAGGTTCTTTGTCCTATCCATATGTTGTTAGATGGGTTTACTGAATTAAATGCTTAAAGTACTTTTTTGGGGAGAGGAATCAAGATGACATTTTATCTATTTCAGTGAAGTGTGTCTTCTTGGGTTTCCCCCATTAGCAAATCCAAAGGCTCCAATCTTGAAGTTTGACTATTGTGAAAAAAAAACAATCATTCTCCAAGCAGAATGTGGATAATAAGGTTCTCCTTATATATTAGATATATCCTTTGTGCTATATCCTTTCCAAAAGCATTTACACGCTTAAAGCTAGATTTTACATATTTAAATTCACTTTTCCTATGTCAGCGGGCTTTTGAAAATTGTTACAATATATGCCATTGAATTGTCCATAGGATTTACCCATGATGCATTTACATAATTCCTTTGAAACTTCACCTGTAAGGGTTTATGCTGTATTCCACAAGTTTGTTATTATAGTAGTTCACTTAGTCCATTTATTTTAAATTACTTTACAATACAGATTATAGATGCTGTTTGTGAGGAACTACTTAATAACTAGTAGAATAAACTCTGTTCTCTATAATTTTGGAGTAACTGGAAATTTACTCGCTAACTTACATTCCTAAGAAAACATAACTGTTACCCTGTAATGTCTAAGTTTCAAAATCTTATTGTTGTACTTGTAAAGCAGAAATACTAGTAAATAAATATTTAGTAAGTCAGTTGGCAGTTAAAATAAAACACGCATTTATTCAGATTTTTTATTTCAGTGAGATATTAATAAAGAGGTAGATCTTAAAAAAGTACGCAGGATTTTATAAGATACGCGCATAGCCGCGCGTATCTTATAAAATCCGGGGTCGGCGCGCGCAAGGCTGCGCAAGTTCGGCAGCCAGTGCGCGCCGAGCCGCGCAGCCTGCCTCTGTTCCCTCCAAGGGCCGCTCCAAAATCGGAGCGGCCTCGGAGGGAACTTTCCTTCCGCGTCCCCCCACCTTCCCCTCCCTTCCCCTATCTACCCCAGCCCTACCTAAATCACCCCCCTACCTTTTGTTGTGCAAGTTACGCCTGCTTGAAGCAGGCGTAACTTGCGCACCGCTGCCTCGGCATCTCCCGGCACAGGCAGCAGTGCCGGGGGACTTGGGACCACCCTCCCGGCCCGCCCCCAAACCATCGACACGCCCCCTGGCCCCGGAACGCCCCCAGGACACGCCCCCGGGCTGCCGACACGCCCCCCCAGACACGCCCCTCCCACCTTTTTTACGAAGCCCCGGGACGTACGCGCACCGGTAGCCTATGCAAAATAGGCGTGCCGGCGCACGAGTACCCTGCGTGCGTAAATCTGGCAGGATTTGCGCGCGCAGGGCTTTTAAAATATAGCCCAAAGTGTTTGAAAGCGCCATCTAGTTAGGCTTTCCTACCATTATACATGTCAGTGAATCATCATGCTCCTTCCTGTGTTAAGTCTCATCAAGCATTATACTCATTTCTGTGAAGTATGTCTACACACGAACAACTAGAGGCGGTTCTTAGGGAAGGCTATTTAAAAAAAATATGACCTGATTTTAAAAAGCATTTACATGCTTAAAATTGGGGTTTACTCATGTAAATGCACTTTACCTCGAATAAGTGTTTTTTGAAAATTGCTATAATATATTACATTTATGCGTGTAACTCCTTTGAAAATTAGCTCCATAATGTATAGCTATAATAAAAGATGCATACCCTGTATTCTAAAAAGTCTAAAATAAATATATTACAAATATTAGGAAAAAAATAGATCTCAGAATAAGACCAAAATAAGCAATCAAACTAAAAATAGACAGGCGGGTTGATTTTTTTAAGAATCTACTAATACTGGAATCATAATTCACAAATGCTTATTTGAATGTAAATTTGAAGATTGATTTAAAAGCTGCTTCTTTCAAAATGTGAGTAGAGCGAAGACAAGTTCAGATATTTATTCTTCAATACTTCAGGGATTTTTTCCCCTCTGTAAGAGCTGCAAATGTTGCATAAATATTTTCTTTTAGAATAGTTTGTATTGTAAATATAATTTCATGATCAACTGCTGCTTATAAAATTTTAGCTGAAAGTCATTCTTCTGTGCCATTCAAATGAGTTCCCTGGTATGCTATATTGTCAATTCTGACAGGTAATTTTCTGAACTGCCTCACTGACCAAAGTCTGTGGGACTTTTACCTGCAGACTTTGCACCAATTTTTAAAGTGAAATTATGTGCATATGTAATTTAAAAATAATCCCAGGAGAATTACATCTACACATTTGCATCTGCTAATTTGTGTGGGTAATTTTCTGACAAATTCTGAAAAAATTTTCTGAAAATTCAAAAGCATGCATATATCTGCAAAACCCCTATCCCAACTTTTCTTCACAGGAATACCTCTTCTCACTGTGAGTAAAATTACATGTGTAGTGGCATGATGCACATAAGTTTACCAGCACACAGGAAAGTAGTTTTCTGAAAGCCCATTTATGATGGGTAAGCACTGTTTTACACATGGAAATGCTTTGAAAATTGTTCTTCTAATATATAGTGCCCCTAGCCTCCTGTGATTGTGTGGCCATAGGGGATACCAAATAATTTAGGTGAATTTTCAAAACGTTGCACATGTAAAATGTAGTATTTACACGTGTAAGTAGCTTATATTTGTGTATTCCGTTGTTTATAAAAGTTGGAAAATAAGACTAATTTTTAAACAGGCGCGCCAGACGCACGAGTGCGTGCGTTCGTCGAACCGTGCCCAGAGATACATCCATTTTAGAACATACCCGTGTATATGCATGTATGTTATAAAATAGCCTGGACATGCGTCACGTGTGCACAATTTTAAGTGGATGCATGCATGTGCACGCAATGCAGCTTCTACCCGTAAGTGGAACTTACAAGGGACGTGCCAACGTCATTGGCCATTTTCCCAGTTTGTTCTCAGTTCGCCCAGTTTACAGATAGGACTTACAAACCCCACCTAATTTAATAGCCATTCTTCCCACTTGTTAGCCCCGAACCCTTAAAACCCCATTGCCTTGCATATATATTTTTTGTTTTAGTACCTACATGCCATCCATAACAGAAGTTAAATTTACGCAGCAAGGACCCCCAACCTGTGCAAGGACATGTTGAATAGTTATGTGCACATCTCTTGGCCAGGCTGCGACATGCCCAAGCCCCGCCCAGACCACAAGCACACTCCACCCCTTTTTAGAAAACTTGTGCGCGCAATGGGAAATACACGCATCCTTGGGTTGGCTTTTAAAATATGCTCGGTGTGTACCAGCCCAACTGTGCCATATCTCCTGGTTTTGGCATTTGGCTTTAAAATTTGCCTTTAAGTGCGCATGTTCATTTTCGCAAGCACATATAGCGTATATAAAAGGATGGTTTGGTGTTGTTCTGGGGTGGGGCTATTAGTTATGCACATAAGCTGCTATTTTAAAAGACACAACAAATAGGGCAGGATTTTCAAAATGTTACATGCGAAAATGGACTTAGGTGCGCCGGGCCTATTTTAAAAAGGCCCAAGCGACGCATGTAAGCCCGGGACGCGTCTAAGTCCCGGGGCTTTCAAAACAGACAGGGAGGGGGCGGTCCGGAAGCGGGGTCAGAGGCTCCCAGCACAGCAGCTATTTGCCGCTGTGCTGGGCGATCGTGTGCTAGCAGTTGTACGGCAGGCGCAACAGATTAGGAAAATGTTTTTCGGGGGGGGGGGTTAGCTTAGGGCTGGGGGACAGGAGTTGGGGAAAGGGAAGGGAGCGTGGGGGTGGGGGGTAGGGAATGGAGGAAGGCGCACGGCTCAATTGTGCACCCCTTTGCGCGCACCAACCCCCGGTTTTATAACATGCGTGCACCTGCACGCGCATGTTATAAAATCACGTGGCCTTGTGTGCGCGAGTGTGGTTGGTAGCGGGGGGGCACACGTCTTAAAATCTACCCCACAATTTGTAACTACTCATGTATTTTTACACCTGCTAATTATCTGGTATAGGTGATATTAAATGAGCTTATTGTGTATTACTGCTGGGTGAGAGGTCTGAGCGGACATGATGAGGGTCCTTGATGACCTGGAGAAGGACTGAACAAAATTGTGGATTAATGTTATACTGGTTAATTTCCGTGATGCACTTTGTTTTAAATTTGGCCAACTTGCGCATGTAAATCGGGACTTACGTTAGTAAGTCCTAGTTTACCTTCATGCATAAATATTTGCACATATATATTTAAAATAGGTAGGTAAAGTATGTGCATTTAATTCATTGATATACATAGTTTCATTGCATGCAATTATTTGTGCGATAAGCCTATATGCATTCATATATTGAATGGTTAAAATTACATTTATTTTTTAAACAGTACATATATGTGCAACATTATAAAATATTATAGCAAATAAAGTGCGTGTCACATACACGCGTATATGCAGTTGTTTGAAAGTTATCCTCAGGGATGGTAACTTTCAAACCAGCACGCGGGGTACACGTTTGTGCTTGTGCATTGGCCTGCACCCAGGGACATGATTATTTTATAACATGCACGCATATTATAAAATAGTCTGTCCACGCGCACATGTGTGACTGATTTTAAGTGGGCATGTGCCAGTCTGCACAAATCCCATTTCTACTGCATAAGTTGGGGGATTTTAAAAGGGGTAGGTGCCCGCACAATTCCCAGTTTACCAGTTCGTCCACCAGATCGCCCATTTAACAACTAGGTCCTCCTACCGGTTTGGTAGCCTACACTCCCTGAAAGGTCTCATAAATCCTTCAGACTTGTGCTAATTCAATTCCTTTTTGTATCTGTTACTATGTGCACATTTCTTTGTGTGTAATTAAGGACCTTTGTTTTTATTTTTTATTTTATTTTCCTTGGGAAATTTATCAGTGTTTATCACAAGAACAATAATGATATTTACCTATAAAAATGGCAAGCCATTTTTTCCAGTGATTTCACCCATTTTTTGGGGGGGGGGTTTGGAATAAACCAGGGCTTGCCAACTCCGGTCCTCGAGAGCTACAAATAGGCCAGGTTTTCAGGATATCCATAATGAATATGCATGAGATAGCAGTACATTCATGTCTATCTCAGGAATATTCATTGTAGATATCCTGAGAACCTGGCCTGTTTGAAGCACTCAAGGACTGTGTTGGATTTCTGGCATATTGTGGACTCTTGGTCGAAGTGGCAATGACTCCTCCCACGGGGAGGGGCCCCATGGGGAACCACAGCGATAGGCTAGACTCTAGTAAGCAGACACTGAGGGAAGAAAGCTTTATTGTACTGCTGATGTAAGTTGAATCTTGCTTCAAGGAAGGGAGTACTGTAGGCCAGCGATATCACAGTAAGCTCAGACAGTCTCTATAGATCATGGTGTCACCCGGATGTAGCAAGGTTGGGTAGGATTCCGCAGCGCAGGATAAGCCGAACCTGAAGGGTGGAATAAGGAGAGCTGGAGTGTAGCGATACTCACAGAGTGGCAGTGCTGGAACTTCCTTGGTAGAAGAAAGGAGAGAGGGACCCGAGGTCTGAGATGCAGGATACCCTGAGTAGGCTAGGCCCTCGAGGATCCTGGAAGAAAGTAGATAGGATCCTCGAGGAGCGGGTGTCCTAGGTTAGGTAGTTGAACCCCAAAGAGCAGATAGAAGCAAGAGGCCCCCAAGGAGCGGGTACCCAGAGCTTCCGTAGGAGCGAGTTACCCCGGAGGGTAGAGAGGAATCCAAGCGAGCAGCTTAGAAGCGGTCAGAGTATCAAAACTCCTTGCTAACTCATTGGGCTATAGCGGAGCAGAGGTTTAAATACCCGGAGGTACTGACATCATGCGGTAGGGACGCCCCCAAGGTTCCCGCCATGACGTATTTAAAAGTGTAGGTGGCGTGTGAGCACGCACCTAGGAGGCCTCAGGAAGAAGCATGGCAGAAGGGGGACGCCCATGCTGTGTTGGAGATGCCGAGGGTTTCAGCAATCAGCACCGGAGGCAGCCATCCTTCCCAGGGAGGAGGAAAAGGGTAGAAGAGAGGTGAGGCAGAGCGGTTGCAGCTGTCTGCGACCGACAGACGCAACAGTACCCCCCTTCAAAGGGCCCCCTCCAGGACCTCTTCCTGGTGGTCTGGGTTTTCAAGGATGTGCGAGATGAAATTGACGTACCATGTCTTTATCCATGATGTTGGCCAGAGGTTCCCATGAGTTTTCTTCTGGTCCATAGCCCTCCCAAGAGATGTGGTATTCCCACGTCTTGCCTCTCTTACGGACATCCAAGATGTCATCTACGGCATATTCAATGTCGTCCTCCGTGTCCAGATTTGTGGGTTCTGGGGTCTTCTTGGAGAACTCTGAGAGCATCAAGGGTTTTAACAGAGAGACATGAAAGTGTTGTGTATTCTCATAGATGGAGGTAGTTTTAGACTGTACGTCAGATTTCCCAAGCGCCGAAGGATAGCAAAAGGTTCTACATAGCGAGACGCAAAGTGTGCTGAAGGTAGTTTAAGACGGAGGAATTTGGTACTCAGCCAGACTTTGTCTCCAGGCTGAAACTGAGGTGCCTCTCGATGGTGAGCATCATAGATCTTTTTTGCTTTCTGTCCTGCTTTGAGGAGAAGGTCCTTCGTTTACTTCCAAAGCTGAGATAGCTCTGTTGCAGTAGCCTGTGCGGCAGGAGAAGCCACTGATAAAGGAATTGGCAGAGGAGGAAGCGGTTGTCGTCCATAGACGAGTTGGAAGGGAGAAGACCCTGTAGATGTAACAGGGTAACAGGATGTGAATTGATAGCAAATTCTGCCCAAGGCAGCAATTCTGCCCAGTCACTCTGTCTTGAGTTAACGTAGGACTGTGGAAACTATTTGTGTTCTGTTCATTCTTTCAGTCTGACCATTAGACTGAGGGTGGTAAGTGGAGGTCAAGTCCAAGGAGATATCAAATTTTTGACATAAGGCTCTCCAGAATTTGGCAGTGAATTGTTCTCCTCTGTCAGACAGAATATGCTTAGGCATTCCATGAAGGTGGAAGATATGTTTGATGAACAGTTTCGCTAACTGCACAGCAGAAGGTAATCCTGGTAAAGCTACGAAATTTGCCATCTTGGAGAAACGGTCAATGGTGACCCAAATGGTATTGATCCTGTTGGAGATTGGTAAGTCTACCACAAAATCGGTTGCTATATGTGTCCAGGGTTCATCCGGCGTTGGCAGGGGTTGTAGCAGACCCCAAGGACGTCCGGCTGGTGGCTTTTGCTTGGCGCAAACAGCGCAGGAACCCACATAAGCTTGTACATCCTTTTTCATGGTTGGCCACCAATAATACCGCTGTAACATAGCCAAAGTGCTACTGTCCAGGATGGCCGGCTAGGCGGGACTCGTGTGCCCACTTTAACAGTTTCTTCCTTTGATTTCTAGCCATAACCGTCTTCCCGGCGGGTACGATATGAGTGACTGCAAGAACCACTCTCCCGGGGTCATTGATATGACGGGGTTCGTCAGGCACTTCCTGAGGTGAGAAGGATCATGACAGAGCATCAGCCCGAGTGTTCTTCTCTCCCGGACGGTATTTCAAGAGGAAATCGAATCTGTTAAAGAAGAGTGACCATCTTGCTTGACGGTGATTGAGTCGTTGAGCGTGTCTAAGATACTCCAAGTTCTTGTGATCGGTGTACACTACTATCTGGTGTTGTGCACCTTCCAGCCAAGGACGCCATTCCTCAAAGGCCAGCTTGATTGCGAGTAACTCTTTGTCTCCGATTCCGTAATTCCTTTCGGCAGGTGAGAATCGCCTTGAGAAGGAGGAGCAGGGATGGAGCACACTGGATTCGCTGTACTGGCTCAAAACCACTCCCACGCCAATGTCCGATGCGTTGACCTCGATGATGAATGGGCGATGCGGTTCTGGATGACGGAGGCATGGCTTCTTTTGAAAAGCCTCTTTGAGAGTCAAAAAGGCTGATATGGCTTCAGGCGACCAGTTGGCTCCCTTTCTGGTTATAGCAGTGAGGAACTGTCAATGATGAGTAGTTCTTAATAAAGGAACAGTAGTAGTTCGTGAAGCCCAAGAAGCGGCACAGTGCCTTCAGGCCTGTAGGTTGGGGCCAATCCCGGATGCTTTCTAATTTCTTAGGGTCCATCTGAAACCCATTTTAGAAATAATGTAGCCCAGAAAGGGTACAGACTCCTTGTGGAACTTGCACTTCTCTAGTTTTGCATATAAGTGGTATTCCCGCAGGCGTCTTAGAACCTTCTTGACGTCCTCTTGATGTGTTTGTAGATCTTGTGAGAAGATCAGAATTTCAACAAGATATACTACTACACACTGATATAGTAAGTCCCGCAAGATGTCATTCATCATATTTTGAAAGACTGCAGGTGCGTTACTTAATCCGAAGGGCATGACGAGACATTCAAAGTGTCCATCGCGGGTGTTAAAAGCTGTCTTCCATTCGTCTCCTTCATGAATGCACACCAAATTGTAAGCTCCTTTGAGATCCAGTTTAGAAAATATCTTGGCTCCCTGGAGTCTGTCAAATAGTTCAGAAATAGGATCTTCACGTTCCCATAATGGTGAAGTCCAAGCCAAGGCTCTTCCTTCAAGTACAGATAGGATATAGGTGATCTTGGAAGCTTCTTAGGGAAAGAGGGTAAGCTGCAAAGAAAAATGCATACAGCATTGTTGACAAACCCTCTACACATCCGTGCTTCACCCATGAAGCGGGTAGGTGTGGATAATGGTACGAAGGTATTGACAGTCACCACCGGAGACAGCAGTTCTTTCACTGGAGCTGCTGAAGTATTCAGTTGTGCATGAAACTGATTGAAGGCAGTAGCTAGGCTTTCCAGAGACTTTTGTTGCTCGGTGAACTACTGGGCTAGGTCAGGAATGGCCTGCAAGGCCATTAGCTGAGCCGAGTACATGGAGTTAGCAATCTGTTGGGTTTGTGGCATATTGTGGACTCTTGGTCAAAGTGGCGATGACTCCTCCCACGGGGAGGGGCCCCATGGGGAACCACAGCGATAGGCTAGACTTTAGTAAGCAGACACTGAGGGAAGAAAGCTTTATTGTACTGCTGATGTAAGTTGAAACTTGCTTCAAGGAAGGGAGTACTGTAGGCCAGCAATATCACAGTAAGCTCAGACAGTCTCTATAGATGATGGTTTCACCCAGATGTAGCAAGGTTGGGTAGTGTTCCGCAGCGCAGGAAAAGCCGAACCTGAAGGGTGGAATAAGGAGAGCTGGAGCGTAGTGATACTCACAGAGTGGCAGTGCTGGAACTTCCTTGGTAGAAGAAAGGAGAGAGGGACCTAAGGTCCGATGTGTAGGATACACTGAGCAGGCTAGGTCCTCGAGGAGCGAGTACCTAGAAGCGCCGAAGGATCCTGGAAGAAAGTAGATAGGACCCCCCCGAGGAGCGGATGTCCTAGGTTAGGTAGTTGAACCCTGAAGGGCAGATAGAAGCGAGAGGCCCCCGAGGAGCAGGTACCCAGAGCTTCCGTAGGAGCGAGTTACCCCAGAGGGTAGAAAGGATCCAAGCGAGCGGCTTAAAAGCAGTCAGAGTAGCAAAACCGAAGTTCTTGCTAACTCATTGGGCTATAGAGGAGCGGAGGTTTAAATACCCGGAGGTACTAATGTCATGTGGTGGGGATGCCCCCGAGGTTCCCGCCATGATGTATTCAAAAGTGTAGGTGGCGTGCGCGCCTAGGAGGCCTCAGGAAGAAGCATGGCAGAAGGGGACGCCCATGCTGTGTCGGAGATGCCGAGGGTTTCGGCAGTCAGCACCGGAGGCAGCCATCCTTCCCAGGGAGGAGGAAAAGGGTAGAAGAGAGGTGAGGCAGAGTGGTCACAGCCGTCTGCGACTGACAGATGCAACAGACTGGAGTTGGTCTCCCCTGAAATAAACACTGATAAATTTACAGGAAAAATAAATTAAAAACTGAAAACAGGTCTCTGTGTCATTAACAGTATGACAAACTACTGAGGTTGACGGCATTTTTAGCATATAGACACTCATATGCTTGGAAAGACAAGGACATTCTCAGAAAAATATAAAAAGGATGGTGTCAGTTTTGTTTTGAATTGAAATAGTGCAATTTCACAGTTAAAGGTTTGTGACTTATATGTCTTTAAATTGATAGATTAGATTGATTTTTGTGTTTGGTACATTTTTTATTTGTATATATATTGTTCAAATATTTAAAAACAAAATAAATGGTTTTTAATAAAAATTTGACTTTTTTGCATACTCAAAGATTTTTATGCAAAATTGTGAAAATGCGCCACATAATTGCCACAGAATTTGCTATCTTGCCACAGAATTGAATAATCTGTTGCAGAAAACCAGGGGCTCTGCGAATTTATTAGAGTAGTGTGCTGGCTTTTTCATTGAGAGTTTGCAGAACTATTTTACCTCTAAAATTCTTTTCTTGTTAAATCTTTGTCCTAACAGTATGCAAAAAGAATCAGATCTAGACAGAAATATACATTTTACCAGTTATTTAATAATTTGTAAGCCCTGCATTGACCAGTTATGCCTCTATCTTGGACATCCTGCTCATTTCAGGACTTTGGTCTGGATAAGGTTCCCTGTACCAAAACACTAAAAACTTGGATCGTTTTATACTGTTTGCATGAACTCCTACAAGCTATTTGTAAAAATGCTAGTCATGTTTTTCCTTCTTTTGTTTAAATAAACTGAATAATGATGACACAAACTTTTTAATATGCATTTTATATTTCTCATACATAGTTCACAATCATATGCATATTTTTAAAACACAATATGAAAACTTTAAAAATACAAAGATGTAGCCAACTAGATTTTGTAAAATGTATGTGTATTTAAAGCAAAAATGAAATTGTAGTTATTGTAATGTATTGACATTAGTTATCTAGTTTTAATTTTAATCACTTCGTGCTGTAAAAGTGGATGTTTTGATTAACTGTTTTACAGAGGCATACATTTTTACATGGACAAAATAAATTATTATTCCATAGAAATATCTTAAGTATAGTTTGCCTCTCCTGTACACACAATATAAATGCTTATATGGGAAGGTGCAACATTATTGTTATTGTGTACTTGATAACATGCAAAATAAAAATCAGAATATTTTTGTTGAGGAATCTCTTTCATACCATTGACAATTTACTGTTGTAGAAGGGTGTTTCAAAGAATAATGGAGAGTTTGAGCTTGCTCTATATTTGGAGATTCAATATATATCTCATATGAGTTTTTTTCTGATTTTAAAAAAGGGATTAGAATGAAGAAAACAGGAAACAATATAACCACTGGCAAGTTAGATGCAAACAGCCTGATTTTCAAAAGCATTTACATGCTTAAAACTGGGTTTTACATGTATAAATACACTTTACCCATATAAGTGTGCTTTTGAAAATTGCCATTGTCAATATATGCCATTGAGTTGTCAACAGGTTTGTACATGTGTTAAGTACATTTAATGCAGGCAAATGGCTTGAAAATTGTTACGATAGCTAATTGTATATGTGTAATTCCTTTGAAAATTTACCTGAAAGCATTGATAAGGAAGGCAAAGATAATTTAAAAAGAAGCTTGTTGTGAAAGCAAAAACTCATAATAAAAACGTTTTCAGGTACATTTGAAGCAAACAGCCTGCGAGGGAGTTACTTGAACCATTAGGTGAACAAGGGGTAAAAGGAGCACAAATACAGTAACTTTTAAGCTGGCACATGGGCGCACGTGTGCATATTTGTCGACCCACACACAGAGACACAGCCATTTTCTAACACGTGCGTATATGCACGTGTGTTATAAAATAGCCTGACCGCATGCACATATGCGCGCAATTTTAAGTGGACTCGTGCCTATGTGTGCAAATGCCACTTCTACTGCATAAATGGAAGGATATTAAAAGACACGCATGCCAACACCATTACTAGTTTTCCAGTTTGTTCCTATTTTGCTCAGATAAAGGCTAGGACTTCCAAACCACCCTAGTTTAATAACCCCAACCTTTAAAACCTTGCTGATCTGCCTAGATTTTTTTGGTTTACAAATTACACGTCATCCATAGCAGAAGTAAAGTTATGAGGCAGGAGACCCCGGCATGTGCCAGTGTGCATAAGTATTTATGTGCAAATTTCAAGTTTGAATCCAGGAATGCCCATGCCCCACCCCTTTTTTGAACTTTTCGTGTATGCATTTTGCAACAAGTACGCACGTATCCGGCCGGCTTTTAAAATCCATTTGGCACGCACAAGCCCAACTCGTGCATGTATCTCTTGGTTTTGGCGTGTGCCGGGCTTTTAAAATTCACCGTTAAGGGTGGACAAGGCTTCTGTCTTTACTGATGAAGATGTAAGGCAGATACCTAGGCCAGAAGTGATATTTAAAGGTAATGAATCAGAAGAACTGAAACAAATCTCAGTGAATCTGGAAGATGTAATAGGGAAAATTGACAAACTAAAAAGTAATAAATCACCTGGACCAGATAGTATATATCCCAGAGTGCTGAAAGACCTGAAAAGTGAAATTGCAAACCTACTATTAGTAATATGAAAACTATCATAAAATAAGTTATGGCATCTAATGACTGGAGGATGGCCCATGTAACACAGGTTTTTAAAAAGGGTTTTAGGGGTGATCCAGGAAACTACAGACCGATGAGCCTGACGTCAATGCTGTGAAAAATGGTTGAAACTATTATAAAGAACAAAATTACTGAACATTTAGATAATCATAGTTTAATGGGACAAACTAAACATGGATTTAGCCATGGATTTTGCCTCACCAATCTACTATATTTTTTGAAGGCGTGAATAAACATGTTAATATAGGTGAACAAGTTGCTATAATGTATTTGGATTTTCAGAAAGCATTTGACAAAGTACCTTATGAGAGACTTCAGGAAATTAAAAAGTCATGGGATAGGAGGTAATGTTCTATTATGGACTGAGAACTGATTAAAAGAAAACAGAGAGTAGGTCTAAATGATACATTTTCTCAATGGCAAAAGGTAAATAGTGGAGTGCCCCCAAGGAGATCTGTACTGAGACCACTGCTTTTTAACATTTTTATAAATGACCTAGAAATTGAAACAACAAAACGGTAACCTTTGAACCGGCGAGCGGGCGCACTTTGGCGCGTGTGCATCTGCACACACTCAAGGACAAAGTGATTTTATAAAGTGTAGTGTTTGCACATATGTGCATTTTTTAAAAATAGCCTGAGCATGTGCACATGTGCACCTAATTTTAACTGGATGTATTCCTAGTTGCGTAAATCCCATTTCTACCACATAAGTCCGGATATTTTAAAACCGGCATGTATCCATGCCATGACCAGTTTCACCAGATCATCCACCAATTTGCCCAGTGTTGGCTAGGTCCTCCAAACCCCCTTGGTTTAATAGCCTGCACTCCCCCAGTTACCCCAGACCTTTAAACCCCACCAAAATGGCAATTTTGGGTTTGTTTGTTTTTTTACAACTCCATAGCAGAAGTAAACTTATGCAGAAGAGAACCTGGGCAAGTGCTGGGGCACGTAAGTATTTCTGTGCACATCTCTTGGCAATGCCCTGAAATGCCAGCACCCCACCCAGACCACACCCCTTTTTGAAATCGAGTGAAATGTGCAAGCAGCAAGAGATACGCATGCTTTTAAAATTCAGTGGGCGCACGCAAACCTGACTTGTGCATGCATCTTCCAATTTTGGTATGTGCCATGCTTTTAAAATTCACATTCAAGTGATGATACAAAATTATTCAAAGTTATTAAATCACAACTGGTTGTAAGAAATTACAAGAGGATCTTGCAAGACTGGGAGACTGGACATCCAAATGGCATATGACATTTAAAGGTGAATTTTAAGACCTGCATGTGGAAGCACATGTGTGCTCATTTGCTGGCTTGTGTACATGGACATGGCGATTTTATAACATATGCGTGTATATGCGCGCCTGGTATAAAATCAGCTAAAGGCGCTTATGTGTGCACACAATTTTATATCGACGTGCGCACAAGTGTCTCTTCGATTGTGTAAATGGGGGGGATTTTAGTAGATGTGCACTGACACAATTATGTTTCCTCTGTTCATTCCCAGTTCCCCCCAGTAAAGGAGAGTACTTCCTAAATCCTCTAGCTAACTTGCCTCCCTTTTATCCTATTAGCTGCAACCCTTAAAACCCCGCTGACTAGCCTAGTTTTTTTTTTGTTTCATAACTTATACGCCATCCATAGTAGAAGTAAAGTTTCACAGATAGGGACCCCAGTGTGTGCTAGTGTGCGTAAATACTTAAGCACTGGTTTTGTTCATGTTTTCTGGAACACCCATGCCCTGCCCCTTCCCCGCCCAGGCCAAGCCCATACCCCACCCCTTTTATGGAAAAATGTTTTACTTGCGTACCGGGAGATACATGCGTACCCAGGCACCTCTTAAAATCCATGTGCACTGGGCCAATACACATGCATATATCCCAGCTTTGGCATGTATAGGGCTTTTAAAATTCACCTGTCAATGTGAATAAAGCAAAGTGATGTATGTAGGGAAGAGCAACCCAAATTTTATCTACACAATGCAAGTTTCCACTTTGGGAGTCACCACCCAGGCAAATGATCTAGGTATCATATCCTCTGCTTAGTATATGGTGGTGGCCAAGAAAGCAAGTAGAATGATAGGAATTATTAAGACAGGAATGGAGAATAAAACAGAGAATATTATCATGCCTCTATAACTACCACACCTTGAGTATTCTAGGCAAGTCTGGTCACCGCAACTCAAAATCAATAGAGCAGAATTAGAAAAGGTAACAGAAAAAGGCAACCAAAATGATAAAGAAGATGGAATAGTCCATAAACTGCTATTAATCAATAGGGAATAGCCACTGCTAGTTGCTGGCCTCTCCGTCTCCTGACCGCCGACTCCGCACCGAGAACCCCCCTTCAGGCCGCTGCTGCCATCCCGCCTGGGGGCAGTGCAGCCTAACTCCTTTATCCACGCGGCGACTCCTTTCTCCACGCGGCAACATCTCGACCCGAGACCACCGGAAAGGACTAAAGAATAAAGAGACCCCACCGACCCTTGAAAAGAGCACCAACGAGACAGAGAGAGGAGAAGAAAACAGCATAAGGAAACCAAAAACAGTAAGCCAGACACCGCCATCGACGCCACGCTCCGCCCATCCACCCTCCCTGAGCTCCCCAGCCTCCAATCAGGAAGCGGGAGCCGAGTCACGTAGACGCCTGGGAGGAAGGACAAGCAGCCCTTTAAATTAGGGTGCGCTACTGTAAAGTTCCCTTTTTTCGCCGGCCTACCTCTCCGGAGCTGAGCCCGTGGCCTCTCTGTCTCCTGACCGCCTTCGACTCTGCACCGAGAACCCACTTCGGGCTGCTGCTGCCATCCCGACTAGGGGCAGTGCGGCCCAACTCCTTTCTCCACGCGGCGACGTCTCGACCCGAGACCACCGGAAAGGACTAAAGAATAAAGAGACCCCACCGACCCTTGAAAAGAGCACCAACGAGACAGAGAGAGGAGAAGAAAACAGCATAAGGAAACCAAAAACAGTAAGCCAGACACCGCCATCGACGCCACGCTCCGCCCATCCACCCTTCCCTGAGCTCCCCAGCCTCCAATCAGGAAGCGGGAACCGTGTCACGTAGACGCCTGGGAGGAAGTACAAGCAGCCCTTTAAATTAGGGTGCGCCTCTGCGGCGCCACGCACGCAAAGGAGCGCAACCTAAGGGGCCTGCCACGTAGTGCGCCCCTTTGTGAGCCCCAGGACTGGGGCCCCCCCTTCTGTCAACAGCATCTCCTCAGTACCGTTCCCACGCTTTCCTCTACCAGCATTCATCCAGCCGCTTCCAGCATTCATCCAGCCTCTACCAGCATTCATCCAGCATTCATCCAGCCTCTACCAGCAGTCATCCAGCCTCTTCCAACATTCATTCCAGCCTCTACCAGCATTCATCCAGCTGCTTCCAGCATTCATCCAGCCTCCACCAGCATTTATTCAGCCTCTTTCAACATTCATCCAGCCTCTACCAGCAGTCTACCCCTTCCTCTCCTTCACAACAAATTCACAATGCCTCTGGGATTCCCAATCCCCATTCTTCAGCACAGTTTATTAACCACAGGAAAAACAAACAGCGCAATCCTGACCCTGCACCACAAAGACCCTCATCCCAATCATGATTTCACCTCTTACTCAACTCCTTGGCCTCGCACTATTCTCCCTGACACTATTTAATGCACAATCCCTCACCAAGAAATCACTGATCCTCAACGACTATCTCCTAGGCTCAAAACTGGACATCTGCGCCATAACCGAAACCTGGTTTAAACCCAACAGATATAGCACTAATAAATCAACTCCCCACATAGCTTTACAACTTCTTCTCCATCCCCCCGACTTAAGAAAAGGGGCGGGGGCATTCTTGCAGCCAAAAAAGAACTGAGATTCTCCCAACTCCCAGCAAGATTGGACTCAAAACTAGAGATAGGCCTCTTTAAAACAGACCGACTCCAAATCCTCCTCGTCTATGCCCTGCCAGGACTTCTTGAATCAGATACCTCCCCCATCATAGAAATCATTGTAAAACACATGAATCTGGAATCCCCTGCTATAATCCTAGGAAATTTCAACCTATATGTTGACAACACCACACCACAACCAACTGTGAGACCTTTCTCACCACCATGTCAGCTATGGGATTCAAGCAGATCATCAATAAGCCTACCCACAAAGCTGGCCACACTCTGGACCTCATCTTCACAAACTCTGTCATCAAGCATTCGTGTGTCGTCCCCCCCCCCCCCCCCCTGCATGCACGCAGGTCCCTGGTCGGATCACGCATTAATCTCCACCACCTTCACTATGACAGAAACCCGTAACACACACCCCATTCAATCTTCATTTCTCTACAGAAGATCCTGCTCTTCTGATGACCTCAGTAACCACCTGGCTAAAGAACTACCGCACATAAACCTCTCTGACCCCAACTCAGCCCTCCTTTCCTGGAGCAAACATCACAGAGACAGTTGCAAACAAACTATGTCCACTATCAACAAAAACAGTTAACCCCAACTCCCCTAAAAGACAACCGTGGTTTACCAACAAACTCCAAAAACTCAAACAAAGCCTCAGACAGAAAGAGAGCAAATGGCGCAAAGCCCCTTGCCCCAGCACATTATCCGCCCTACAAACTCACTCTCCACCACTACAGGAGCTCCACCATAAGATCAAAAAGAGATTCTTTCTAACGCTCACAAGATTCACGACCTGATCTTCGACGCTAAAGCACTATTTGCTTACATATCCTAACTAACACAAACTATCACACCAGCTATCCCTAACAACCAAGCACAATCCAAAGCCGACAAACTGCTCTTTTCTTCCAAAACAAAATCTCCAACCTCTTAACGCACTGCCCCCCAGCCCCATCTCTCCTACTAGCTCATATCATCTCCTAAGCAAAAGAATCTCCCTTGAATCATTTGAACCCACCACTGCTGTAGAGATCCAATCACTACTAATGAAAATGAAACCTTCCTCCCCTCCCTTTGAACCAAATCCCAACTAAACTTCTCCTGCTAATACCTGACACCATTTCCAAACACCTGGGTGATATTATAAACTGTTCATTATCTCGAGGAATCTTTCCAGATGCCTTAAAATTGGCCTCGCTAAAAACCTCTCCTAAAGAACCGAATCTGGATCCAAAAGATCCCAACAATTTCCACCCTATTTCCAATCTTCCTTTTATAGCCAAGATTATGGAAAAACTGGTCAACTCGCAACTTTCCGATTGCATTGAAGATCACAAAATACCGTACCCCACCCAATACGGGTTCTGCAAGGCATTGAGCACCGAAACCTTACTCATATCTCTGACAGACCACCTCATCATGGGCCTGGACAAAGGACAATCCTTTTTACTGATTCTCCTTGACCTCTCGGTGGCTTTTGATACTGTAAAGCATTCCATCCTCCTCAACCAATTGTCGAACATTGGAATAACTGGAACTGCTTTTACATGGTTCAAAACATTCCTCAGCAACAGAGGTTACAAGGTCAGAATCAACAATAAAGAATCCCCCCCGTTTCAACTCCTCACTAGGAGTTCCTCAAGGTTCCTCCCTTTCCCCCACTCTCTTCAACATATACCTTCTTCCACTATGCCAGCTGTTAACCAACCTTAAAATAAAACACTTCCTATACGCCGACAACGTGCAAATCTTGATCCCCATTAAAGAATCCATCACTAAAACACTCGAGTACTGGGAAAACTGCCTCCGAGAGATTAATCTCCTCCTCGTCAGCCTGAACCTGATACTAAATTCAGCTAAAACTGAATTTCTCCTCATCTCCCCGGAAAACAGTAATATCACTCAAAGTGCACCATCTAATATATTCGTCACACACGCAAGAGACCTAGGAGTATTAATCGACAACTGCCTGAACTTAAAAACATTCATCAACCACACAACCAAGGACTGCTTTTATAAACTTCAGGTACTAAAAAGAATCAGACCACTCCTTCACTGTCAAGACTTCAGAACTGTCCTCCAAGCTGTAATTTTCTCCAAGATAGACTATTGTAACTCTATCTTGCTAGGTCTCCCTTCCTCCTCTATCAAACCTCTCCAGATGCTCCAAAATGCGGCAGCCAGAATCCTGACTAACACTAGAAGAAGAGACCACATCTCTCCCATTCTCAAAAATTTACACTGGCTGCCAATACACTTCAGAAAACTCCACAAGTCAATCACCATCATCTACAAATCCATCCACAACCAAGCCCCTCTTAACCTTCAAATCCCGCTCAGACCACATACCTCATCCAGACCCATTAGAGAAGCCTACAGAGGATCATTGCATGTCCCCAAACCAAATCTACTCATCATATAGCATTCAGAGACCGGGCCTTCTCTACAGCGGGACCATCTATATGGAATGCCATTCCCCCTGATCTTAAACATGAACCATGCTTACTCACTTTTAGAAAAAGGCTTAAGACATGGCGTGTTTTAAACAAGCCTTCCCAAACCTAACTGAATCACCGCAACAACTATTGAAAGACTTGGCAACGCTTTGTAAATAATTGCTCTTCCTACTGTTAAGTTACTCTAGCTTTGTCTTCCTCCTACCCCCGCTCTAACACCCTTGTTTTATTGTAACTTCTTTGCTTCTGTCCACTTGTTAATTGTTCAAGGTTACTACACACCCTGTTACTTGTGAACCAGCATGATGTGATTGTATCACGAATGCCGGTATAGAAAAGCTCTAAACAAACAAATAAATAATAAATAAATTTAATGTTTGGGTATTTGCCAGTTACTTGTGACTTGAATTGGCCACTGTTGGAGACAGGATAGTGGCTTGATGTCTGACCCAGTATGGCATATCTTATGTTTTTATATTCCTCTAAGAGGAAAGGCTAAAGAGATTAGGGCTGTTAAGCTTGGAGAAGAGACAGCTGGAGGGAGATACTACTCTGCTGCCTGCCATCATCAACAATCTGCACTTGAATGTTTGTGATTTGACTCAGGCTTACCTCCTTAGACTGAGGATCATGGTGGCGGTTAAACCCATCTCTTTCCTTGCTGCATCATTGCTGGAGACCCGTGGGGCCTTTTTCCTTTGCTAGTTCCTTTGCTAGGACCATCACTGGGACTGTCTGTCTTCTTGAGGTCCATATTTAGCCGCTGTGTGTCTCAGCTAGTTAGCCAAATAACTTATCTGGTTAATTCAGCCTATATATTAATAAGCCTATATATTAATGATTTAGCAGGATAAGTTTATCTGGCTAACTTTAGAACAGGTATGTAGGCCAACCTGAGTTAGCCGGATAAGTTATCCAGTAACTCAACTCCTCCCTGTTACGCCCATTCTCCAACCACTTACCATAAGCCACAGCATGTAAGTTAGAACTTATCTGGCTAAGTGGCACTAAGTATCACCTTCATTGTTTTGTTTTGTTGGTTTGTAGTGAATAAAGCATGTAATGGGGGAGATGGTATTCCAGCATTATCTGGGGAGATAAGTACTGTATAATCCTTCATAGGATAAGAATTTGAGCTTCATTTGGTCTATGTTTACTCATTTGAGCAAGTTGATTTATCCTCCACATTGCTCTTCCTTTGGACCATCCCAGGTCCTTGTGGAATTCACCATATCAGTTGCATATGTTAATATCTCATCCCCGAGTAAGAACATTGATGTTTCCGCTTTATTATCTGAAGGGGATTTAGATATGTTTCAGTGAAAGTTTGCTAACATTAGCATTTATTTCTTTATTGCATTTACTTTGTCCTGTGGGCTATCCTTATCACATTTTTAGAGGAAACCAAAGGGGAGTGGGTAATTTTATAAAATGAATCTTGATTTAAGAAGTGCTTCTCTTACTTTAGTGAATAAATGCAAAAGCTTATTTGTTAAGTTTTTATGGTTGGTCTTTAGCCTTACTTTATTGCTCCCCAAGAACTATTAGTAAGGACTCAATGTTTATAATGGATATTTTTTTACCTCTCTTTGTAATCTGATAGGAATTTGATAATAGGTGATATGAATATTCTTTGGAATAGTAAACTTCTAAGACGTTTTCTTAATTTTCAGGAATGTCTTGGTTTACAGCTTGTTCAGCTGACTAACTCCCTTATGCATAGAGGTGATCATGTTTTAGATAAAATTATTATCTTTGAATGCTATGCTAAGATAGGAGTTAGAACATAAGAACATGCCATACTGGGTCAGACCAAGGGTCCATCAAACCCAGCATCCTGTTACCAATAGTGGCCAATCCAGGTCATAAGAACCTGGCAAGTACCCAAAAACTAACTCTATTCCATGTTACTGTTGCTAGTACTAGCAGTGGCTATTTTCTAAGTCAGCTTAATTAATAGCAGGTAATGGACTTCTCCAAGAACTTATCCAATCCTTTTTTAAACACAGCTACACTAACTGTACTAACCACATCCTCTGGCAACAAATTCCAGAGTTTAATTGTGCGTTGAGTGAAAAAGAACTTTCTTCGATTAGTTTTAAATGTGCCACATGCTAACTTCATGGAGAGCCCCCTAGTCTTTCTATTACCTGAAAGAGTAAATAACTGATTCACATTAACCTGTTCTAGACATCTCATGATTTTAAACACCTCTATCATATCCCCCCTCAGCCGTCTCTTCTTCAAGCTGAAAAGTCCTAACCTCTTTAGTCTTTCCTCATAGGGGAGCTGTTCCATTCCCTTTATCATTTTGGTCGCCCTTCTCTGTACCTTCTCCATCGCAATTATATCTTTTTTCAGATGCGGCGACCAGAATTGTACACAGTATTCAAGGTGCGGTCTCACCATGGAGCGATACAGAGTTATTAATGATCTTTTAATTCAACCTGTTTTATGGTCTGACTAGTTAAAGGAGTATATTTCAGCCAGTAATCTTTTCCATCATTATCAATATGGTGCAGACAGAATCACAGCACGGAAACCTTATTAGTTTCTGTAACTGATTTTCTTTTAAAGGAGCTAGGAAGGAACTGTTGCTATTTTTTTTTTTTTTTTAGATATTTCAGTAGTTTTCGATACTGTTGACTATATGATTATTTTAAAATATATCAGTTAAGGAACAGCAGTATGGTTCATCAATGGTTTTCCTCCTATTTGTGAGAAAGAGAACAAATAACACGTGGTATACCTCAAGGGTCAATTTCTTTTCTGCAGCTCTTTTCGATATCTATTTGCTCCCTCTGTGTAAATTAACTGAAAGTTTTGGTATTGAATTTAGAGTGAACACAATTGATATACAGCTTCTTTTTTTTTCTGTGAGATATTCTTTACCTACTGTGTTAGGCCATATTTCTGACTGTCTTGCTGCTATTAACTTCTGGATGGAGAATAATAATTTACTTTTAAATTCGTCAAAAACAGAGGCACTATGTATTTCTTGTAGCTCAAAATGTACTCCTACTATGGATGATTGCTCTCTGAAAATGAAAGGAATGCCTATTCAATTTGGGACAGTTATTAGGAATCTGGGGGTTTTGTTTGTTTCCCATCATACATTTAGACTACAGATTAGTTATTTTCTGAAGTCCAGTTATTTTAATTTATGGGTTTTATGACCTTTAAGATACGTTTTGATGATTTTTAGTCTATATTTACCCTACTGTTAAAGATCTGTCTGGTTTAATGGCCTGTCACTGGGATAATTCTCAAGACATCTTAGTGTTTTTGTCATCCTTTCAGGTGGAACAGTCTCGGCAAACTCAGGCCCCCTATGATGCCTAAGGTATGTTACCCTTGTTTTACCAAGCATTCAAGAAAATGCTTCCACAGTCAGTCTAAAAGTGACTTGATAGTATAGTAGGGATGGAAGGAAAATCATGGCAAGAGATACAGGCACATATTTTACACTTTGTTCGCCAGCATTGTGCTGAGCTTTAGAAAACCACAGGAAGAGTAGGTAAAATTACAATCTTGTCTGTGCACTATGCAGCTGAAGGCTGCTGAGGAAGAAGCAGTGAGAAAAAGTGAAAATAAAGGCAAGACCAAAGCTGCAGAACCCGGCCAAGAACCTGATTTTACCTATCTGTGGGATTTTGAGGAGGAACATATGTTTCCTCATCGCTCTTCTTCCTATCCAGCAGCATTAATTCAAGGGCAAGGAAGAGGAAAAGGATCAGGGATATAGTAGAGGGGACTATGGTCCTAGGAAGCGAAGTAGACAAAACAGTAATGCACGCCAAAATATAAATTGTTGGAATTGTGGTAAGTGGGGACATTTCACTAATGAATGCCGCTCCACTCAGAACAGGGGACAAGATAATGTGCCCTCTAAGCACCATGAGGCACCTTTTCCTACTTGGGAACCATCCCGGGATACCGGGAACCCAGGCCCCACTGACTTCAAGCGCTGGTGCGCTTACATGTGGGAACCCAAGAACCAGTTGTCACGCTGTATGTTAATGGTTATCCAGAGGACATGTTAATTGATACCGGAGCTACTTGCAGCATCTTAAGGACATTGCCTCCTGGTGTTTTATTGTCATCAAAATGTATACCCACTATAGGATTTGAGGGTTCCACTTCCCAGACTTGGTTGACCCATCCATGCCAAATAGAATGCTTAGGCCAAAGCCTGATGGCTCCATTCTTGTATTCCCCACAATATCCTGTTAACCTCTTAGGAAGGGACCTATTAGCATAGCTTGATATTGAGTTATCCTTCTTCCCCATTAAGGATGAAACTTTGCAACTGCAACTCATTGCAGCATACTCACTGGTCCCCATTTTGTTGCCCGAATCTCATGTATTGGCCACTCCCAAATCCCCATTTAGTTTGGCCAAACTAGCACTTCCAGTCCAGATTAATTTGTGGAGTAGTGAACGGGGGCCCCAAAGAGCCCAATATGATCTTTCTCAGAGGCAGTCATATAAATACGTGAGGAAATTTCAGAATTGTTAGCCCATGGTATCATAGAACCCTCGCTTTCCCTGTACAATACACCCCTGTACCCAGTCCAAAAGGACAATGGCCATTGGCATATGGTATAATACCTCCAGCATCTTAATTGAGTTGACCCTGAATTCTCTTGTGTAGAAAACCCAGCACCCTACTACAACAGCACTCACTGCGGAAAGTGCACACTGACTTGGTCTTGTCAAATGCCTTCTTCTGTGTGCCCTTACATCCTTCCTCATACCCCTTGACAGCTTTCAGTACGAAGGGGAGAAATACCAATGGATACTTTCCCAGTGATATTCTGAAAGCCCCTCTATCTTTTCTATGGTCCTAGCTAAGGCTCTAGCACCTTTCCAAACCCAATTATCACCCGATGTAACATTTTGGAATAACATCCCCTCAGACCTCAGATTGGAACCCTGCCTCTTAACATTTAGGAAAAAACTCAAGACGTGGCTCTTCCGCCAAGCCTTCTCTGACCCCCTAGATACACACTAGTTTGCCCTTATTCTGTGCCTGAACTTTGCCTGAACGATGGACCCTGGTACTTCTAAGCACATTATGCTTTAACCTGTCTTCTCTATTGTATCATATTTATAATTACTGCCTGCTTTAACCTTTATGTCCCTGTTCGATGTAACCGACCTGATAAGGTATTTAACTTTGAAGGTCGGTATAGAAAAATGCTAAATAAATAAATACATAAATAAACCTCTCTTTCCAGCTGATTAAGCCTCCAAGTTCTTACTCCTTGTTGAATGTAACTTTGCCTCTTCCACTTCATCTGTTTATTTACTTTAGTTGTCGCTACAGTTTTTACCCTTGTTCGATGTAAACCGATCCGATATGGTTTTTACTATGAAGGTTGGTATAGAAAAGTGTTAAATAAATAATACAGTATGTTGATGACCTACTTCTCACAGGCCTCCCGGTCACTTCTGTACAGTTATGGATGGAACGATTACTGCTGCTACTAGCCGATGAGGTTTTCAAATTCAGTCCTACAAAGGCCAAGATTTGCCTTCCTAAGGTTACATTTTTGAGAGTGTTGATTGGTCAAGGGGGAAAAAAATACAGGGTGGCCCATGGAAAAGTAGCCTGCCTGCGTGGCACTGGTATTGGAGGCGGGCTACTTTTCCATGGGCCACCCTGTAGATAAGGAAATGCAGGACGAAGCCTGCAGGATGGCCACACCCAAAACAGTTTCACAAATGAGAGGACGTCTGGGATTATTGAATCTTTGTAGGCTTTAGATCCCTGCCTATAGTGCCCGATCAAAACCCTTGAGGAGACATGAAAAGGGGGGGGAGGAATGAAGGGATCAGACCTGATAACACTCATCCAAAAGGATCAGGAGATTATTTCTGAATTGTGTCAAGCAGTCATGACAACACCCCTTTTACCATTCTACACAGTGTGCCATCCCGTACATTTGATAGTGTACCATGGACATGCAGGCTGGGCACCTGTAGCTGCTCAACGGGAAACGTAGAACCCTTTAGCGTTCTTTTCAGGATCATTTTCTACTGTAGAAGATTCTTTCACTGAGTGTGAACAAGCGATGGTCGCGTGTGCACAGGCAGTCCAAAAGCTCCATAATCATGTATCCGGGGTTGGCATTTCCTTAATGGCCCCACATTCAGTTGTTCAAATGTTGAAGGATTCTTTGGTTAGTTTTTCTGCTCCCAGGCTAGGAAAATATCAAGCATTACTACTAAGGTCCCAGATCACAGTGAAACCTTTTCCAAAAAAGTCATCCTATGCTTTTTTTTGTCTCAAATGTTGCAGGATATTCCCTGATGCCCAGAGCATGTTTGTGGGGCAAAGATGTTGCCCTTGGGAATTACTGTTGGAATTAGTCCATTAACAGGACTAATTACCAGGACCCCTCAGTTGCTTCACTGTCTGTTCTTGTACCCAGGGCAAGGCAGTATTTGCTACCCTGACCTTTCCATGGCAATCCTTTCAAACCGCTTATCAAGAACAACGAACCTTGCCAAACACTGGGCTCAATATGCTGAACTGTCTGCTGTGGCTTGGGTCTTGACACAATCCTTGTCTCAAAACCTGGACATTAACATATACACAGATTCGCATTATATCATTTCTTCTCTAACACAACATCTCTGGAAGTGGCATAAAAGAGGTTTTGTGAAGACCAGAGGGTTGCCTCTATCTTTTCTCCCTTTATGGTTTGCTATTCTGGAATTATTGGAAGAAAGACATGAGAAAGGACTAAAAACCTCTATCTGTTGGATAAGAGCCCACACAGGAAAAGAAGATTGGGTTTCTTACTGTAATGCGCAGGCTGATAAGACAGCTCAGGAAGTGACAGTTAGTTTAATGCATGTGACTCAAAGTAAGTCCAATGCTCGACCTGATGTTCAGAAGGTAATTTCTATGCAAAGCTTAGTGCCCATCAGTGAAACCTCAGCATGCGAGACACAGGGCTGTAAAAGAAAGGGAAAGTGGGATAGCTGGTATTTTCTGAGTGATTTACTATGCATTCCCATGCTTGCATTACACCTTATTTTGCATACATTGCATTACCCTGAACATCTGTCTGCTACCATGATGTTTTCACAGTTGTCCAATTATTAATGGATGGTCCAAGAAAACAAAGAGGTAGGCGATCTATGATAGCCGTAAGGATAAACACAAACAATAGATGCCTGATCTTTTTCCAAATGTTTATTAAGCAGAGACGTGTTCAAAAATCACCCGACTCAGGCCGAGTTTCGCGGTTCAAAAACCGCTGCCTCAGGGGCTTCAACACTCCACACTCCCGGTCTCTGCTGTTTGCAGAAGCATTGCTGACAGTAATTGACTGTACATCGGATGAGAAATACACTACTGAGATTTTTTCATAACTGTGGAGTGTTGAAGCCCCTGAGGCAGCGGTTTTTGAACCGCGAAACTCGGCCTGAGTCGGGTGATTTTTGAACACGTCTCTGCTTAATAAACATTTGGAAAAAGATCAGGCATCTATTGTTTGCAATTATTAATGGATTCCAAATTTAGAACAGAAATGCACCAATTTTTCCAAAAACTATGTACATTGTTATATCTCTATTCCCAAGTGTGGACATGGGGGCCACAGGGGTGTTTGCCTGTGCCTCAAGGCCCATTTCTGGAATGGTATGGATAGTGCTCAATTGGGGTACCGATATTTGCTAGTGCTAGTTTGCCCTTTTTTCTGAAGGGTGGAGGCATAAGAACATAAGAACATAAGAAAATGCCATACTGGGTCAGACCAAGGGTCCATCAAGCCCAGCATCCTGTTTCCAACAGTGGCCAATCCAGGCCATAAGAACCTGGCAAGTACCCAAAAACAAAGTCTATTCCATGTAACCATTGCTAATGGCAGTGGCTATTCTCTAAGTGAACTTAATAGCAGGTAATGGACTTCTCCTCCAAGAACTTATCCAATCCTTTTTTAAACACAGCTATACTAACTGCACGAACCACATCCTCTGGCAACAAATTCCAGAGTTTAATTGTGCGTTGAGTAAAAAAGAACTTTCTCCGATTAGTTTTAAATGTGCCCCATGCTAACTTCATGGAGTGTCCCCTAGTCTTTCTACTATCCGAAAGAGTAAATAACCGATTCACATCTACCCATTCTAGACCTCTCATGATTTTAAACACCTCTATCATATCCCCCCTCAGTCGTCTCTTCTCCAAGCTGAAAAGTCCTAACCTCTTTAGTCTTTCCTCATAGGGGAGTTGTTCCATTCCCCTTATCATTTTGGTAGCCCTTCTCTGTACCTTCTCCATCACAATTATATCTTTTTTGAGATGCGGCGACCAGAATTGTACACAGTATTCAAGGTGCGGTCTCACCATGGAGCGATACAGAGGCATTATGACATTTTCCGTTTTATTCATATTCATATTCCTGAAAACCGAAACAGCAGAAGTCATGGCACTAACACTGCTAACCCAAATAATACCCCAATTTGAGCTTGCTGCCCATTTGTATACAGATAATGGTTCATATTTTTGCAATGAATTACTCTCACTGTTAACTCAGGATCTCTGAAAAGTGCCGTTTTGTTTCTGTAAACCATCCCACCTCTAATGGCTTGGTAGAATGGTTTAATGGTCTTTTAAAAACTTAGATGAGAAAAACTCTCAATGCTTTATCTAGAATTTGGCTGCAGGCTCTGCCTGCCACACTACTAGCCCTCAGGAATTCACCTGTGAAACAAATAGGCTTGACCCCATTTCAGCTGTATACTGGGTGCCTCATGCACTTGGTAGACCTCCTGTATTCTCCTGATGTAACTTTATATCATGATACTCTGCCTACTTATGTTTCTGGTTTGCAGAAAGTCCTTTGGGAATTGAAAGCCCAATGATGTAAACTGATTGAGCACAACCTCCAGATTGCTCTACCTACACCCCAGGAGATTTGGTCTAACAGACGAATTATACACACAAGATGTGGAAAGATCCTATCTACTGGGGACCTTTTGAATTTACATCACTCATTCCAATGGCAGCACAGCTAGAAGGAACAGGACCTTATTACCATCTATCACAAACATTCATCCCTGTCCATCTGTCCAGACAAAATGAGGTTCCTTTTGGTTCCTTTAATAATAGTTACTACCATTACCTTGCTTTATCTGACCTTTAATTTTGGTGCAGAGGGCTGGACTCCTTTGGCAATATTACCTGCTATGATGACAAGGGTTTAATTTCAATAAGCCATCACAAACATTCTGTGTTATTTTCTACCCCTGTGGCCTCTAATTCCTTTGTGCATTTGCTGTCGGAGTCTGCTAGGCAGTTAAATATCTCTGATTGCTTGGTATGCTCTCCTTTGCCTCATTCAATAGAAGCTGGCCTGGTTTCTTTGTCTAATCATCCTGTCGCACTTTTGACCACCATCCAATGCAATATGCCTTGGTGTGAAAACCCCCAGAACATGAACCAGTTATGACCCTGTTATCCCTTATCCCATTATTGCTGTTGCGTCCGTCGGTCTCAGACAGCTTTGACCTCTGTGCCTTACCTTTCTTCCTTCTCTTACCTCAAGCCTTGGAAAGATGGCTGCTGCTGCAGCATCTTCATGCCGCTCTCTCCGGTGTCCCCGGATCGGCAACAGCGATGGTGTTCACCATGATTCTCCTGAGGGCCTCCTAGGGTGTGCGCGCTCACGCCACCCACGTCTTTATCCATGTCATGGCGGGAACCTCGGGGGCATCCCCTCCGAGTGATGTCATCACTTCCTGGTATTTAGCCTGCCCTTCATTTGCTAACAAACTGAGTTAGCAAGGATTGGACTGCCTCTGGTCTAAGCTGATCTGCCGCAGGAAGCTCTCTCTCTGCCCTTCGGGGTAATTCATCGCTAACCTGGGTACCCGCTCCTCGGGGACCCTTATGCTCTCTTTCAGGTACTTATCTGGGATATCAGGTACTCGCTCCTCGAGGGCCTGCTCTCCCTACTCTGGTGCCTGCCACTGATCTACTTCTACCTGCCAGGATCTTCATCAATACAGCTATCTACTTCAGTGAGTAACTAACCTTATCAGTCTGTCTCACCTTCAGCTTTAGTGCTCAGAGTCTACATCCGGGACTTTCCTTTACTCCCCTGCGCTGCCTACCATCTACTCGAGTGTGGGACTGCTCTCCTCTGCTGAGGACCCCTGGACTACTTCTACTGGGTTACCTCACTGCTGCCTCTCCCTGTGCAGTACCACCAAGCTGTATAATAAATACAAATTCTCTGTGTCTGCGTGTATAGAGTCTAGCCTAGTACTGCGGTTCCTCACGGGGCTCCTCCCCGTGGGAGTGGCCATCACCGCAGTACCCAAGAATCCACTCCAACACCTCAAAACCATAACAATTGCCTGTATCCTTTCTGAAAGCCTAACTGTATCCAACTACTCTACTTATATCTCCAAATTTGAAATATCCCATCTCCCTCTGCCATGTGCAGTTGTATACATTTTTAATCCCTTTAGGGCCGCCTTTTACCCGCTTCCTGAAGTTTCTTGGGTTAATACCTCTGTCATCAAAGGTAAAGAGTGTAATACTGGTGGAAAATGGCAAGGATACAGGTATGCTTTAGGTATCAATGCCTGTTACAGGGACGTTCTGACTACAGTGCTAGTGATATGCGCTTTAATGCAGGCACATATATTGCTTTGTCTCACCTTAGCTTTCCCATGGTCCCTTACTTTGGACCCCTTGTCGCTCTGTATGCCCATCCAATGTCAGTTTTACCAAATTTGGCACTCATTTTATTAATTTTACTATTAATTGGTCTACTGTTACGTCCTAAATTATTCCAAATGTAGTCCTTGCGGATGAGGTGCTTATGATATTCCCATTATGTTGTCATTACTCCTATTGATAAAGGAAATGTCTGTCCCAAATCAGACCGAGACTTATCGGTCAAATTCTACACCTACCCATCAGGGTCTCCCCGACTGCATATCCTCTCCTTGGGTCACAGTTGCTCCTCTGTTTATGGCACCAATTTTCCCATCATAAACGGGCCACCAATGAAGAAGCAGTAAGATGGGACCCTCTAACTTTGTCTGAGATAGATGGCCTTATTGTCACCTTGGCCTTTTATCTATGTGGCTGACCATAATTCGGGCTGTCTTGCCACTACTATTCTGCACCTCCAGGCTATTGTAGAAATTTTCAAAAATATCACGGTAGGGACCCAGAAGCACACTGCCACCCTGTTAGGAGAAATTTATTTATTTATTTATTTATTTATTTCTTTTGTATACCGACATTCGATCGAGATATCACATCGGTTTCCAGAAAACAGGTTGAATAGAGCCGGAACTGCCCTATTTTACATTGTAACAAGAGAACAGTTGATTAAACAATAAATATAAGGAACATTGTAACATATGAATAAAATTAAAATTAAATATTAGATGTGGGTATATAGAAATGGCATATAGCCTATATACAATATGTACAATATGACTTGGTTATGAGTAGGGTGGGGGACAGGGAAGAGGGAGGTTACGAGAAGGGTGGGGGACAGGGAAAAGGGAGGATAGAGAAGGGGGGAGGGGTTATGCGTTCATGCAGAGTAGAAGTTATGCGGTAAGGCTTTCAAGAGCGTTTATTATAGGATGTTGGGGTTCAGGAGGGAATGCTTTCAAGAACAGCCATGTTTTGAGCTGTTTTTTAAAGACTTGCGGTGAGGGTTCGTTTCTGAGCTGTGGGGGGAGGGAGTTCCAGAGGGTAGGGCCAGCTATTGTAATGGCTCGTTTGCGTGTTGTATTGAGGTGAGCATTTTTAAGAGTTGGGATGGAGAGGAGACCTGAGTTGGTGGATCTGAGATTTCTTTGTGTGAAATATGGTTGGATGTTGTTGTTTAGCCAGACCATTCTGTTGTTGTTTATTTTTTTGTGAAGAAGGGTGAGGGTTTTGTACTGGATTCTTTGTGTGATGGGCAGCCAGTGGAGGTCTTTGAGAGTGGGTGTGATGTGGGAGGATTTTCTGTGATTGGTGATAATTCTGGCGGCGGCGTTTTGTAGAACTTGGAGGGGCTTGATGTGGATTTCAGGAAGTCCAAGGAGGAGGGAGTTGCAGTAGTAGAAATCACTGAGACCCTTCAGGACCATCATTTGGCTTGGATTTACTTTTAATGGCCCAAGGAGGTCTGTGCCATAAACTAAAGACTAACTTTGGTCGTTAGTGTTGTGTAGAAATCATTGACCACACCACAATTATATTTAATCTAACCAAACACCTGGAAGAAAATTACAATTTACCCTCTGATTAGTTAGCTGAACCCAAGTGGCGTAAAGCCCTTCCTCTCACTCTGGGATCAGATAAAAGGCTGGGGTACAGATATACTCATATATCCTGCTATTGGTCTTGGTGCCTGTATAGAATTAGTTCTGCTCATAATATGTATCAAAGCTGTTTTACACCAAGTAGTTGTCTGTCTTTTCTTGTGTCCTTGCCAGTTGTTTATCCCCTGCTCGTCTTCTGTATGATGATGCTTCTCTGTGGACGCAGGCCCTGTTTCTCCCACAGATAGAGATGCTTGGCCTACTCCCCCACATGCTCCTCTGTAAACTCCTGCTTCCCCAACAAAAGACCCTCTACAAGTCAATCTTACACAGCTTGGAAATACAGATTTAGCCTAGCAAATACTTTATTCCTTTTTGTTTTACTGCTTCAGCAAATGATATATTACTGCTCTCTGGTCATCCTTTCTGACATGGACATGCCAGGATTCCGGTACTCATCTCTGCTGAAGTTACCATACAAATGGGCCCTATATTAGGGGTGTTAGATAGCATTGATTGTCTTTCTTGCCATCATCTGCATGGCCTCAAGTTCTGTGTTTTCTGCTATCAGCCCATCTGCAGCCGCCTCCCTTTCTTCATCAGTCTTTGCTGCCCTCTTGTGCCATGTTATGGACACTTCCCAATTGCTTATGAACCTTGGCTGGTCACATATTTAACAAGGTTCAAGAGGGAAGATGTATACTCTGACAAGAAACAAAGATACATTCTAAGCACTTGTGAGTCTGTCTGGGTGGCAGAAAAAGCCAGTTGCAGATAAATGGATAGATGTGATAAGGAACAAGAAGCAAGTTGCAGATAGCATGACCCATGATGTCTGACTGTAAGGTGCCACAGCAAGCGGAACAACATAGATGGCAAGTATACAGAAAGAAAAAAAAAAGATAGCTATGCTGGGGAAGGAAGGGGGTGGTAGAAGAACTTGGCCGAGGCCCAGTGATGTAAATCGGAAAGGCTGAAAATAAAAGAGCATTAAAAAAAAAAAATGTATATAAACCCAGCTGTGACAAGCACTCAGGGAAGGAGGAGCCCGAAGCATACCCAAGCTATCTGTATGCCGATTTAGAGCTATCAATAAAGAATTTTATTGCTTGCTCTATATCCAGAGAATTGGTTAATAGTACACTCTGAATGTTCCTGGTGTTCATGTTATGCCTCTCATTGCCACTGCTACTTGTGCTGGGTCCAGGTCTCTCTGGAGGAAGAACCTTCTCTCTTCTCTTCCATTGCCATGTTTACCTCTTGATGCCAGTGGCATCCTGGAATTTGTTAAAACTAGTGAGTGGGGGCTTTTAGTGTTAAATGTTTGTACACCCCACTGTGGACATACAGAAAGCAGACCAGTCAGCCACTTTTGTCACATACAGAGCACAGTGAATGAACTGATGATGCTGGCCATGTGACTACTTACAGTAAGGAAAGCCAGACTTGGTGCAAGAGTCACACACATGAGAATTACTACACTGTCACACTGACTTTTATACATAGAGAACGCAGGAAGCTGCCTCTAAGTTACTGCTATGCGCAAACACTCCAAGAAATAGACAATCTTCTCTACTTTTGCTGCAGCCTCTAGCACAGTGTCAGCAGAGGTGATAGTCTTACACTAATGATGCACATTGTAACTTTCTTTCAGAGATTACAGATTTTCTCCGGCTTCAAGGTAGCACCACAAACCACAGCTAGGCATTGTGTCACTCAGTGACTCTTAACTGCACATTTTGTTTTTCTAATCTTATTTATTTATTTATTTATTTAAACATTTTATATTCTGCTGATCCAAATATCTCAGCAGATTCCAAGTAACATACACAAAAACATTTAACGATAGCATTAATACTGTTGTGTTCGGCAGCCCACAAGTTAACCTTGTGAACCGCTACCCTCACTGCTCCGACCAGGCCCCCAGATGCGGTGACATATTACTGCCACTCTTCGCGTCAGGTTGCTGTTCCTCTTCGTGGTGACCTTGTGGCCGGACGCTGCTGACTCCCTACTGCCATGCTTCTCTTTAGGCATGTGCACGCACCTGATGATGCAGAATTTAAAGGCCCATTGCAGGAAAAGCCCCACAATGCATCCTAATGACTTCATACAGCCAGGACTATAAAAAGGGCTCTTGACCACCACTTCTTTGTTCAGCTACTGGTCCATCTATTCCTGAAGTAGTGTGTGTTGCTCCAGTGTTTTGTATTCAGTTGTTCTGCTTCCTTTTCATTGCCTGCCTGTTCTTCTCCTCACCTTCTTCTCCTGCCTATCTGTCCCACCTTTCCCTTTGGACAGATACCTGATTTGACCTCGGCTTGATCTCGGATGCACTTGATTGCTGCCTGCCTCTAACCACTGCCTGCCATCGGATATGCTTGACTGCTGCCTGCCTCTGACCACTGCCTGCCTCCATACACATCTGACCTCCATTTGCCTCAACCCACTTACCCTACAACGATCTCCTCCACCATCAGCAGAGGCCCCTGGCTAAGATCTTCTGGCCCCAGCAACCAAAGGCTCAACCCGAGGGGAATGAGGGCTGGAATAGGAGAAGCTCCAGCTGGGCTTCCACTTCATACGGGACCAACTGCCAACAGTGGGAACCTACAGCTATTCCTTGCAGGTTGCGCCAATCCTCCTCAGCCCAAGGGTCCACAAACGCAACAGGTTGCTGAGGTCATGGATCTGGTGAACTTGACATCCTTGCAGGCCATTCTGGGTCAAGCCCATAGGTTGCAAGACCAACAAAGAATTCTGTAACTCCTGACTGCATCCATGGACTGGCTGTCCACTCACCTGGATGCTCTAACTACCTGGGTAGTGTCACCTCTTCCCACACCAGCACCAGCCATCCTATGTATCAGTTGCCGGCTCCACCCTGGAATGCCAGAGACCCCAAGCAAGGTCGTGAATTTTTTAATCAGTGCTGTATGCATTTTTAACTACAAGCAGCATTGTTGCCAGTTGACCAGACAAAGATTATATATATACTTTCCCTGTTGGATGGAACAGCCCTAGCTTGGGCCTCTCCCCTCTGCAACAGTTAACTGAACAGTTCAGAACTGTCTTTGAGGAGCCTGAGAGTACTGCCGCCATGGGTTCCAACTTACTTCACCTCTGCCAAGCTCCAGAACCCTGGCAGAGTATGCCATAGAATTCCAGATGCTAGATACAGAGTTCAACTGGTGAGAGAAAAGACTAGTTGCAATTTTTCTAGAGGGCATCTCCTCTAAGATCATGGATGAGCTGGCTGCTCAGGATCTCCCTGTTTCCTTAGAAGAACTCATCGCATTAACGGGAAAAATTGATCACCATCTCCAGCAGAGGGCATGATAGATCCACCTACCATGAAGGAGCATCACATTGGCATCCCGGTTCCAATGCTCATTCTTGCCTCCACCTCCAGCTCCCTTGACCTTCACTCTTCTAAAAGATCCCATACAGTTGGGCACTAGCCGTTTAGCCCCAGAGGAGAGACTCCATCGTAGACAGCAGGTCCTCTGCTTATACTGCGCTGGCCGGGGTCACCTTTTGGTCCAATGAAGTTGGAAAACTTCAACGCCTAGGGTTCTGTGGGGAGATGACCTTAGGCCTTACTGTTCCAACTTCCCAACTACTACTTCCTGTAACCCTGGAGTTGGGTTTCACATGCTTCTCCACACATTCTTTTGTGGATTTCGTCTCCTGAAGGAACTTGTCAACCAACTCCTCATTTCCACAGTCCAGATGGCCTCTTCCTTGATAATCTCTTCTGTCTGTAGAGATCGTTTTCCAGCCTAAGTTACTCTGACCACGGTACCCATAACCTTAAGCACCGGCCTACTGCATCTTGAAAGACTCAACTTGCATGTGATCCCCAAGGCCATCCAACCCATTATCTTGGGATTACCGTGGCTCCAATAACATTGTCCACACTTTGACTGAGCTACCCTACTATTCACCCGCTGAGTCCGTGAGTGTGTAGACTCCTGCCTGGATCATTTAGAGCCTCCTCGCTCTATATCCATGACTGCACTACTTCTTGGGCTTCCCCCACAGTACATGGAATATGAGGATTTCTTTTCGAAGAAAAAGGCTGAGATAGTGCCACCTCACCACACGTATGACTGTGATATTGAGCTCCTCCCAAAGGCCAAACCTCCGCAGAGATGGGTTTATCCTTTGTCACTCCCCAAGACTCAAACCATGTCTGATTACAACCGGGAAACCTGGAACTTGGATTTATCTGTACTTTTTGTCTGGCTTTGGCCAGGTTCTTCTTCATCGTGAAGAAAGACTGCTCCCTCAGGCCATGCATAGACTTCCGCAGCCTGAACTCTATCACAAAGAAGGACCATGATCCACTACTGCTAATAACAGAACTCTTCAACTGCCTACAAGGCTCCAAAATATTCAAAAAGCTGGACCTCAAGTGTGCATGTAAGCTTATTCATATTAAAGCTGGTGATGAGCAGAAAACTGCATTTAACACTTGTGACGGACACTGAGAGTATATAGTTATGGGATTTACAATGTCCCAGCAGTCTTCTAGAAAATGGTCAGCAAAATTTTTTGCAACCTGCTCTACACCTCTGTAGTTATGTATTTAGATGACATATTTATTGATCTTTTCCCAAACACTGAGTGCCCACCATCGGTATTTCTGCACCATCCTGCAACTTCTGCAAGAGAACAGTCTATATGCCAATTTGGAAAAATGACTCTTTGAACATAACTTCTCGTGATGGATTCTGCATGAATCCTGGCAAGGCAAATGTCATCAAGGACTGGCCTCATCCCGTGGGACTTCAGGGTCTACAAAGATTCATGAGATTTTCTAATTATTATCATCAGTTTATCCCAAACTACAACTCTGTGACAGCCCCTCTTACTGCCCTTCTCCGCAGGGATGCCAACACCAAAGATTGGCCACCAGAGACTCTAGAGGCATTTCAGGAGTTAAAGAACACCTTTGTAGATGGCCCCTGTCTGTGTCACCTGGATCCTATGTGGCCCTTCATCATAGAAGTTGATGCCTCTATCCTGGGCATTGGGGTTGTCTTGAGCCAACACACTCCAGAAAGAGTACTTCATCCATTTTCCTTCTTTTCTAAGAAGTTCTCATAAGCTGAGTTACAGCATCAAAGATCGAGAGCTTTTGGCTGTCAAATTAACCCTCAAGGAATGGAGCCACCTACTTGAAGGAGTCCAACACTGTGATACAATATACATAGATCTCAAGCATCTACATCAGGCTCAGCAGCTAAATGCAAGACAGGCTAATTGGTCTTTGTTCTTCGCTCACTTTGACTTTGAATTAAGGTACTGCCCAGTGCTCAAGAATCAATGGGCAGACACCCTCTCTCACTCTTTCCAGACCGAGGATGTTCCAGAACCTCCCAGACACATCATTGATCCCACTAAGAAACTCCTGGCTACCACAGTAACCACCCCTCCAGGAATGATGATCATACATTCCAGACTACATGAGAAAGTGTTGAAATAGGCCCATGACTCCCATGTTGCAGGTCACCCTGGGCAGGCACAAACCATTGAATTGCCTCAGTGACACTGCTGGTAGCCACAAATGAACCAAGACATCAAGGCCTATGTTGACTCATGCCCTACTTGAGCACAGCAAAAAATGCTGCATGGCCAACTTTGGGAGTTGTTACTTCCATTGCCAGCCCCCAGAGAACCCTGGACTCACCTGTCCATAGACTTTATCATGAACCTCCCTGTCTCAGACGGCACCACTGTGATTTGGTTGGTGGTAGATCAATTTTCTAAGATGGTACACTTCGTCTCATTGCCAGGCCTCCCTTCAGCACCAAAACTGGCATGCCTTTTCACTCTCCATGTCTTTTGTTTGCATGGCCTGCCAAAGCAGATATTGTCAGGTAGTGGATTGCAATTTACTGTACAATATTGGCACTCTCTCTGTAAGAGGTTTGGCATCATGCTAGACTACACTACCTCTTATCACCCACAAGGGAATAGACAAGTAGAGCGCACCAATCGTACTCTCAAGACCTTCTTCCACTCATACATCAATGAGCGCCAGGGCCACTCTTTTAAACTGGGGCAAGTTCTCTCATAACACCCATGCCAATGCAGCCACTGAATCTTCCCCTTTCAAAATGGTCTATGGGAAACAATATCTGCCTCCTCTGCCATTACCTGTGACAGTGCCTTTACCAGCGGCTCAACTCTCTGTCCAGGAATTGCATAAACTATGGGATCAGACCAATCACTTGATTCAGAAAGCCACTGACAAAGCCAAGAAAACTATGGATGCACATAGATGACCAGCTCCTCAGTTCAAGGTTGGAGAGAAAATGTGGCTCAGCACATGGCATTTATGCCTGCAGGTTCCTTCCATGCGTCTGGCTTCATGTTACATTAGACCTTTCTCAGTGCTGTGTCATATAACAATTAAAGTTACCAGCTACACTGAAGATACCAATGTATTTCATGTATCACTACTCAAACCATTGGTACTCTCATGGCCCTCTAGGGCACCAACAGAACCACTGAATGTGACCATTGACAGAGATATGCTGTACAAAGTCGAAGAGGTCTTGGATTCTCACTGTAGGAGCAAAAACTTTGAATACCTCATTTCATGGAAGAACTATGACTCAGAAGAAAATTCCTGGGAGCCAGCACCCAATAACTTTGGAACGCAACCTTTTAAAAGACTGTCAACAATACCCCAGGAAGCCCAGAACCTTATGGAGGAGGCTTAAAAGGGGGTGTAGTGTAGTGTTCAGCGATCCATGGGCTAACCTCGTGAACCACCACCTTCACATCTCTGGCCAAGACCCCAGATGCAGCAACACATCACTGGCATTCTTTAGGGCAGGGCACCCATGCTGCCAGACGCCACCAACTCCCTACTGCATCATTCTTCCTTAAGTGCTTGCAAGCCCAATGCTATAGAATTTAAAGGGCCACCCGCAGGAAAAGCCCTGCAGCACTTCCTGATGACCTCACACAGTAAGGCCTGTAAAAGACTCTCTTCACCTCCACTTCTTTGCCTCAGCAACAAGTCCACCTACTCCTGAAGTAGTGTGTGTTGCTCCAGTGTTTTTTCTTTGTTTCAGTGTTCAGTTCTTCAGTTTCAGCATACTTGTCTTCAATTCTTGAGATCCAGCAACCTTGTCTTCAGTTCTTCAGTTCCAGCATATTTGTCTTCAATTCTTCTATTTCCTCCTCATTACTCATCTGTTCTTCTCTTTGACTTCCTACCCTGCCTATCCGTCCCTCCTTTTCCTTCAGATGGATAACTAATTTGTCCTCAGCCTGATCTTGGATATGCTTGATCGCTGCCTGCCTCTGAACACTGCCTGCCACCAGATACTCTTGATCGCTACCTGCCTTTGAACACTGCCTACCTCTGGATACATCTGCCATCTGTTTGCCTTGACTCAGCTAACCTACAACAACCTCCTATGCCATCAGCAGAGGCCCCCAGCTAAGACCTGCCGACCCCATCACTCAAAGGCAAAACCTGAAGGGAATGAGGGCTGGTAAAGATGAAGCTCCACCTGGGCCTCTGTTTTATCCGGGTCCACCTAACGATGGTGGAATCCTGCAGAGCTCCTCCCTGCAGGTTGCGCCAATCCTCCCTCAGCCCAAGGGTCCACGAATACAACAAATACATTGTGAAACAGCAATTGATTACAAAACAAATAGTGAAAAACAGTAAACAAGAGTCTTGAGAAAAAAGACAAATATTCATTAACCAATGAACTTAAGTTATGTCAGAAAAAGCTAGAGAGAAAAAAATATGTTTTTAGCTGCTTTCTGAACTATAACAGGTCACTCTCTGCTCTGATCTAACCTGGCAGACTATTCCAAAGTATAGGCCCAGCTATACTGAAAATTTGTTTATGGGATATCGATAGATGAGCTTGTTTGATTGAGGGTATTTCAATGAGATTTCGAGTAACTGAGTGAAGACACCAAGTGGGGTCAGTACCTGTGTATGGAAGAGATGATACAGGGAATGCCAGGCCATGTAAAGCCTTAAAAACCAGAGTAAGGGTCTTAAACTTTATCCTCTAAGAGTCAGGAAGCCAATGAAGGTCATCTAAAACAGGAGACACATGGTGACACAGTGAAGAACAAAAAATGAGAAGAGCAGCATAAGAACATAAGACTTGCCATACTGGATCAGACCAGAGGTCCATCAAGCTTAGTATCCTGTTTCCAACAGTAGCCAATCCAGGTCACAATTACCTGGCAAGTACCCAAGCATTAAATAGATCTATGCTACTAATGCTGACAACAAGCAATGGCTATTCCCTATTGATTAATAGCAGTTTATGAACTTCTTCTGCAGGAACTTATCCAAACCTTTTTTTAAATCCAGCTTTACTAACTGCCTTAACCATATCCTCTGGCAATTAATTCCAGAGCTTAACTGTGCATTGAGTGAAAAATAATTTTATCTGATTTGTTTTAAATGTGCTACTAGTACTAACTTCATGGAGTGCCCCCTAGTCCTTGTATTATCCAAAAGAGTAAATAACCAATTCACATTTACCCATTCAAGTCCTTTCATGATTTTGTAGCCCACTATCATATCCCACCTCAGCCATCTCTTCTCCAAGCTGAACAGCCTCAACCTCTTTAACCTTTCCTCAAGGGGAGCCATTCCATGCTTTTTATCATTTTAGCCCTTCTCTGTACTTTCTCCAGTACTACTATATCTTTGAGATGTGGTGACCAGAAATGCACACAGTATTCAAGGTACAGTCTTCCCATGGAGCGATACAGAAGCATTATGACATCCTCCATTTTATTTGCCATTCCCTTCTTAATAATTCCTAACATTGTTTGCTGTTTTGACTTTCACAGCACACTGATGTTAATGTAATATCACTATGATGCCCAGATCTTGTTCCTTAGTGATAACTCCTAATATGGAACTTAACATTGTGTAACTACAACATGGGTTATTTTTTCCTATATATGCTTAATCTTCCAGTCTCGCAAGGTCCTCCTGCATTTTATCACAATCAACTTTTAATTTAACTACTCTGAATAATTTTGTGTCATCTACAAATTTGATCACCTCACTCGTCATATCCCTTTCCAGATAATTTATAAATATACTAAAAAGCACAGGTTCAAGTACAGATCCCCGAGGCATTCCACTTTTTACCTTTTTTCACTGTGAAAACAGACATTTAATCCTACTCTCTCTTTTTCCTGTCTTTTAACCAGTTTGCAATCCACAAAAGGACATAGCCTCCTATCCCATGTCTTTTTAGTTTCTTTCAAAGCCTCTCATGTGGGACTTTGTCAAATGCCTTCTGAAAATCCAAACACACCACATCTACCAGTTCACCTTTATCCACATGTTTATTCACCCCCCCCCCTAAACAAAAGTAGCAGTTTTGTGAGGCAAGACTTTCTTTGGGTAAATCCATGCTGGCTGTGTTCCATTAAACCATGTCTACCTATATGTTCTGTGATTTTGTTCTTTAGAATAATTTCCACTATTTTTCCTGGCACTGATCAGGCTCACGGGTCTATAGATTCCTGGATTGCCCCTGGAGCCCTTTTTAAATATTGGGGTTACATCGGTCACCCTCCAGTCTTCAGGTACAATGGATGATTTTAATCATAGGTTACAAATTTTAACTAATAGAGCTGAAATTTCATTTTTTAGTTCCTTCTGAACCCTGGGGTTCATACCATCCAGTCCAGGTGATTTGCTACTCTTTAGTTTGCCAATCTAGCCTTCTACATCTTCCAGGTTCACAGTGATTTGATTCAGTTCATCTGACTCCTCACCATTGAAAACCATCTCTGGAACTGATATCTCCCCAACATCCTCATTAGTAAACACAGAAGCAAAGAATTCATTTAAACTTTCTGCAATGGCCTTATCTTTCTTAACAGCGCCTTTAACCCCTTTCTATCGGTCCAACCAATTCTCTCACAGGTTTCTTGCTTCAGATATGTTTTTAAAAGTTCTTACCAGTTTTGCCTCTGTGGCCAATTTAATTTCAAATTCTCTCTTAGTCTGCCTTATCAATGTTTTACACTTAACTTGACAATGCTTATGCTTTTTCTTATTTTATTCAGATGGATCCTTCTTCCAATTTTTGAAGGATGCTTTTTTGGCTAAAATAGCCTCTTTCATCTCACCTTTTAACCATGCCGGTAATTGTTTTGCCTTCCTTCCACCTTTCTTAATGCATGGAATACATCTGGACTGTGCTTCTAAGATTGCATTTTTAAACAATGTCCATGCCTGTTGTACACCTATAACCTTTGCAGCCGAACCTTTCCATTTTTTTCTATTTTCCTCATTTTATCAAAGTTTCCCTTTGGGAATGGTCACACTATTCCTGTGTCACAGGTCACCCTGGGTGGGCTCGGATTCTCATGCTGCTCCCAGGGCCAGTGGAAGCACTAGGCGATCGCCTAGGGTGCCACAGATTTGGGGCGACCCAGGAGCCACCTACTGCTTCCATCGGACCTGCTCAAAATTGTGAAAAAACTTTGTCCCAATTCCCGACACTGGTGGCAGCTACAGGACCTCTTCTTCCAGCCCTCAAGAACTGGAAGAGGAAATGTGTTGTGGGCTCGCATGGGCAGGAAGAAGAATGCCCAATCATCATAGCTGGAAGGAGTGGCCGGAAGAAAAGACTGAGAGGGTCAATTGCAGCATCACCTGCGCCATGCAGCAGGAGAGAGGCAGCGATCGGCCAGGCTGCATGGGTGAACACGGGCAGCGATCGGCCGAGCCGCGCGGCAGGAGAGAGGCAGCAATCGGCCAGGCCACGCAGCAGGAGAAAGGCAGCATATCTGCTTCACGAGGAAGATAGTGGAGGCCTCCTGATGCTGTGGAAGTCCAAGAAGAAAGCTGCTGCTGCTGCCTACACCTAGGAGAGAGAGTAAAAGAAAAGAGTACATGTGTTATGGCATGTGTATATGAGAGCATATGGGGAGAGAGAGCATGTGGGGAGGAAAAATAGTATGTGTTTGTGAGAGAGAGCATGTGAAGAAGAGTGAATGTTTGGGGGAGAGAGAGTGTGTGGGGGATAGAGAGCATTTGTGTTTGAGAAAGCATGGGGGGGAGAATGTGTATTTGTGCATGTAGGGGAAAGAGAGCCAGTTTATGTGTATGTGAGAGCATGTGGGGGAGATGAGTGTGTGTATGAATATGTGTAAGTAAGTGAGTATACCTGTGTTGGAGCGTGTGTCTGTGAGAGAGAGGAGAAAGTCTTTGTATGGCAGCCACTGCCTCCTCCCATTAATCCATGACAAGCTCAGACTGAAAATCAAAAGTTCCCAGGTATGAGTGTGGGAGATTTTTTATCCTTATTTTTAATTATAGGGTGGTGTTTATGTGTTTGCTGTTTTGAAATATTTTATTGGTGTTTGGGAAAGCTTTCAAAATTTGCTGAGTCTTTATTTATTGGATATTCTATTCATCGGCTGTTTTGAAATTATTTTATTAGTATGATTTTACTATTATGATTAATGATTTATATATCTTGATTTTATCGTTTGTTTCATGAGGAATGGTGAAATGTTTGTTTTTCCATTGTTGCACTGGATAGAGCCTGGCGTGTTGTGTTTTACAATTCAGCTTTTGTCTGCACATTTCTATTTATACTTTATGGTGGCTTTATTCTGTATTTGATGAGGGTCTGTGTTCTGCATGCGAGACTGAGGTGAAGCATTCTGTTAGCATGTGGTTTCTCTGTAGGGATCTGTAGTAGCTTGGCCTGTTCTATTTTCCTGATAGGAGGTGTATTGATATTTTAGATTCTGGTATAATATTTGTGGTATTCCATTTCATAGGTAGGGTTGCTACTGTTTGAGTGTTGGCAGATAGTACTGTGTTGATATGAGAGGACCATGCCGACACGAAACATGTTACAATAGGTATGATGCCATATGAATTCCAAGTTGAAAGGTTTTCTTGTTGGCATCACCACAGTGCATGTAACTATCACAACAACGTGTATATTAATTTTACCTCAGAATGACATTTTTCATGTAAAATCTGTTGTTATAAATGCATAAAAATGTGTATGGGGAGGAGGTTTTTGCCTAGGGTGCCTAATACCCTTGCATCGGCCCTGGCTACTCCAGCAGTATTACTAGTGGCCCCAGATACAAAGAGATGTCAGGGACTACGTGGACTCTTGTCCTACTTGTGCACCTCAAAAACTGTTGGTGGGATGACCTTGGGGGCTATTACAGTCTTTGCCTGCCCCCAGAGAACCCTAGACCCATCTGACCCCTGACTTTGTGGTAGACCTCCCCATCTCTAATGGTTGCAGCACGTTTTCGGTCATTATCGACCGATTCTCAAAAATGGCTCACTTTGTTCCTCTCCCGGGCCTTCCTTCAGTACCTGAACTGGCCAGGCTGTTTACTACCGACATTTTTTGACTGCATGGCTACTGCCAAATATTGGTGCTCTCTTTGCCGGAAACTCAACATCACATTGGATTATACTACCATCTACCACCTTCAAGCCAACGGCCAGTCGGAGCAAACAAATTGGACCTTGAAAGTCTTCCTGAGGACTTATGCCAATGAACATCAGGACAATTGGGCGACTCTTCTTCCATGAGCAGAATTCTCCCACAATTCCCACATTAGCTCCACCATGGGATCTTCCCCATTTCAGAATATATATGGGGAAACAGCCTTCCTCTCCACTGCCAGTACCATTGTCCAACCCTTCTCCAGTGGCCCAATTAACCACACAAAAGCTCCAGGAACTCTAGATTCATACTAAGGAGATCTTCAGAAAGCCACACAGAGAGCCATAAAGGCGACGGATATTCACTGGCAACCAGTGCCGCAATTCCGACCTGGAGACAAGGTTTGGTTAAGCACCTACCACATCTGCTCAGAATGCCCTCCGTGAGGTCACACCTCGCTATGTCAGGCCTTTCCCTGTTTCTTGTCAAGTGGGACCCATGACCTACCAATTACAGCTAACCTCCTCGCTGGGAATCCATGATGTATTCCATGTCTCCCTCCTCAAGTCCTTAATCCTCATGTGGCTATCCTGAAAGGTGTCCAGATCCCAGGAGGTATCTACCGAGGAGGACTAGGTCTATCAAATAAGTGAGATACTGGACGTTCAGTGTCGGAACAAAAGATGGGAATACCTGATATCCTGGTAGGAGTATGGCTCAGAGGAAAACTCGTGGGTACCTGCCTTGAAAATCTTGGACAAGAACCTCCTAAGGGCATTCCATGTTTCTCACCCCAAGAAACATCAGTTAGCCAGTACTGAGTATCAGCACTGAGCAACCAAGGTTTAATCCCACCCCCAAAGTGACCTCAGCACTATCTCTTTTTGTCCAGTTACATTTCGCACAGGCTATAAATTGTTCAGGCAAAATTTAGCCAGTCAGTAGGGCGGCAAATTTGAACTAGCAAGTTTTGTCTGGCTACCCCCAGAAGTTAGACAAACCTTTTTAATATAGACTTAAGTATGTTCTGGAAAAACCTATATAAGTCTGTGTGCTCAGGGTCAAGTACTTGTCAGAGAGAGTGTGTTATGTGATTTTTATTAGTCAGATAAGAATCTAGAAGCAATACAGAGAGTGCATATTCTTCCTGGTACTTATCTAACTGATTTCACCTGATAGGGAGGACATTGTTACTATTGTAAACCAAATCCTTTTTTTAATAATGCTGAAAAAGCAGTTCTATGATAAGTCAAACAGAAGAGAAATTTACCACAGATAAGATCCTAGTATTTACCAAGCAACAAAATAAAGCCACCAATAGCTTTTGAATGGTATATACACTGGAGTAGATTTTAAAAGGTGCGCGCAGGTGTGCTGCTTTCCCCCATTCCCTTCCCCCTAACCTGACCTTCCCACCCCTTCCCCTAACCTTTCCTCCACCTAGCCCTACTCTAACTCCCCCCTGACCTTTGTTGTTATGATTCCTGGCTGCGGGACGCCATGGCCAGGCTCCTACCTTCCTCCAGCCCAGCCCGGGGTGTCCCCCGACGGCCCTCCGCTCGTCATAGGCCTCAACCTGGCCTCTCCGCGGCGGCGTCTCCACGAGGGAGACGTCGCCGAGCTCCTGCACATCCTCCTTGCTCCTAGCCTCGCCCCCTTGACACGCGTGCTGGGGTTGATCTTTTAAAGGGACCAGTGCAGGAAACCACTCCTGATTGAAGAAATGACGTCAGACGCCTTCCAGGTATTTAAATCCTGCTCAGACTCCCTTTCTTTGCCTTGCAACGAGGTTCGCTCTTTGAGTTTGATAGTTGCTGTCTTCACTCCTGCTTGTTCCTGTCCCAGCGTGTTCCTGAGCCCTGCTCCAGCCTTGCTCCTGTTCCAGCCCGTCCTTGCCTGCTCCTGTTCCTGCGTTCTTCTGGCTTGTCTTCCTGGCTCCTGACCTCGGCTTGTTCTTCGGTATCCTGCTTTGCTGCCCATCCTGACTTCTGGCTTGTCTTCGGTCTCTGCTGTCTGCCGCCTGCCCCGACTCTTGGTTTGCCTCCTCGTCTTGCCTCTCTGCTGCCTGCCTTGATTTGGACTTCTCTTCAAAACCTTCGCCCTCCGGAGACCTCACCTAAGCCCAAGCGGCTCGGGTCCTCACGGGCTCCTCCCGGGGGGACCACGGGCTTCCAGTGGTGAAGTTCCTGTTGGTCTCCTGACTCCAACTTCTTCTTCAGACTCTCTACTTCCAGGACTCGCTTCCTACCTTCATCTCCAGAATCCGCACTTAAGTCCAAGCGACTTGGGTGATCTCGGATTTCCAGTGGTGAAGATTTTCTTGGAACTTTGGCTCAAGTCTGCCTCCCGGCTATGACTCTGCTGTAGATATCCCTTCAGCGCTGCATTACCATCTTCTAGCCGGCCCAGGGGTTCACAACTGTAACATTTGTCTTACCTTTTGCACCTGCCTCCGGGCAGGCGCAAGTTGCGCATGCCGGCAGCCTGTCAGCACGTGATGCTCCGACACTGCGTCAATGGCCGCTGTGTTGGAGGCCTCTGGCCCTGCCACGGACCGCCCCGCCCCCAGAGCACCCCTTTAGTAAAGCCTCGGGACTTACACACTTCCCGAGGCTTTACACGTGTATCGGGCCTTTTTAAAATAGGCCCAGTGCGCATAACCCTCCCCCCTCCCACGCGCGCGTAAATCCAAAGGATTTACGCGTGGAGGGCTTTTAAAATCTGGCCCAATATGTGCTAAAGTTAAGACCGTATTTTATAAATGACTATGAAAACTGTCTGGCTTTGCTCGGGTTGTCTGGTCCAAAACATCTATAAATTTAAAACTAAACTAAAGTAAAAATGATAAATATTGCTTTATTTTGTTAAAAAAAATTAACAGAAAGCATATATTTATTATTTATTTATTTAGAGTTTTTCTATACCGGCATTCGTGATTAGAAACCACATCATGCCGGTTTACATACAACAAGGGGTGTGAATGAAAAAACGGAACATAAACAAGTGCAAAGAGATCAAAAGTTACATTACAACAAGGGTCTTATAACTGGGGAGAGAATTAGAATATATAAACTTAGGGAATCTTTATATAAACAACATTGACTCTATATTAGATGTCTCTCGTTCCCCAACTCTAGAAAGCACTAAATAGCAATTGGTATTGAAGAAGATTAAAAGGCACTGGTTCCAGTGCAGATCCCTGAAGCACTGCATTATTTACCATCCTCTTTTGAGAGAACTGACTAGCTAATCTTTCACTCTGTTTCCCTTCTTTTAACCAGTTCACAATCCACAACAGTGGTGAAACTATGGGTGGGCCTGGGTGGGCCATAGCCCCCTTAGGGCTCAGGCTCACATAATCAGGGCTGCCTGACACCAGAACGGGGGCTGCTGCGATGCCCATCCCACAGCGGCCAAAGAAGGAGAGGGCTGTTGCAGACCTCATCACTCGACAACTGAAGAAGGGGGTGTGGTGGTGCCTGAAGATGCCGCCCTACTTGTACCAAAGACGTAAGATACGCGAATATCTCGGGCCAGGGCGCACCACGCGGATTTTAAGAGGCACTCGAATACCTGCGTATCTCCCGGTACGAGCACAAATCGGGAAGTCTAAAAAAGGGGCAGAGCATGGGTAGGGCATGGACGTTCTGGGTCTGTAACATGAAGTATGCGCTTAAGTATTTATGCACACAAGTTTGTACCGGGGTTTCCTACCATGTAACTTTACTTCTGCTATGGATGGTGTGTAAGTATTAAAATAAAAAATTCAGGGCTATTCAGCGGAATTTAAAGGGTCAGGGCTATTAGGGTAAAAGGGAGGTGCTCTAGCTAGGGGGGTTAGGAAATCCTATCCTTTACCGAGGCGAACTGGAAACGAACTGGGGAAATGCATATTTGCGTTAGCATGCGTGCCTAGCAAAACCCCCCTACTTATGCAGTAGAGGGGGCATTTGCATGCACCCATGCAAAATTGTGCACACATGTACGTGTGTACAGCCGATTTAATAACGTGCGCATATACGTGCTTATTTTATAAAATGGCTGTGTCCATTCACGCAAGCCAGCATACGCATGTACATGTACGCCCACGCGGCTGTTTAAACGTTACCGTCCCAGTGTGTATGTGTGAATGAGAGCTTATATATATGTGGGGCCTTGCATGTGTTTGTGTGGGTGCCTGCCTGTGTCTGTGATTCTATGTGGGAGCCAGAGAGACAGGGCTTTGTAGATAGAGCATATTGTCTTTGCACAGTGCACCTGCCACTGTTCAGTGTGCCACAGACAGAAAGACAGGGGGACCAACCCAACCGGCACAAGTCCTTTATATATATATGGCGGCAGTCGCACAGTTTATAAAATATCATGTATAGTTGTGCTCATAAATTTACATGCCACTCGCAAAATTTGTAAAATGTTGTAGCATTTTATGAAAACATGAGTGATCAGGCAAAACACTTGTCTGTTAATTTTAACAGTTTCAACAAATTTCAAGTAAACTATTATGCATTACAAAATAGCATAATCATTAAACAAACCATAGCAATAAGGGAAATAATAAATGGACCTGTTCAAAGGTTTACATCCCCTTGAATGTTTGGGCTGATAATATACACTCAGGTTGACACACACAGATTGAAATGGTAATGAAGGGTAGGTATCCACACCTGTGCCTTGTTTGATTATAATTATCATAGAAACATAGAAATGATGTCAGAAAAAGACCAATTGGCCCATCCAGTCTGCCCAGCAAGCTCCCACACTTATTTTCCCATACGTATCTGTCTCACCAACCACAATTTCAGGCCTTTGTTGGTAACTGTTTGATTCAAGTTTCCTGCCATCCCCTGCCATTGATGCAGAGAGTAATGTTGGAATTGCATCAAAGGTGAGCATAAGGCTTAATGGTTAAGGGTAGTAACCGCCGCATCAAGCAAGTTACCCCGATGCTTGTTTACTCAGACTGCACAGATCATTGCCTTGTTGGATGTTGTCTGAATGTAAATCCTGTTTTCCACATTTCTCCCTGCCATTGAAGCAGAAAGCAATGCTATATATGCATTCAAAGTGATGTATTAGGCTTAATTGGTTTAGGGTAGTAACCGCCGTAATAAGCAAGCTACCCTCACGTTTGTTTACCCCGATTGTGAAATTCAGTCCTTGTTGGTTGTTGTCTGAATGCAAATCCTTTTTTCCACATTTCCCCTTGCCATTGAAGCAGAGAGCAATGTTGGAGTTGCATTAACCTTGCGAAGGCTTATTGAGTAAGGGTAATAATCACCAGGTAGTAGCCTCCACTCCAGTAATCCACCCCCATGGCTCTTCTCTTCATTCCCATCCTCTAGCCTTTATGGATCCACAGTGTTTATCCCATGCCCCTTTGAAATCCTTCACAGTTTTAGTCTTCACCACTTCCTCCGCAAGGGCATTCCAGGCATCCACCACCCTCTCCGTGAAGAAATACTTCCTGACATTGGTTATGAGTCTTCCTCCCTGGAGCTTCAAGTTGTGACCCCTAGTTCTACTGATTTTTTTCCAACAGAAAATGTTTGTTGACCATGGATCATTAAAACCTTTCAAGTATCTGAAAGTCTGTATCATATCACCCCTGCTCCTCCTCTCCTCCAGGGTATACATAGTTAGGTTCTTCAATCTCTCCTCATAAGTGTTATGCTTCGACTCCTGAGGAAGGGAGGAGTTAGCAATCTGTTATGTTTCGGCTCCTGAGGAAGGGAGGAGTTAGCAATCTGTTATGCTTTGGCTCCTGTGGAGGGAGGAGTAAACAATCTGTTAGGGTTTAGACTGCGGAGTAGCAATCTGTTATGAATCTGTTGCTGAAGACTCCTGATGGAGAAGGAATAGCAATCTGATACCAGCGGAGTGCTTGGAGAGGGTACTCAGCTGTAGAGGAATGTAGATAGGTGAATCCTTGGGCCGATGGCAGATGACTGCGCCCCCCAGGAGGAAATCCTGAGAGGGACCACTGGCTAGGCTTGGGTATGGAGACAGACACAGATAATTCTTTTATTAGACAGGATAGTAAAACCACCTAAGGGATTCCTAAGAGCCAATACTCTGCCTGGAGTGGAACCCGCTTCCCCAGAACAGTGGTAACCAACCCCTGACAGTCGCTCCAAAACTGTTGCAGTCGGGGGCATTGCAACCACATATACCAATACGTTCTGAGTTGGGAACACTGTCTCCAACAAAGAGAAGAATACCCTGGAAACCAGGCTGCCACCTTCACTGGCGTGTAGTACCATCGATAAAGAAGTTTATATCGATTTTCTAACATAGATGCGGACATAAAAATTCGGCCCAAGGACTTAAAACATATCTCCCATTTATCATCACCCCACGAGGTCCCTAAGTCACGTTCCCACATGACCAAATGGGCTGCCTTCCTCCCCGTATTTTAATTGATTAATATCTGATAGAACTTTGAAATTACCTTTTGCACCCGCCTAGCCAATATACAATAATTTTCAAAAATAGAGTGAGGGAGCTGCAAATCTGTATGGGGACCTTTGGTTAATAGGAAATGACATAGTTGTGCATAAGCCAGGAAATCGTTAGCAGATATATGATAAGTGGTTTGTAGGTCTTGAAAGGATACCATGCCCCTACTCCATAGTTGACCTAAGTTGGCCAAGCCTTTACTCTCCCAGTTTTGATAAACCAAAGAGTCCCGTCCCGATGGAAAGTCCCTAAGGTAATGAATATGGGAGAGGGCTGAGTATTGCTTTTGTCCTATCAACTTAGATTTCCATTGTATCCAAACCTTGAAGGTATCACGAAGGCATGGGGGAAGCATCATTTGTTCCTTCTGAGTAAAGTACATTGGCCAATATACAGCCTGTAGCGGGACCACTCCCAACCATGCCTGCTCTATCTGAAGCCATTGATTAGGGGTGCTCAAATTATGACTATCTACCACAAATTTCAACTGCGCTGCCACATAGTAATGAATAAGGGATAGAAAATTAAGGCCTCCCACTTGTCGCGGCCGATAAAGTGTCTGATGGGAGACCCTAGTGGGGATCGCCTATGCCAGACAGAGGAAAACATCTTACGTTGGAGGGGCCTCAGCTCTCGTTCCATGAGGAAACAGGGAAGGGCCTGAAAAAGATAGCTGATTTTGGATAGTAGACGCATTTTTATCACGGCCATCCTCCCAAACCAGGAAAGGCCCAACCTTTCCCAGGTATCTTGATCTCGCAGCAATGTACTAATAAGAGGGTCATAGTTCAGAAGCGTTAGTTGATCAAGATTCAATCCCAGGTTGACTCCTAAGTAATGGAGAGGCCCCCCTTCGTCCACCGGTAGGGAAAGACCCGTTTAGCTATACGGATGAGATTGGCTGGAAAATGCACCGGCAAAAGTTCGGATTTATCGGAATTTATCCGAAATCCTGAGAGCCACCCATATTCCTCTATCAAAGACATTACCCTCAGCACGGATATCATTGGCCTAGTCAGGGAGAGAATGATGTCATCAGCATAGAATGTGATTTTGTATTGTTGCCCACCACACTGCACCCCATAGACCCTAGTAATGCCCCGTATCGCCTCTGCCAGTGGCTCTAAATGTAGCGCAAACAGTAAAGGCGACAAGGGACAACCTTGACGTGTTCCCTGACGAATAGGGAAATTAGCGGTAGATCCATGATTGACCTTCAAACATGCCAGAGGTGCCCTGTAAAGTTCCCGGATCCAGGTAGAGAAAGACCCCCCCCCCCCCCAATCCCACCTTCTGCTGAACCGCAAATAAGAAGGGCCAAAACACCTTTTTTGAACCTAGCTACACTAACTGCACTAACCACATCCTCTGGCAACAAATTCCAGAGCTTAATTGTGCGTTGAGTGAAAAAGAATCTTCTCTGAATAGTCTTAAATGTGCTACTTGCTAACTTCATGGAATGCCCTGCTATTATCCGAAAGTGTAAATAACCGATTCACATCTACTCGTTCAAGACCTCTCATGATCTTAAAGACCTATATCATATCCCCCCTCAACCATCTCAAAGATAATATGAAGTCTGAGGGAATCCATTGCGGTCTATCTTGTTGGGATACTACATCGGTGACTATTGCTAATGCTTCTGTCTGTGGTACATTGGTGTGCAATGCTTCCACAATGGAACACCAATGAGATATACCACAACGGATTCCCTCAGACTTCATATCACCATTGACAGAGTTGGTATTATTTAATAACTTCTTCATGTTTGAGCAGGAATATATTTTACAAATACATGGTGTGGCGATGGGGTCACCTTTAGCCCATGATGTCACCAATCTCTTTGTTACCAAATTTGAAGAAACAATAGTCTACAAATCGAAATTTTATGAACAAGTAGTACAGTGGTCATGATATATAGATGATATATTTTTTGTTTGGACAGACACTGTTGCAAGTATTTTTCATGTCCGTGTTATTCAGTGTTTTGGTTGTGAACTTAGTTCATCGGTATGGTTGGTTTATTTGCAATTTCTAACTGCTTGATGTTCTTATACTAGAAATTAGTATTTTATGTCACCATTTTATTTGTAAATCACAGCAGAATAATGTACGGCAATAAGTTAAACTGAACAATAGCACTATAAACGAAGCATAAATAGTTTAATGAGTGCACACAAGAAAAGTGCACAAAGTTTAAATCAAAAGAGACATAAACACTTGGTCATACAAAACCCCAACACAGCAGTGTTTCGCGTCAGGCTGCGTCAGGCTGCGTCACCTGCGCCAGGCTGCGTCACCTGCGATTCTGCCGCAACCAGAGCTTCATCTCTAGCCCCCTTAAGGTACTGCATTGGCTGGATTACTTGCGTCTGTTTCAATACACTTCTAGTACCCCATCTTGGTGCCATTTCACTCGTCTTGATTTTTTTTCCCTTCCCCTTCCCCTTCCACCCCCTAGTCCTTCTCCCTCCCCCCTTCTTCCCCCCTCCCCTTCCTTCCCTTCCTTCTTCCCCTCCCCCCTTTACCCCCCTTGTTTTCTCCCCTCCCCCCTTCTTTCTTCCCTTCCTCCCTCCACCCTTTTCTCATTTTTATTTCCCCACAGTGTCTTGTAAGCCTCTCTATTACAGTTTAATTTTATTAATGTTACTAATGTGTCCGCCACACTGTACAATACCTGCATGTACCAGTATAAAATAAAAAAAAACCAAGCGGGGCACAAATACTTCAATATGTTCGATGTGAACCGATATGATATGATGTGCATCACGAATGTCGGCATAGAAAAGAATTAAATAAATAAATAAAAGTGGAGACTATATATCCGAACATTAACAAAACGGTAAGAACTGACTTTTTTGTGTTTTTTTTATGAGGCTTTGTTTGTCCTGCTATATGTTTGAGATCTTCCGATCTACTTTGCTTTTACTGCAGTGACCGCGGCATTGGCTTTCTCGTACTATTTTTGATACCTGGGAAGAATATGTGGCATATGCTCCATTGTTTTCACTCAGGAAGATACTATTTATTAAGGAAACTGAGTCTAGAGTGGGAGTATGATCACAAGAGGCTCACTTTGACTGACAATAGCAGAGCATATGAGTAAGGTAGTAGCTCGATGTAACAAATAATGTTTCTGCGCATTAAGGGGAAGATTTTCAAAGGCTACGCATGTAACATATGCGCATAACCCGAGAAAATCTGCCGCTGCGCGCGCTGAGCCTATTTTGCATAGGCTCAGCGATGCGTGCAGGCCCCGGAACGCTCGTATGTTCCGGGGCTTGCAAAAAGGGGTGGGGCGGGGGAGTAGCCGGAGACTCCAGGCACAGCGGCCATTTGCCGCTGTGCCCTGGATCGCGGGCCGGCCATTGGCCGGCACGCGTAAGCTACGCCTGCCAGGAGGTAGGCGCAACTTACCCGACAAAGGTAAGGGGGGTTCTAGGTAGGGCTGGGGGGCGGGTTAGGTAGGGGAAGGGAGGGGAAGGTGGGGGGAGGCTGAAGGACAGTTCCCTCCAAGGCCGCTCCGATTTCGGAGCGGCCTTGGAGGGAACGGAGGAAGGCTGCGTGGCTCAGCACGCACAAGTTGCACAATTGTGCACCCCCTTGCGCGCGCTGACCCTGGATTTTATAACATGCGCACGGCATGAATTCCCAAATTGGTTCCTCTGATGACTGAGTCTCCCAGCAGAAGCAGCTTTCTTTTATGACATTTGATCATGTTGAAGGGTTTCTGGGTACACTGGGGAACTATTTCCCTTTCAGACAACATTTCATATTCTGTTACTTGGGCGTCTTCATTTTTCAATGCAGAAAAGGGAGAGTGGGTGTCTCTTCATCACAGGCCTTATTCTACCGGAGGCCACTGTAATCCAATTATTCCTGGGATTTTGAATCCTGGATATTTGACTTCTCTGTGGGAGTGTGTGTGTATGTGTGTGGGGGAGACTCCGGATGCTTCATAGTTGGGGAAACTGAGTGCCTCAGAGTTACAGATTTTGTTCTACCAGAGCCTATTGCAAACCGATTATTCCTGGGACTCTGAATGCTGGATGACTGACTTCTCTGAGGGAGCAGGGGTGGATACTCAGGATGTTTCAAAGTTGGGGAAACTGGGTGTCTCAGCATCATAGGTCTTGTCCTACCAGAGCCCACTGTAATCCATTTTTTTCTGGGATTCTGGATTTTGGATATCTGTCTTCTCTGTAGGAGGGGGCGGATACTCAGGATACTTCAAAGTTGAGGACAATGGGTATCTCAGAATCACAGGTCTTGTTCTACTAGATCCCACTGAAAACCATTTATATCTGGGTTTCTATATCATCTGTGAGAGTCGAGAGAGATATTCTGGATGTTGCAAGTAAGGGGAGGATATTTGAATCTTGTATAATATCTCTTCCAGGTGCATGAGGTCCTTATTCATGACAGACAACTGAATGCAAATTAGACAATCCTTAATTCTCCAAATGAAGGGCCTTGGAACATAAGCACCACAATTGTTGCATTGAATAAAGGATAATAGCACTATTTTGCTAATAGTGACTAATAAGCAAGTTGAGAGATTGGTACTTCAGTCCTATATTATTCAATTATCCTAAGTCCTTAGAAGAAGGAAATACTGTAGGGGTGGGAGGGGGAGAGGGAATACACAACAGAAATAAGCAAAATATATTGGGGAAAATTCAGAATAAAGTTATATTAAATTAGACTGTTAAACGTAGCCAAAACAGGAACAAGGTGAGCTGTGCTGGAACCAGGACCAGGTAAGCTGTGCTACAATATTATATGTAACTGAAATTTAGTAGGGCTTAGCTTGATCTGAAATTGTTTAAAAAAGATCTTATTTATTATTTATGTATTTATTTATTTAAAATAGTTTTATACTATCGTTAAGTTAACCACATCTTAAGACGTGGTGCTTTAAACTAGCCTTCGATAGCAGCAATGAAAGATAAAAAATTGAATAACAGCAGTCATATATTATTAAGCGAGTGAAATCGGCAAGGAGCTGTGAAACACCAGAGGCATTGATGATAATAATTCATAGGTGATTGTATTTGTTGTGTAATATACTTATGTTTTAACTTTGCTGTGAACCACCATGATTGTACAAAGAACAATGGTATATAAATAAATAAAATATCCCTTTCTTTTCAAATGATTACACCCAGCCCAGAAATTCTGGTAGGTAGGGTCCTGTGTTCCTAGTAGGTAGGGTCTGGTAGGATCCTGTGTTTGCAGCAGGTTGGGCAAGCGTGTGCCTAGGGACATCTTGGAAGCTGGCAGCGTTTCATCCAGTGTCACTTTGGGGCCTAGTTGAGTGCGGCAGCCCACCAAGCATCTACATGGGGGCCTTCCCAGCACTGGGAGTTGCTGATCACGGCTTGGGGCTGGAGATAAGCGTGGCAGTTCATGGGGCAGACCCATAGACTGCTAAACACAACAGTACCTTCCCTCTTAAACCTCCTCCCTGAAGGTCTTGCTTTCATGGGATAACAGGCATGGAAATTTTATAGTAGATTGGGATCCAGGATGTTAGAGGCAGGTTCCCACAAATTCTCCTCTGGGCTGTACCCCTTCCATGAGAGGACATATTCCATTTTTTCTTTGCCTCTATGTCGAGTATCCAGGATTTCTTCCATTTCATACATGGCATTATCTTCGCTGATTACCTCTTGCAGTTCTGGATGTGTCTTAGAGGGTCAAGTGAGCACCATTGGCTTTAACAGGGAAACATGGAAGACATTATTTATGCCCAGTGTTGAAGGCAACCTTATTTGAGATCTTAAGAACATGCCTTTCTGGGTCAGACCAAGGGTCCATCAAGCTCAGTATCCTATTTCCGACAGTGGCCAATCCAGGCCATAAGTGTTGCGCCCGTCGGTCACAGACGGCTGTGCCCTCTCTGTCTCACCTCTTTTCCTTCTCTTTCCTCTCCTCTGGGCAAGATGGCTGCCTCCACAGACCCCAGACCGGCATGAGCAATTGCGTTCGCCATTCTTTCCCTGAGGTCACTTAGGGTACGTTTGTGCGTACCCTAAGTGACCCTCTCTTTTGAATACGTCATGGTGGGAACCTCGGGGGCATCCCCAATGCATGACATCACTATCTCTGGGTACTTAGCCTCCGATCTCCGATCCAGCTATGAGTTAGCAAGGATTCCACTCCAGCTAATTTCGACTTCCTTCAAAGACACCCGCTCTGAGTACTCGCTCCTACAAACCCTCCGGGGTTACGCTGGCTACACTAGGGCATTCTAGGTACCTGCTCCTCAGGGGCCTTTTTCGCTCCTACCTACCCTCCGGGGTTTCGCTGTTCCAGCAAGGATGCTCAAGACACCCGCTCCTCGGGAGTTTTGAGCACTCCTATCTACTCTCGAGGTTTCCTAGTTCATCAGGATCCTAGGTACCCACTCCCTGGGGCCTTGCACTCGCCTGCCTTCCTCCTGGGTTAACCTGCATCTACAGAGGATATCTTGGCTCCGGTGCTCCGGGCCTTGCATCATCTCTACCTCCGTTCTGCGGAGGCCATCTCTCCAGCGACTACCAGCCTTCATGAGTACCTTCTATCTTCAGTCTCTCTGCCTTGTCTCACCACAGAATAGATTCTCGGCGTACCCCGCTCTGCGGACCATTACCGGATATATCATTGCTAACTACATCATCTGTGACTGGGTTCTCAGCCTACCCTGCTCCACAGACCACTACCAGACCCTTCACTTCCAGCTTCTGTGGCACCTTCTCTGCACTTAATACAACTCAGTGCCTGGACTGAACTAATCATCAGAGACCTACTCCACTGGCTGAGGAACGCAGCCCACACTGGGTTCTCCTTAAACATGGAAAATTCTTACCTGAGTCTCGCTTTTTAGTCTCTGGTACCCAGCCTGTATCCTGTCCCTTGGGTGAAGATCCTGTGGAGGGACCCAGACATTCCTGCTTTCTCTGTTTGGGAAGTTTCAGGAGGAAAGGTCAATACTTGAAAAAATCCAGGCTAATATAGCCCAACTCTTCAATGAAGAGGGGTTGTGCAAAGCCTCATAACCAAAAACCGGAAAAACCTCTCACAATCCAAAAACTCTGAGAAGGTGATGAGTCAGTGCTGAACCTCCACTGCAGGGGAAGTGACAAGCAGGTCTTCTCACCCCCGACCGATGGATATGAGACTTCTCCCTCTCCACCCAGAACCAGAGTCTCACTCCAGCTAATCTCAGGAAAATCTGCCCAACAGTGAAGTAAAGCCCTTCTCTTAAAACAGAGACAAACCATAAAAAGGCAAGAGGTGCCCTGCACAGGTCTCCTCAAAACGATCCCCCAAGTCCTAAAACTGTCTCTTTCTTCCTCAGAAACCAACTCAAAATGACTACACCTGCTCCCAGCCTAACTCCCTCTTCTGGGCAGGGATTAAAACTTTGCAGACAACCTCATGGGGAAGTGTGCAAGGAATGGTTTATCCCACCTAGCTGTTACCTCAAAGGCAGCGAACTAAGACCATCTAGTGTGTGACCAGAGGGTCCCCACATGTATATGTTTTTAGTACAGTGCTACATACGTCCAGTAGTGCTATAGATGTATTAAGTAAGAATATAAGAAATTGCCATACTGGGTTAGACCAAGGGTCCATCAAGCCCAGCATCCTGTTTCCAACAGTGGCCAATCCAGGCTACAAGAACCTGGCAAGTACCCAAAAACTAAGGGGCTAGTAGTAGTAGTAGTAGTAATCATCAATCATTTGCAAAACCCAAGGCAAGAGAGATTCTCTCTCCTAGACTGTCTCCCAGTCCATATAAAGTGATATAGGATCCAGTTTGGAGGCCTGTCACAAAAACAAAATCCTGCCAAGCCTTTTCCTCATCTCTACTACCCAAATGGAACCCCCTCCCAAAATTACCTCCAATAGTAAATGCTTTCACGGGGCAGAAACTTTTATGGATTGCTCCTATCTCAAGAAGACATTTACAATTGTGGGTAAGCTGGCAAGCAGGGTCCAGATCTGTAGGTGGGATGAGGAAGGGACACGGCGAGATTTCATTTAATTTTTACAGCATGGGAGGGGTGCCCTGAGGGGGGCTGCTACTAGGGATGTGAATCGTTTTTCAACGATTAAAATTATCGTCCGATAATGTTTATATCGTCTTAAATCGTTATAGAACACGATACAATAGAAATTCTAACGATTTATCGTTAAAAATCGTTAAATCGTGTTAGTGCGCACTAACTCGAGTTAGTGCGCACTAACTCCCCGTTAGTGCGCACTAACTCGATTTAGTGCGCACTAACTGAAAATGATACAAATAAACACTTTCCAGGTCACTGAAGGTCAGTTAGGAATGAATATGTGTTCCTATTGGCTGGCTGCCCTCTTATCTATTGATATTACCAAGGTTACCACTGAGGTGATGGTTGGGGGGATGGGAAATGGAACTGGAAACTAACGAACACCAACAGAAAATGAAACAAAGTGTTCACACTTCCCAGGTCAGTAAAGGTCACTTAGGAATGAATATGTATGTATGTATTCCTATTGGCTGGCTGTGCTCTTATCTATTGATGTTACCAATATGGTTGGGGGGATGTGAAATGGAAACAGTTGGAAGCTTGACAAAAAAGTAATGTAATGATCAGCACTCACGTGACTAGAACTTGTTTGTTTATTATTTTTGTTAGCAGACACCTGAAATGCTAGTGCATGTTGAATTTGCCAATCACTGTGCATTTTAGAAAGGTGGTCCTGGCTGGAACTGTACACAGTTCAAATATATGTAATTGATTGTTGGTAAGTGTATTTTTTAAGTAGCCACACTGGCACCAGTATGTTTACTTTTCCTCCTACTTAACTCACTAGCTCAGCTTTGTAAGAAGGGCTCCTCTGCTTGTGTGTTGTTTTTGTTTGGTGTGAGGAGAGCAGAAACATCAGATCTTTATTCAATCTACTACAGTCATCTCTTACAGTGCCCTATCCCTATTAATACCAGGAGTGTTGTGATCTTCCTGCACACAGTGCCCTAACCCTGATACCAGTCTGAGACAGCTCCCTCCCTGCATTACTAGTGAGAGGCTGGCTTCACAGACAGGGGGGAGCTGCCTGACCCTCACTCCTGACTTCCCCCATGTCCCAGCTAGTGAATGGTGTGTGGGTGAGGGGGGGGGGGAGGATGGTGAAGTCTGAGACAGCTCCCTCCCTGCATTACTAGTGAGAGGCTGGCTTCACAGACAGGGGGGAGCTGCCTGACCCTCACTCCTGACTTCCCCCATGTCCCAGCTAGTGAATGGTGTGTGGGTGAGGGGGGGGGGGGGGGAGGATGGTGAAGTCTGAGACAGCTCCCTCCCTGCATTACTAGTGAGAGGCTGGCTTCACAGACAGGGGGGAGCTGCCTGACCCTCACTCCTGACTTCCCCCATGTCCCAGCTAGTGAATGGTGTGTGGGTGAGGGGGGGGGGGGATGGTGAAGTCTGAGACAGCTCCCTCCCTGCATTACTAGTGAGAGGCTGGCTTCGCAGACAGGGGGGAGCTGCCTGACCCTCACTCCTGACTTCCCCCATGTCCCAGCTAGTGAATGGTGTGTGGGTGAGGGGGGGGGGGGAGGATGGTGAAGTCTGAGACAGCTCCCTCCCTGCATTACTAGTGAGAGGCTGGCTTCACAGACAGGGGGGGGCTGCCTGACCCTCACTCCTGACTTCCCCCATGTCCCAGCTAGTGAATGGTGTGTGGGTGGGGGGGGGGGGGGGGAGGATGGTGAAGTCTGAGACAGCTCCCTCCCTGCATTACTAGTGAGAGGCTGGCTTCACAGACAGGGGGGAGATGCCTGTCCCTCACTCCTGACTTCCCCCATGTCCCAGCTAGTGAATGGTGTGTGGGTGAGGGGGGGGGGGGGGTGGATGGTGAAGTCTGAGACAGCTCCCTCCCTGCATTACTAGTGAGAGGCTGGCTTCACAGACAGGGGGGAGCTGCCTGACCCTCACTCCTGACTTCCCCCATGTCCCAGCTAGTGAATGGTGTGTGGGTAAGGGGGGGGGGGGAGGATGGTGAAGTCTGAGACAGCTCCCTCCCTGCATTACTAGTGAGAGGCTGGCTTCACAGACAGGGGGGAGCTGCCTGACCCTCACTCCTCCGGGGTATTGTGATCTTCCTGCACACAGTGCCCTATCCCTGATACCAGGGGTGTTGTGATCTTCCTGCATGCAGTGCCCTATCCCTATTAATACCAGGAGTGTTGTGATCTTCCTGCATGCAGTGCCCTATCCCTATTAATACCAGGAGTGTTGTGATCTTCCTGCATGCAGTGCCCTATCCCTGATATCGGGATGTGTGCAAGAAGATCACAACACCCCCGGTATCAGGAATAGGGCACTGTGTGCAGGAAGATCACAACACCCCCAGTATCAGGAATAGGGCACTGTGTGCAGGAAGATCACAACACCCCTGGTATTAGGGATAGGGCACTGTGTGCAGGAAGATCACAACACTCCTGGTATTAATAGGGATAGGGCACTGTGTGCAGGAAGATCACAATACCCCTGGTATCAGGGTTAGGGCACAAGTTCTAGTCACATTGACTGATCACATTACTTGTTTTGTCAAGCTACCAACTGTTTCCATTTCCCATCCCCCATATACTGTCAGTAGGAAACTTGGTAACATGAATAAATAAGAGGGCAGCCAATAGGAATACATATTCATTCCTAAACTGACCTTAACTGACCTGAAAAGTGTCAAATTGTATCATTTTCAGTTAGTGCGCACTAACTCCCAGTTAGTGCGCACTAACTCCCGTTAGTGCGCACTAATCGGAAAAAACGATTTTTAACGATTTTTTAACTAAAAAATCGTGCCTAAGACGATTTTCTTGCCCTGCCACACAATTTCTATCGTTAAGACGATATGGAAAACGATTCACATCCCTAGCTGCTACTACGGTTGTTTTTGGAAATGAAAAGAAAATGACAAACTCTCCACTCCTGTTCCCTACAGGCTACCTGGAGGGAAGGTTTGGAACAATAGACAGAAGAGCTATTTTCAGCTGCCCAAGACTGAGGGCACTGGCCAATACATTCAGGGCATTAGACCTTTGAGGCTATTTAACAAAATCACATGCAACTGTAGTGAAATACAGACCATTGACTACCTGCTATTTTGATGACTCCTTAGGATGATCTGTATGAAAGCAGACTTTGCTGCAGCAACAGAAAGAGCCATTGCTAGCGCATAGCTGTGCAGAAACATCTAGTTTGTAACAAAGACATGAAGACTATCATGTTTGCTGACAGGCAAATGCAGATTAAGATAAATGCCTTGTGGCACTCTGTGCTGCAGTATGAGGATATGGTTTCAAACTTCCCATCCAATAGGACCAATTGGACTTGGGCGTGCTCTAGAAGTTGTGCACTCAGGCTCAGGGATGGAGGGAAAGCAGTTGCTTGCCACTACAACCCTTCCCAGTAGATCAGTGGCGCTGAGGTTGTGCCATGGAAAAGGTGGCTGTCTAATTCTGGAGCTGGTAAGAGATAATATTGCCACCCAGATTGTTTGTCTGGCGAGGATCAGGCACAACCACAAAGAGTTAAAAAGAGGGCTAAAAGATTTAAATTGAAGCAAACTCTTTATTTTGAAAGCCATTTGGACTCTGTTTGGTCTATTTTTTTCTAATTTGCCCTGGCTGAGTAGTCGGTGAGTGGGCTGACTGATATTGAACATTTCTGTTAGTCTTCTCCTCCTCAGTCTGATTCTGGTTTCTCCTGCATCTTGTGAGCCTCTCATGATTTTGTCTGCTATGCAGCCTCATCCTACCTTCATGATGCTTCCCCACCAGCAAGTAGTCCTCATCACCAGTCTTGCCACGTGAGAAAAATTACCGTGCTGCCGCGACCTTCCCCCCCACCCCGATTCATTCAGTGTCTGTCCCGAGTCCATCAAATAAAGCCCAACTCCGTCCTGCAATCTATATTTTTAAAATCTGACATGCCTCCCCCACCCCAGAACGCATGAATAGGGAAGGGTATGAGGTATGAGCCTTCCAGCCTTGAATACACGCCATCTCCCCCTCCCCCCCCACACACCCACACCCTTTACAGACACACACAAATTATGCATTTATAACAAATTTTACATGAAAAATAACATTCAAAAGTACAGTCTTCTGAGGCAATAATAACACTTAACATGCATATTACATTTACATGCACTCCTGTAGTGCGAACCAGAAAACTCTACAAAAAAAGACACTTGGAGCTCCTATGGAATTAGATCTTTTGTAATGCGTATTGGGTGTGAGCTTGGCCTTCAGAAAGCCATGAACAAACAGAATTACCATTACAATATAGTAAACCTCCCCCTGCAAAAACAACTCTATCAATCTTATCTATGAAAAAGGCAACTCCTCATTTATTACATCAGGCCCTAGAACACCAATAAAAAGCTCATTAGGAAACTAGGATGCTACAGATCCCTACACAGAAATTACATGCCAGCAAAATAGTACATCTAAATACGTCATCTCGGTCACAAATACAGAAAACAGAGAGACCCTTCCCAAATAGAGAATAAAGAGATCAGAAAGTATAAACAGAAATGTGCAGACCACAGAATTTAAATGAGGTAACCCTGATGTACTCTAGGGTCTCTCTTTCAAACAGGACTGAATGTGCATTAAAGCTTAGCCTTTCAGAGATATGCATTCAGGTTGAATGACCCAGCAACCAACTGCACTGATATAACTGGAAAGCTCCCAAGTGAGAGAACAAGGTACAAACAATATTATTTCTTTATTACATACTCAGAGAGAGATAGTAACTTGTTCAGAGACAGAACTGATACTATAGCACAGGATTACAGACTTCCATGCCTGTGCACCTGTAGCGATACCCCCGTTTGTGTTGATGACATCATCTATGGCGCTACAGTTTAGTGGGGTTCCAGTCCAGCTTATTTCCTGAGCCCTTGGTGAAGTCAGTTTGCTGTAAGTCCAAAGGTCCATACTCCGGCTGGATGAGTGTTACAGGCCCTGGAGTGGCATGAGACTGCAAAGGGCTGCTCTTTTGCCTGGCCGGCTCCCTCCCCCACAGGTTGAGCCCTTGGGTTCTGGGGGGCCAGTAAGTCTCTGCGGTGGCAGCACAGAATACTGAGTCCAAACCGGTCTAATTTAATTAAAATCAAAAGTAAGTAAACGTGCTTAAAGCTTAGGATATTTGGGGATAATTAATATATCCAAACTTAAATCCAAGTGTAAAGAAGCAGCCAGTTTTACCAGTAAACTCAAACTGTGAACTTGGGTTTGTTTGAATGGAAAATGAAGAAAGATAGTAGCTACAATTGAAGTATCGAGGAAAAGGGACACTGGGACAAAGGTTCAAAATGAGCTGGACAGAAGTCTTGAACAGACAGAGAAAAAAAAAGTAAGAAAGCCTGAGGAAAGTTGACTCAGATTGTAATACAAGCTGCAGGCCTGGTGGGGCATACAGCCTTTGATTTCCCTCTCAGCCACTGTCCAATTGTTGTGAGCACTAGTCTTAGTTATTTTATCTTCTTGCCCTTGCTTTATAACTTAGTTTTATTATTTTCCATGGTTGATATTTAGCTGCTCCTCTGTTCTCTTGGCAGGTCATTCAATGCACAGGCAGCGAGAAGTCTGGAGTAAGCAATTCAGTCCTGCACAAATCTCAAAGTTGTTACTCTGGCAGCAGTTCTGAAGAAATTGTTAGAGCTTACTGGAAGAGCAAAGAGGAACTCGACCCGCATTGTTCTCAGGCTTTTCCCACGGGCTCTGTGGTCAGCAAAAGAAAGTAAAAGAAGAGAGCAGGCAGCAGGAAGCAACAGGAAAAAGCAGCAAAAGACTGGAAAATGGAGGTGGTGAAAAATGAGACTAATCCAATCTGCACTAGAAGGCAAGCGCCCTACTCGTACGAGATTTTACAGAGTAAGTTTTGCGAAAATCAATAAAAACAAATTTTCCCTGGGTTTAAACTGAGATTGTCCTAATCAAATGCATTTTTCTGTTTGTTTTAACTCTTCTTTCTTCCTTTTTCTGCGTTCTCATATCCATCTTACTCCACAGCCTTCTCTATATGTTCCCACATGTACTTGTGATTTGAATTAAATGCAATTCATATTAGCAATTAGATGATGGTATAAGCTGTTTTATTTTAAACTCACTGGCAAACATGGTCCATAAGAAAACCAGCAACACATACACCTTTCACGCCTTTATATGGCCACTGAGTCCTGCCTTCCATTCTTGCCTTCTGTCCCTGCCTGAGCTCCTTTTGGAAGAGTCAAACATATAAATGGAGAAGATCAGTTTTAGAAAACAAATGAGTGTCTGAGGTTTTATGAAACGAGTGTGACTGCAGAGTACTTAGCAAGAAGCCCTAGCGAGATATTACTGCACACAATTTTCAAATCATGCTATCAGTAAAAAAAAAAGTAAATGAATATATTATATAGTAGGATTTATTTGTGTTGCAAAATTGAAATCATGTTACTGTATAAATATAATCCGATCTTTCTGTAGTGTTAGATTAATTTGATATCGAAAGTCTGACATAGGCAGTTCCCATTCTAAACCTTACATGAAAATAAGATGAAGATGAGAACAAGAATGTGGACTCCAGAATGCTGCTGTTTATAAAAGCTTAGGGCCTGATTTATTAAGGAATTTTCCCCTTCTGATGGCAGTTTTCAAAGGGATTTCGGGGCAAATGAGTGTTTACCAGCGGAAAAATTCCCTTTAAAAATTGATTTCTACTCATGTGGAGAAAGGGGCAGGTGCTGGGGGTGGGATAAGGGTGGGCCAGGTGAAGTACATATGGGGATTTCATTTTGAAATTCCTGTGGTGGCTTTATCCCTTGTAATTTGCACCTGCAAAAAATCCCCACGGCACCAGCTACTACGAGATTTTCTCTCAAGGGAGTTTATGAAAATCAGCTTGTAGATGAGTCTGCAAGCATGAGATCCAGTTTAAAAATTGGTCTCCTCATATATATAGGAAAAAAACTTAATAAATCAGGCTCTTAGTTTGAACAGCATCTTAAACAAGCATACTCTGTTGTGTCTGGTTTGGTGTGGCGTGAGCGTCTCTGTGTTTGGTAGGGGTGTGCATTCGGATTGACCGCATTAGTAAAACGCAACTCATATTTTTTTTTTACTTAAAAAATTGATTCGACATAAACGATCGGATTTCCCACATATCGAACATAGATATGTTCGATATGTGGGAAATCGCGATTGTTGAGCCAAAATAAAAATATAAACCCCCTCACCCTCCTTAATCCCCCCCCCGACTTACCACAACTCCCTGGTGATGGAGCGAGGAGTGAGGACGCCATTTCTGCAATCCTTGGCGAGAAGCATGTGACATCGGCGGCACGTCGAGTGACGCCGGCGTCACGTGATTCCCGGCTCGTTCGCGCCGGACGGCTCGTTCGGCCCAAAAAGAACTTTTGGCCAGCTTGGGGGGGCCTCCTGACCCCCCCAAGCTGGCCAAAAGTTCTTTTGGGCCGAACGAGCCGTCCGGCGCGAACTTGCCGGGAATCACGTGACGTCGGCGTCACGTGATTCCCGGCTCGTTCGCGCCGGACGGCTCGTTCGGCCCAAAAAGAACTTTTGGCCAGCTTGGGGGGGTCAGGAGGCCCCCCCAAGCTGGCCAAAAGTTCTTTTTGGGCCGAACGAGCCGTCCGGCGCGAACGAGCCGGGAATCACGTGACGCCGCGTCACTCGACGTGCCACCGACGTCACATGCTTCTCGCCAAGGATTGCAGAAATGACGTCCTCACTCCTCGCTCGATCACCAGGGAGTTGTGGTAAGTCTGGGGGGGGGGATTAAGGAGGGTGAGGGGGTTTAAATTTTTTTTTGCACATATGTACATATACCCAACTCATTGGATTTTTTTTATGTCCATATTGGCCGCAAGTGGGACCCCCTTTCGGACATAAAAAATATGAACATAAAATTTTGCTCTGCACATCCCTAGTGTTTGGCCTGTGTGTGTGATGTGTTCTGTCTGCCTGTGACTTTCTCTATATCTGGATATGGTGTTTGTCTGCCTGGGTGCCTTCAGTCTATGCCTATCTCTGTGTCTCTTAGTTTATGTCTATCTGCTCTCTGGGACTGGTGGTGTGTCTATGTTTTTCTGTCTAGGTGTGCTATATCTGTGCCTCTGTGTCTGAGTATTGTGTTTCTGTCTTTCTGTGAATGTCTGTGACTGGAGTATCACTGTCTCTCTGTGTCTGGCTATGGGGTAACTATTTCTCTCTCTGTCTGTTAGTGGTGTGTCTGTCTTTCTCTGTGGGAGTAGTGTGTCAGTGATTTTCTGTTTAGGTGTGCTGTATCCATGTCTCTGTGCCTGTCTGGGTATTGTGTTTCTGTCTTTCTGTGGGTGTCTGTGTCTGGGGTGTCACTGTCTTTCTGTGTCTGGGTATGGGGTAACTGTTTCTCTCTGTGTCTGTCTTCTCCCTAGGAGTAGTCTGGGTTTTCTGTCTAGGTGTGCTATATCTGTGTATCTGTGCCTGACTGGGTGTTGTGTTTTTGTCTTTCTGTGGTTGTCTGTGTCCGTGTCTGGGGTGGCTTTGTCTCTCTGTTTCTGTCTAGGTATGGGGTAACTGTGTCTGTGAGTTGTGTTTCTGCAACTGCGTATGTCTGTCATAAGAACATAAGAAATGTCATACTGGGTCAGACCAAGGGTCCAGTATCCTGGACTTATCTTAATATATGGTCCATTGAGAGAAGAAATTTCTATATATATGTCAAAAAAATACCAAATTTCTCCACTCAATGGATATTAAGATAAGCGCCATTCAATTTTTTTATATTTTCTGAATCTCTTTTATATGCAAAAACAGTTATAAAAAGACTGAGAAACCTATGATTAAAGATTTGTGAGTGGTATATCGTGTGGTTTTACAAAAAGAAGTCTGTGTGTGATTCTTAATAATAGCTATCTGTATGCTACTTTGTGGGGGCAAACATGGTAATGACAATAGAAGATGGAGGCTTTCAGGATATCCATTGTTTTGCACACTTGCTGAACCTGGCAGTAGGACATGCCCTGGGGCTGGGCCCAGTGATGATGGGAATCCATTTCTGAAGAATCTGATAGAGGGAAATAGCAGGGCATTTCCATAAAAGTGTGATGGCAGGGCAGCATCCCTATGAGAAGCAGAAAGAATTCAGGATGCTTCATAAGCAAATGATTCAAGGTGTTGGCACCCATTGGAATTCCACCTATATGATGCTGCAGAGATTAGTAGAGCAGCATCTCCCATCATGAGCTGTCTCTGGAAACAGAGATAGGTGTGCATTGCTCCTGGGGTATTATGATTGATGAGGCACTTGGTACAAATCCTGAAGTCCTTCAAGGATGCCACAAAAGGTCTGAGTTCCAGAAGTGCAACACTGGGCAGGGTCATCCCTATAGTAAATATTTGGAAGGAAAAGTTTCAGCGTTTCTGTGAGCAAAGGGGAAATGGAACTGGAGGTGTTGCAGTTGGTGGACCCTTTGCAGAAGCAGGAGCAAGAGAGACTGAACCTTTCACAGAAAATAATACATTATTTTGTCTATCAGTAAAAGGAATGCTTAGCAAGCAATCCTTTTGTTGATAGAAAAAGGGAAATTGAATTCAGATGACAACCAATCAGGGCCAGTGCACGGGGATTAGGCTCCCTAGGCACCTTCTGTCTTCGTCCTCCCCCCCCAGGTCATGCGCCCCCCCCCCCCCCAATCGCACTTCCACCCCGATCTCGGCCCCAATCGCGCTGGGCCACGAGCATCTGTACTCTTCCTTAACCAATAAGCCTTACTACTTTTGATGCAACTACAGCATTGCTCTCTGTTTTGACAATGGAGGCAGGGGGGGGGGGGGATGGGAGAAAAAGAGGAATTGGATTCAGACGACAGTCAACACAGGCCCTGACTTTTACAGTCTGGGGTATTGATACGCAGACATAAAGGAAAAAGCAGAGGACTACTGCTTCTATGCCCAAGTCCACAAGCAAAGCACATCAAGCAGCGTTGTCTGAATTTTCAAGAAGGCCCTTCACTCGGTAAAAATGTTGGGAGCAGTAATTTTTTTATGGTTTTGACAGTTGCTTGGTTTTGATTGTAAATATTACTACCCTTATCATAAGGCTTGGTGGTAACTGCATGGACTACCCTTAAGAGAAACATGACAGTAACCTACCCAGCATGGAAGATATTACCATAGGAAGCTTCCTGAGCAGACTGAATGGACCATTTAGTTCTATTCTGCCATCATTACTATGTTATTATGTTTTGTAAAAATCAATTATTGTAACTTAAAAATAGTTTGTCCTTTTATTTTTCTACCATAAAGTTTTGTATATTTGGGATATAACCATTTTTTTTAAATATTTTACTGCCACTTATATATTTTTGCCTTTGATACTGAGTTCTGTTGAAAGTGTTACTCCATTCAGAAGATGTTATACATTAAAGACTGTGGTGCTCAGCTAATGCAAAACTCTGGTCAGGGTTAGTTGTTTGGCTTTTGCCATTTTTTTCAACAAGCATCCAGTTCAAGCTTTCTGTGAAAAGGAAGATTTCTTCTTTAAAGCTAAGTTTTTTAAAATATAAAATATAAAATAAAAAAAATAGACTTTTTGCAATAAAATGTGGTTGGTTGAAGGTTTATTTGACCAATGATTTCAAAGAGGCATATGCTTTAACTGATTGCAGATTGAAGCACATCTTCCTTTAAATACAATTCTCTTTATGTTCCACAAGCATTGATGTTTTATACATGGTAAAAAAATTTGTTTTTTGTTGCACTATTATCTTCTCCACTTGCCTTTGTGTTTAGATTTATCAGAAACTTTATGCATGCCAGCTCTAATTGAGAATTAAGGGAGACCAGATTCATGGAGGGGAAGGAGAGACAACACTATCCCTGTACCAGCCAGGAAACCATATTGTTACCCACTGCTTCTAACAGGATCCACTTCACCCTCTACATGACCACATTGTTGAACCCACAAAATAAATTATAGAGACTGACCCGATCCTCATTAGGAAGGAACTTTTAAACAGCCATGCGGGCACACATATACGCGTGTATGCTGGATTGCACCAATGGATACGGCCATTTTATAACATAAGTGCAAATATACATGCATGGTATAAAATAGTCTGTACATGCATATACGTGCGCACAATTATGTGTGTGTGCAAATGCCAGCTCTACTGCATAAGTGTAGATGTAAAACAAATCATAGAACAATGTGGAATCCTTCTGTTACGTGCCCCGTCCGCTCCCGTCCTGCGCATGGGCTGGCTCACCTTCATGGTTCCATGGCAGGTCCCGGGTCAGCCTCCCTAACGGCAGCTGCCAGTACTTCCAGACCCTGGCGTCCCGCGGCGGCGGTTGCTGGGCCTTCTACTGCGAACCAGGCCTCAGCCGGAGCTCGGCGACTTTGGCGTTGCTGGCCACGCCCATACGTGCGCGTGGACTGCCCAGCCCCTTGTAGGGCCAAGGGCGGGTCTTAGCTCTGCGGCGCGCCCTGATTGATTCTCCGTTATAAGGAAGTTCCTGCCTGCACTTCCTTGCCTTGACAATCGGGTTGGTTGCTAGATTGTCTCCACGCTTGTCCTGTCTTGTTCCAAGTCTCATTCCAGGATCCTTCTGTTCCAGTTCTATTCCTGCCTTTCTCCTGCTTCCTAATTCCAGTGTCCTCCTGTTCTTGTTTGTCTGTTCATCTCCCCAGGTAGTACCTCCGGACTGTCTCTCTGGTACTGACCTTGGTTTGCTACTTGACCTGTCTACTTGTCTACCTGCCTTCTGAACCAGGTCCGTTCCTCGACCTGCCTGCCTGCTTCCTGCCTTCTGACTCCAGTTCGTCCCTCAACCTGTCCATCTGCCGCCTGCCTCTTGACACCAGCCTGTTGCTCGACTCGTCTGCCTGCTGCCTGCCTCTTGACCTCAGCCTGCCTGTGACCTCGTTTGACCTCCAGTACCTGACCTCAGCTTTGTTGACCACTCCTCGGACTGACTCCTGGACACTGTCCTGCTTGACCACGCCTCTAGATTCTGGTTCTGTTCCTAGCCTTGTCATCTCATACGCTGTTCTGGTCCTCCTTGCTCCATCTGACCTCCAGTCTCGAACCTGACTTCTCTCCTCCTGTCTGTGGGCACGCCGGACTTCCACTCTCTCAGGAGACCCTGCGAGGCCCACCTAAGTCCAAGCGGCCCGGGTCCCTATGGGCTCCTCCCGAGGGGACCTCGGGCTTCCAGTGGTGAAGTTCTCTCTAGCCTCTGTCTCCTCCCGTGCTCCACCCCCTGGGGGCAGTTGCCTTCTGGTCCCTACCAGGAGGTGCCTCTCCATTGCCACAGGACAAGGGTCCACCCCCCAGTGCAACACTTTCCAGAGGACATGGTCAAGGAGACGAGCATAGTGGGGTTTAAAATAGGTTTGGACAAGATCCTGGAGGAAAGGTCCATAAAACATTATTAGCCAGTTGGACAAAAAAAAAAAAAAAAAAAAGCTATTGCTGTCCCTGGTAGTGAGTAACAGGAATTAGATCTACTTTGGAGACCTAAACTGGCTGTCATTGGAGCTGATTTTTACCAGGGGGTGGGAAAGAAAGGAAAGGTGATTATGCTAGTATTGGGAGGGGAGGGAAGGAAAAGTGATTATGTTAGAGGGAGGGAAGGTGATTGATTATGCCAGGGGGAGGGAGTAGGATGATGCACAACCTTCAGATGAAGGTCGGGCATCATCCTACTCCCTCTCCCTGCAGGAGACAGGGAAAGAGAAACTAGGAGGCTGGAGTGGCTGCAGGCAGGGGAGGTGGATATGAGAGAGTCCTTAGTGATTGAACTAGTTTTAGGTAAGTGGTAAGGAGAAGCTGCACACTGAACACCACTGAGATTCTTTTTGTTTTTCTGTGATGGCCTTTCTGAGCATCCCTTTTACCTCCCTGGTCATCTAGGGGTAGATATTCAAAGTACCCACAGTCTGGCAGACCTTGTGGGAAGTGTTCACCTATGGAGTTTGCCACAACAGTTGTTTTGCTTTGATTATTGCCCCCCTCAAAAGTACCCAAGAAATGTGCATCTGCTTAGCGTGATGACACTTTATAAAGGCAAAACATTGCGAGTAGTTTTCAATATCTAAAACAATGAATGTATTTGCCTCCCCCGACATAACCCCCACCCCAGGAAGACCTACAGAAATGCAGCTTGCACATTTTGTGGGTGGAGGGCAGGCAATAATCAAACAGCCTTTTTCCACTGGTGAAACAGCATTTCACATGCTGAGATCCTTGCAGGCTTCTTGCTTTTGATGTACTTGAAAAAGATTTTATTTGTCTTTGCCTCTTCTCAAAATATCTCTTGGTCTACCTTATTAATGTTTTACATCTAATTTACCATTGCATTGCTGGTGCTATGAGTATTTCCTGTGACAAAATAATTCCAAATTGAATAAAACCGCTATTTTATTTGTCTTTTCTGTAGGCCTTGACCTAACAGGCATCTTTCTGTTTGCCATCCTAACTTTAATGACACTAATTGGAAACCTCGTGTTTATAGAAGAAGTATACTACATTTACAAGAAAATTCCCTCTTCGAAACGATCGATCTTTATTTGGGTCAATGCAGCAGCCCCAGTAAGTACTGTGTACAGAAATTAAAACAGGTCTTTTTCTGTCGTATTTAAATGCTTGTTTTGTGAGAAATCTCATATTTCTGTCTAGGTGATATCTACGACCTCATGTATTGGGATGTGGATTCCTCGTGCAACAATGTTTACTGACTTCACTGCTGCAGTGTATGTATCACTTTCTAGCGCATTATCTTCTTAGACTGTGTTGGTAAACAATGCCAAAACCATTGTGTCTTACATGTGCCTGCCACTAAATCAGACACTAAAAGCATGGATATTGTTTTTTATTCAAAGACTCATCATAATACAAGGATTACAAGCTAGATTTTGATTTAAACAATATAGAACGCCCTCGAGGTTCGCGCCAAGGGTGGTACAAAGATGTGGGTTGCACGCACCCTAGTAGGTACATGGGAGGAGCAATGGCAGGAAGCTGCACCATAGCCGTTCTGGGGATGCCAGAGAGGTCGGCTTGTAGATGTGGCGGTAGCCATCTTTCCCAGGTAAGCGGGAGGAGCCATGAATAAGGTGAGGCAAACGGGGCGAAGCCGTCTAGGACCGACGGCCGCAACACTCACCTTCTTCTTCAGGTTTGTAACTGCTGTTCCTTGCAGGTTGTCCTCAAACCTTCTATTTAGTTTTGTAATTTCCACTTTGTGCAGGTTACCCCCTTGCCTTTTGATAAGGGTTATAACTGGTGCTCCATGTAGGTTACCTCCATGCCTTTTGTTTAGGGTTGTAACTGCCATTCTATGCAAGTAACTTCCTCGCCTTCTTGTTCAGGTTTGTAACTACTACTCTGTGCAGGTTACATAATTGATTTACTATACATGATTCTCTCATTGTGGCTTCGGTTATTAGGGTATGTGTACAAAGCATTTCGTGTATTCATTTCACTGCTGGCCAATCATTTCAGTTACTGAAATACAAACTGGTTTTTACTTTTTACAAACCCTCTTCATGTATCTGTGGCATAGATAACGACTAATGAACAGCAGATAATTTCTTATGCTTAATGCTTTCCTGATGCAGCTCAGGTTACAGTAGTGTCTTTGGCCAACAGGTATTGTATACTTGGACTGTAGGTATCATTGTAGTCCCAAACTACTTTACTGCTGCAATATTAATAATAATTAGGAGGCAATATTGAGAGTGGCCATAGGGCTTGCAGGCCTGTGGAAACTTTATCCCCAAGGCCTGTATAACCAGCTTTGCCTTGCTGTCTTCCCCTGAGAAGGATTCACCCCTTCCTCCTGCACACAGATTCCTGTGACTGAACCTCTCCCCTTTTAATATACAACTGGTTCCCTAAGTTCTTTAAAAAGTTGAGTATTAACTCTGTATTTACAAAGGGATTTTATTCAGGACATCTGTAATGAAACAAGTGCAAGGAATAACAATTTCTTATTATTCAGGCCCCCTCCTAGTACACAGAAGTCTGGACAAAATGGAGTCCAATTATATGCTTCCCTGATTGCAGGGCACAATGGTAAAATCACCAATTTTGGTGAAACTGCGTAAACATTGAAACTTTAATTATTAATTTATTATAATATAGGAAGAAGGCTTTTTTCATCACTGTTACACATGCAAGTCCATATTCAAAGGGAAACTCAGCACAGGCCATCAATCAAAAGGAGGATCCCATTTCAGTATATTTATTTATACTTGCTCTGAAGCTTGTGCAAATGTATGCTTCCAAACATATGTGGAACAAACTGCCTCCTCTGATCACTTTCTGCCTTCTTTTTCTGGTGAGTAAAAGTATCTGTGCTGTGAACAACATGGATTCTTTCAGCTGCTGAAGAAGTGTAGGTTATTTCCAGCAGCATTTGTTACGCAGTTAAACATTTGTTTACCCACATAAAAATTACCTTCCCCATGCTCAGAAATTTATGTTTCAGTTTATACAATTATTGAAAATTATTATCAATGTGGAAGTGATAAAAGAGTTTGGGTTTTAACAATTTAATGTCTGTACTTTATGAAACTTATTATCCATGCCCTTGATACCTGTAAGCTACTTCCTGCTCGAAAGGTTCAGAATAAAAACCAGTTTGGAGTGAAGTGGACAGCAGCAAGCTGATACATGATAGGAATGTGCATTTATTTGCAACAAATGGGTAAAACACAACAAATGAGTCTATTTTTTTCAGTTGTGGATCCCTGAAATGAATGGAGGAGAGACCCAGAAATGAAACGAAAAAATATTTGTCTCATTCATGTTTCCCATTCAAATCATTAGCCAATTGAAGTCTATTGCTGTGTACTGCTGAGCAAAAAGAAAACACTAGTAACTATAGCAACCAATTTTTGCCTGTGTGACCTTACAGCCTTGTCAGAGCCAAGGCAGGACAAGTTGGCAAAGAAACTACACAGAAGACAAATCACAGTTAAACATCTTTCTAAATTAGCCTATAGCTGCCATCTGGATCAAGTGAGTTTGACATCCTCCCATTATATATTCTGAGCATGTGCAGGAAGCAGTCTGAATTTCCTCCCTATTTCTTGGCAGAGAAGGATGTGATAGTAGAAGCTCTCAGTTTTAAAACATCTTAGAAACGTTTGCATTTAGGATGATAAAGGTCTGCTTCTTTCTCTGTGCTGCAGTGGGTTCACTCACTGTGCCAGAAAGAGAGGCAGTGCATTGCTGCTGATTTTGATTTTTCTATTCTCTGTGGGAGGGTTGGGTGGGAGACAGTGTCATGAGAATTGCATTAGTGTTAGTGATTTTTTTTGCTCTGTCTGGATACCAGTGAAGTGATTGGTGCACTCTCAGAGACTAAAGAGAAGAGTCTTTCCAAGCTTCCAGTCTGTTTGGTTCTCTTAGTGTTTGTTTTTTGTGTGTCTGGAGTCACTCAGCATTAGTCCACACACCGTATATGTGTCTGTGTGTGTGCATTTGACAGATAGCGCTCCATATAGTGAGTGGTACTGTGAATGGGATACAGTTAAAGTATCAATAAATAAATTCATTTGTAATTTCCAAACCCCCAGTAGGCAGTGAACTTCAACAAATTCCATCATGTCAGGAAAAGGCAGAGGACAGAATGTTGGTAGGCTTGTTGTGGGTAAAAGAATTGGTACAGAAGCAGCCCAGCATAATAGTAATGATAAAAAAGATAGTGTTTCTTCAAAATTAAAGAGATTTTTTTTAGCCACAGATTGGCAGAAGGTAGCTCAAGGCAGAAGAAATTGAAATTTGGAGAATATGTTCCATTGCCTCCTGTTCTTCTCTCTCTTGTTTTGGAGCAGAGGAAAAAGGTGGGAGAGTCATCCAAGACTGGCAGTGATAAGACAGGGGCATGGACAGAGGCAGGAAAAGTGCAAAATCAGCAGCACACTCCTCTATTGTTTCAGTTTATGAGCCAGTGAAGGCACTATATTTACCAACTGATTCAGAGGAAGAATCTTAGCTGGGATTCTCTGAATCAGAAGATATTGAAGAGCTACTAACCAAAGAAAATATGGGAAGTTGAGACAATAGCTTCTTAGTCTCAAGTGAGGTTATGAGGGAGAGAAATGATACTGACGATGTTAAGATCAACCCCCAGGAAGATCAGACAGCTCAAATAAAGAGAATGAGCAATATGCACCAGGCGATTCATAAATTTTAATAAAGATAAAGATCTGAGGGCACTTTAAAATGAGGGAGGACCTGATTTTTACTCAGTGTATTCATTGTAGCAAGGATATCAGTCGAGGGAAGCAAGGGAGGCATCTGACAAATGCTGGTATGAAGCATCACTTGGAGAAGTAGCATCCATTAGCATTGGCATCAGGGAAGTGTGACAGTAGTAGCTTGGGAACCTCTTCTGCAACTCAGAGTAAAAACAAGTGGAAAGGTGTTGAAAAGGGGAAGACTTTCTCCCAAGATGACCCCACAGCCAACTCCTGCAGTCAGGTGGCAGGCCAGCAATCCTCAGCCATGCATGTGAAGTGGCAACTCACCACTTTAAGGTTTAGTCATCTTTGTGCTGTTTTCAATTCTGCACACTGTACACCTTGGTGGTTTAGTCACCTTTGTGCTGTGTGATTCACTGACCATGCCTTAAAGGTTTAGTCATTTTGTGCTGTTTGTAATGGACCATGCTCCAGCCTTGGGGTTTAGATACCTTTGTGTAGATAAGATTAAATGCCAAAAAATTCAGAGTATTGCATTTAGGCTGCACACATCCAAGAAAGAAGTACAATACTGGACCTGAAATTCTTCCAAGCATGAAAAAAAGAGTGGGTGATTGTATCTGATGATCTTAAGGTGGTAAACAGATAGATAAAGCAATGGCAAAGCCAGAAAGATGCTTAGCTGCATAGGGAGAGGAGGTGATATTGCCCCTGTTTAAGTCCCAGATAAGACCTCACTTGGAACTGTGTACAATTCTGGAGACTACATTTTCAAAAGCACATAAACCAGTTGGAATCAGTCTAAAGGGTAGCCTCTAAAATGGTCAATGGTCTTATTTATCTAAGAAATGTCTATACTGCTCAAATTGGCCTAGGCCCATCAAGGCAATTTAAAAATTAACATAAACAAAACATAAAACATCTTCATAGCACCCCATCATATATAATTTTATCACTCAAGCTATATCACCATAATCCTCCATTATCAGACCTCCTTGCCCTCATGTCTCATTAATTCTTCCAGCATTTGGAAATACCCTCATAAGAACATAAGAAATTGCCATGCTGCGTCAGACCAAGGGTCCATCAAGCCCAGCATACTGTTTCCAACAGAGGCCAAACCAGGCCACAAGAACCTGGCACTTACCCAAACACTAAGAAGATCCCATGCCACTGATGCAATTAATAGCAGTGGCTATTCCCTAAGTAAACTTGATTAATAGCAGTTAATGGACTTCTCCTCCAAGAACATATCCAAACCTTTTTTAAACCCAGTTACACTAACTGCACTAACCACATACCCTGGCAACAGATTCCAACGCTTTACTGTTCGTTGAGTGCTACTTGCTAACTTCACGGAATGTTCCCTAGTCCTTCTATTATTCAAAAGTGTAAATAAGCTATTCACATCTACTCGTTCAAGACCTCTCATGATCTTAAAGACCTCTATTATATCCCCCCTCAGCCATTTCTTCTCCAAGCTGAACAGCCCTAACCTCTTCAGCCTTTTCTAATAGGGGAGCTGTTCCATCCCCTTTATCATTTTGGTTGCCCTTCTCTGTGCCTTCTCCATCGCAACTATATCTTTTTTGAGATGTGGGACCAGAATTGTACACAGAATTCAAGGTGCGGTCTCACCATGGAGCGATATAGAGGCATTATGACATATTCCATTTTATTAACCATTCCCTTCCTAATAATTCCTAACATTCTGTTTGCTTTTTTGACTGCTGCAGCACACTCAGCTGATGATTTTAAAGTATTATCCACTATGATGCCTAGATATTTTTCCTGGGTGGTAGCTCCCAATATGGAACCTAACATTGTGTAACTACAGCAAGGGTTATTTTTCCTATATGCAACAGCTTGCATTTGTCCACATTAAATTTCATCTGCCATTTGGATGCCCAATCTTCCATTCTTACAAGGTCCTCCTATAATGTGTCACAATCCACTTGTGATTTAACTACTCTGACTAGTTTTGTATCATCCGCAAATTTGATAACCTCACTCGTCATATTCCTTTCCAGATCATTTATATATATATATTGAAAAGCACCGGTCCCAGTACAGATCCCTGAGGTACTCCACTGTTTACCCTTGTCCATTGAGAAAATTGACCATTTAATCCTACTCTCTGTTTCCTGTCTTTTAACCAGTTTGTAATCCACGAAAGGTCATCACCTCCTATCTTATGACTTTTTAGTTTTCTTAGAAGCCTCTCATGAGGACTTTGTCAAATGCCTTCTGAAAATCCAAATATACTACATCTACCGGTTCACCTTTATCCACATGTTTATTAACCCGTTCAAAAAAATGAAGCAGATTTGTTAGGCAAGACTTCCCTTGGGTGACTCCATATTGACTGTGTTCCATTAAACCATGTCTTTCTATATGCGCTATGATTTTGATCTTGAGAACAGTTTCCACTATTTTTCCCAGCACTGAAGTCAGACTCACTGGTCTATAGTTACCCGGATCGCCCCTGGAGCCTTTTTTAAATATTGGGGTTACATTGGCCACCCTCCAGTCTTCAGGTACAATGGATGATTTTAATGATGGATGACTTGAACCATCTTCGTTCTAGAGCATATAGGGATAGACTTAAAGATCTGAATATGTATACCCTAAAGGAAAGGGTATACATATGGGAGATATGATAGACATTTAAATTCCTCAAAGGTTTCCATTTGCAGAAAGTGAGCCCTTTTCAATGGAAAGGAGATTCTAGAATGAGGGGGTCATAGGATAAGGTTGAAAGGGGGTAGTCTCATGAGTAATTGTAGGAAATAGTGCTTTACAGAGATGGTAGTGGATGCACGGAATATCCCCCCAATGGAACCACCCAAATTCAAGAAAGCATGGGATCAATACTGGGGGATCTCTGAAGGATTGATGGGAATTTTAAAACTAAATTAATTGGGTGGATGTACAGACTAGATAGTCCATCTTTTTCTGCAATCTTGTTTTTACAAGGTCCATATTCAGAGGTATTTAGCCAGATTACTCAGAAGTTATCTAGCTAAATTAATATTTGGACATATATCTGTCTAGAGTAATGGATCAGATTCCACACTTTAGCAGTTTAAACCCTTTGTGTTGTTTGTGAAGGACTGCACTCCATCATCTTGGTGGTTTAGATAACTTTGTGCTATTTGTGATGGATTGCAGTCCAGGCCTTGGGAATTAAGAACATAAGAATATAAGAAGTTGCCATCAAGCCCAGCATCCTGTTTTCAACAGTGACCAATCCAGGATACATGTGCCTGGCAAGTACCCAAACATTAAATAGATCCCATTCTACTAATGCTGATAATAGGCAGTGGCTTAGACACCTTTGTGTTGTTTATAATTCACTGCACTCTATGCCTTGTGGTTTTGACACATCTGTGCTATTTGTGGTGCTCTGCATTGTATACCTTGGAAGTTTTGATACATCTATGCTGTTTGCAATCCTGCACACTGTATACCATTGAGTTTTTGACACCTCTGTGCTATTACTAATTTCCCATACTGTACATCTTGGTAGTGTAGACACCTTTGTGCTTTTAGTAATTCCCTGCACTGTATGCCTTTGGAGTTTGGACATCTGTGTTCTTTGTGATTCCTCATACTAAGTACCTTGGGAGTATAGACACCTATGTGCTGTTTGCAGTTTTCCTGCACTGTATACCTTTGGGATTCAGATACTCTGAACTGTTTGTGATTCTCTACACAAAACACCTTGAGGGTATAGACACCTCTGTCCTGTTTTCGATCCCCCACACTGTTCATCATGGGCATATATATGCCTTTGTGCTGTTTGTGATTCCCTACTCTCTGAAACTTGGGAGTCTTGCTGTAACTAGGTCTAACTGCCATGTGCCTAATGCTACACTTTGAGCGTCTTGCTGCCACTCTTCCAAGTGGCCATGCCCCTGATGTTTCACTTTGGGGGTCTTGCTACCACTCTGCTTTGCTTCCATGACCCTGATGCTAAACCTTGAGGATCTCGCTGCCAATCAGCCTGGCTGCCATACCAGAGACTCTATATCTTAGGGATCTCTCTAACAATCAGCCTTGCTGCCATATCCCAGGCTTTAAACCTTTGGGGTCTTGCTGCCACTCTACTTTAATGCTGTACCCCTCGTGCTACACTTGGAAGACTCTCTGCCACTTAGCCTTGCTACCATACCATACTTGACATCTTGGTAGAATTGCTGCTACTCTACCTTGCTGTCAAATCCCAGATTCTATACCTTGGGATATATTTGTCATGGTGGGTGGTTGCTTTGTACCTCTCATGGTGTCTTGGAGTCTTCATACCACTTTTAATGCTTCTTTGTCCTATCAGTGCCCAGGTTTTATTTCTTGAAAGGGAAGGACCCAAAAAACACGAAGGAAGGCGATCTATGAAAGCCGTCAGGTTGAACAAAGGAATAGATGCCAATAGACTTGAAAAAAACTTCATGGTGCCTTAGGATGTTCATGCCACTCGGTACCAATTTGAGCTTCTTGGGCTGCCTTTTGAGGTTCATGTCACTGTTATCAGTACCCTCATTTGAAGCCTTGGGTTGTTCTTTACACGCTTTCTGCTGTTTTGCTCTTCTGATGGTGCCTTGGAGAAAACCTGCCACTGCTGGTATCCTTTTGCCTCTTTACGGTGCCTTCAGTTATTCAAGCCACTTTTGGTGACACTTTGCCACAGTTGATGTCTTGAAGTTCTCTTTCCACATTTGAAGTTGTCTACCCACAAGTTTCATAAGAATTGATTAGAAAACACCCAATTTTGAAACTCAAAATAGGCTGTGATGTTTCCCCCATTTACATTAATAGGAAACAAAAAAATGAAACACCCCCCCCCACACACACACACATTTTTTATTTGAAACTAATGAAATAAATGGAGGTGATCTTTTATTTATTTATTTAAAATTCTTATATTCTGCTGCTTCCAGTAACATCGTCCAGCACAAAACAAAAATGTTGCCTCTTTACATCCCTAATACATGAAATACTTTGTATGGCTCTCATGATAATATTTTACATTGCATTTTATTCTTTTTAATGAATAATTTTGAAAGTTTCTATCACAGTGGGAAGGTTCAGAGAACCTGTTTCTGTGAGTAAATCACATTTTATAATAATTTGTAAAACTGGTGGTGATGCTCTTTATACTTGTATATCTCTCACCCTAAGCATGATCTATGTTGGTAGTTGGAAGCAGAAAAATGAAATTGCAGTCTACTGTTAGTAATCTGTAAAATATCACTACAATCAGCTATGGTACCTGAAGACTGGAGGGTGGCCAATGTAATGCTGGTTTTTAAAAAGGATTCCAGGGATGATCCAGGAAACTACAGACTGGTGAGCCTGACATTACTGCTGGGAAAAATGGTTGAAACTATTCTAAACAACAATATTACTGAACATATAGATAGTCATAGTTTAATGGGTCAAAGTCAACATAGGTTTAGCCAAAGGAAGTCTTGCTTCTCCAATATACTATATTTTTTTGAAGACATGAATTAACATGTGGATAAAGGTGAACCAGTTGATATAGTGTATCTAGATTTTTGGAATTGTTTGACAAAGTACTTCATGAGACACTCACGAGGAAATTAAAAAGTCATGGAATTAGAACATTGCCTCCTATTCCATGCCATTTCTATTCCAATTCTCAGTCAAAGAGTGTGGACTGAGAACTGGTTAAAAGATAGAAAACAGAGAGTAGGTCTAAACGGTCAGTTTTCTCAATGGAGAAAGGTGAATAGTAGAGTGCCCCATAGATCTGTACTGGGACCATTTATTTTTAACATATTTATAAATGACCTAGACATGGGAACAATGAGTGAGGTGATCAGATTTGCTGATGATACAAAATTATTCAAAGTTGTTAAATCACAAGAAGATTATGTGAAATTGTAAGCGGACCTTGTGAGACTGAGAGACTGGGCATGCAAACTGAAGATAACATTTAATGTGGACAAGTGCAATGTGATGCACTTAGGGAAGAGTAATATAAATTAGAGCTACACAATACAAGATTTCTCATTGGGAGTCACCACTCAGGAAAAGGATCTAAGAGTCATGGTGGGTAATATGTTGAAATCCTCTGTTCAGTATGTGATGGTGGCCAAGAAATCACATATTATACTAGGAATTATTAGGAAAAGAATGGAGAATAAAACAGAGAATATCATAATGCCTCTGTATCGCTCCATGGTGTGATTGCATCTTGAGTATTGTGTCCGCATCTAAAAAATGATATAGCAGAAATAGAAAACGCTAAAGGGAATGGAACAATTCCCCTATGAGGAAAGGCTAAAGAGGTTAGGACTCTTCAGCTTAGAGAAGAGATGGTTGAGGAGAGATATTATAGAGGTCTATAAAATAATGAGTGGAGTGGAACAGGTAAATGTGAATTGGTTGTGTACTCTTTCAAAAAGTACAAAGATTAGAGAACATTCAATTAAGTTACTAGGTGATACATTTAATACAAATAGGAGAAAATATTTATTTACTCAATGCATAATTAAACTAAGGTAATCATTTCAATAGGATGTGGTGAAAGCTTTAGTGTAGCTGGGTTTAGAAAAGGTTTATACAAGTTCCTGGAAGAAAGGTCCATAAACCATTATTAAGGTGTACTTGTGGAAATCCAGTGCTTATCTCTGGGTTAAATAGCATGGAATCTATCTACTCTTTGGGTGCCATGGTTTCTGGAATGTGGGAAACCCACCTGAGGAGTGGCACAGGACTACAAGGCAGGAGTCTGGAATAAACAAGGGCTGGTCTTCCACCTAGCCCACCCCTTCCTCCGCAGGTTGAGTCCTTGGGTTTCTGGGGGCCAGAATGTCTTTGTGGCGGCAGTACATGATAGTGAGTCTGTACAGGCTGGAATGAGACTAGATAAGGCATTGTTGAGTAGGCAATGTTGTGCAGGTAAGGCTGGAAGGCAGGCTGGATGAGGCAAGGCTGCTATGGTAGGCGGGACAAGGCAAAGCAAGTCTGGAAGGCAGGCTGAATGAGACAAGGCAAGACTGGGTCCTGGGCAGGACCTGGAACTAGACAAGACATTGACTGAGGCAAGGCAAGATAGGCCAGGACTCTCATACAAACAAAGGCTAAGCAAGGCAAGAATATAAGGGCCAGATTGGGCAGGGTGCAGCAAACCCATCAAGGGCAGTACTTGGACAAGACAGACTAGGACAGGACCAGACAAAGACTAAACTAGGCAGACAAGAATAACACAAAACAGAGAACATATAAGCCCAAAGGCAACAAGGCAGGAGGCCCATAGGCCACTAGGCAATAGGAAGGCCTGGATATGCCACAAGGGAGGACACAAGACAGAGTAGGCCAAAGGCCACAAGGTAGGATACAAGATAGAGCACGCCCAAAGGCCTCAAGTCAAGACAAGGAACAAGAAGACCCAAAGGCCACAAACCAAGGCAACAAACTGTGGCCAGGTCAAATAGCTAAGGGTGACTCCATGAGAAGGCAAAGGTACACTGGCAAAGCTGAGTTATATGGGGCTGGGACTCAGATATGTCGAAAGCAGTGAGGAGTAGCTTAGCAAGACTAGTGCTGAGGCTTGCTGAAGGCTTCTGCAGGCGCGGAGGAGTCATGGCATTCAAGACCAAGGCATGGAGAGGCTCCACAGCAGGTGAATACATGATGCTGGGTTCCTACCAAGTACTTGTGACCTGGATTTGCCACTGTTGAAAACAGGATACTGGGCTTGATGGACCTTTGGTCTGACCCATTATGGTATAGCTTGTATGTTCTTATGTCCTTATGTTCTTGTATTATGGTGAGTCTATAGATTATAAATATATTTACTACCATGTGCTCTGTTCTTCAATTTTCTGCTTTGTTTCCAGGCTATGATTTTGGAAGCACTCTGTTTCAAAATGTTTTTAGGATAAACTTTTACATGTTTTTTTGGGAAATGCACTCTGATTTCATTCATTCTTTACACCTCAACGTCATAGAGAATGTTGTTTTTTTTGTTTTTTTTTTTAAATAGTTTGAAAATGTAAACAATTAAATTCTGCATACAATTCTATTTGTAGTCATATATCTTGTGTATGCCCCTCTCTTATTTAGGGATATTAGACTACATGAAAACTTTATTCTCTCAGAAGAAATGATGTGTTTTGAACATTTTGTCTGAACAGAGAAAGCCAAGTATCAAAACACAGTCTCAGCTAGGAAAATCCATACACATTTTCAAGAATCACATCTGAAGAGTAGATTCATGGTACATTCAGTCTGGATCAATATCTGCCACTTTTTCTCAGGGTCCAGCTTTTCCTGGTATATGTACTATTGTCAGCAATAAAGGGGAGAACTCGGGCTGTTTAGCTGTGATGCTCTGCACTTGCCTCTGCTGCCTTGAACTTATTGCTTTAGTCCATGTTTTGAGATTCAAGTCAAATCCTGGCATTTTAACTTCCATCTCAGTGCTAAGACAAATTACCTACCCAGCTTAAGCTTTCACAGACTTCCTTTATTTCTTGTTTAGTTTCTTCGCCATTGTTATCCACAAGTTTCTACTGATGATGATCAAGGAGTGCGGAGGTCAGAAACTATTTCTCAAGCGCTTTGAAAACAGTCGATTTAAGATCAGCACCGGGCCCTGCTGCTGCTGCTGCCTGTGTCTTCCTTCTATTCATATCTCTAGGTGAGTGAGACACCGTCATCGCATGCCCCTGGCCTGTGTATATTGTGCAAGATTGCAGGACTGCACCGCTCCTTTCTTAAGAGGAACACATTGTTGATATCTAATAAAACCTGATCACTGAATCCTCCATTTCAGTGTTCAGTATTTTAAATGGGGATTCAAAGCGAGCAGCTCTGAGATCGAACTCAACCCTGATAGATGTCAACCTTATAAAACTTCTCCAAGGGAGGAAGCCTCCTATTAATGAACCACAAAATGAATCTGTTTCTAACAGGGACCCCCCCATAAACGTACATTCAGGCCGATACAGTAAAATCCGCGGGAGAGCGGGCGAATGCCTGTTCTCCCGGCGTGCGCACCGGCCACTTGCCAGTGCGCGCGATTCTGTATTTAAATTAGGCCCAGCGGTAAAAACGGGCAAAAGGAGGCGCTAGGGACACTAGTGCGTCCCTAGCGCCTCCTTTTTGACAGGAGTGGCAGCTGTCAACACGTTTGACAGCCGACGCTCAATTTTGCTGGCGTCGGTTCTTGAGCCCGCTGACAGCCACGGGCTCGGAAACCGGACGCTGGCAAAATTGAGCATCCAGTTTTCGGCCTGACAGCCGCGAGCCAAATTCAATTTTTTTTAAACTTTTGGTAACTTTCGGGACCTCCGACTTAATATCGCCATGATATTAAGTTGGAGGGTGCACAGAAAAGCAGTTTTTACTGCTTTTCTGTGCACTTTCCCGGTGCCAGAAGAAATCAGCGCCGACCTTTGGGTCGGCGCTAATTTCTGAAAGTAAAATGTGCGGCTTGGCTGCACATTTTACTTTCTGTATCCCGTGCGCATACCTAATAGGGCCAACAACATGCATTTGCATGTTGAGGGCGCTATTAGGTGCCGCGGGTTGGACGCGCGTTTTCCTCCCCTTACTGAATAAGGGGTAAGGGAAAACGCGTGTCCAAGAGCAGGCTAACAGTGCACTCCGTCGGAGCGCACTGTACTGTATCGGCCTGATTGTAAATAGTGCTGAGAAGTCTTTTAAAAATCATTTATAATGAGACGTAATGCGTGAAGCAGCAGTCATTAGAGAAGCCGTCTGTGGTGCAATGGAAGACAGTCTCTGTTGAATACTTTGATGGATCATTGGAATGATTCACGTGTAAAGGTGGTTTCCATTCTAGTGAGGGTAATGGACATTTTTTAAATCTTTGTTTTATCATTTAGAGAGTCAATGTTCAGACTGTTGACTTTGGGACAAAGTCTGAGAACATTTTACCCAGGGATCTTGCTCCAAATTTCAAAGAGAAAACACAAATGCACTTTCACTTTTAAAGTACCGGTAGGCACAAAGCACCCACAAACATTTTTGCATGGTGCCTGAAGGGCAAATTTTTGTACACATGAAAATAAAACCTCTGCGCATTATTTTCCAAACCCACCTAAAAACCTCTCGACTGAACGTGTGCACTGTGGAGTATTGCATTGAGGAAGGGACATTTCAGAGAGCCAGCCTATACGTGTAAATCACTATTTACACATGTAAATGACTCTTTGTCCTCTGTATGAAGTTCAGTTATCTAGAAGAAGCTAGGGTGAGAGTCACTGATTTTTTTGTAAATTTTCCTTTGCCCTTATTGACATATTTCTAATACCATAAAATAAAACTGCACTGGCACTCAGCTGATACTGCAGCAAAAGGAAAGTTATTAGAAGGGAAATTTTGAAAACATCCTTGTGTACAGGACTTGTGCCTGCGGGTGTACTTTGTAGCTCATTTCTAAAGAGAAAATACCGAGGTAAATGATCTAATGTAACGTGTGCATTCCTAAAGCGCCTGCTCTTTGTGTATGGATCAGAGAGAGGAGGGTAAAATAATGGACATGTATGTCTCCTGTTTTACTTCCCCTCCCCCAGCTAAGAGCACCAGTGCTGTGGAAAGCCACGCAGCAGGACAGAAAAAGGCAATTTTCTTGGATAAATCACTATTTACCTGGATAAAACTTTCTGAAAACTGTCCTCACAGAGTGCACTGAGTGAAAACACTGGATAATGCTTTCAGTATCTGTAAGTGGAGTGAACCCTAACTGATTGGCTCAGTCTAGTAGGCGGATCCACTAGGTCCATGCCAATAGCTGGGAGAATCGCCCTGGGCTGGGACAGAGCAGGAGCTTCAACTATACCAACCCCGTTCCTGCAGGTTGAGCTCTTGGGTTCCAGGGGCTGGCAGGACTTAGGTGAATGTTCCACAGGGTGAACATAATGAGAAGCTCCGGGGCCAAACTGAGGTCAGGGCAGGCAATGGTCAGTTACCAGGTTTGGGCTGAGGGCAGGCAGAGAGCAAGGTATAGTCAAGGTTTGTAGAAGGGGTCAATGGCAGGCACAGGCACGAGAGTAGTCCAAATCAGAAGCAATGGTCAGTGGTAGGTAGCAGGCAAGAGAGTGGTCCAGGTCAATATGGAAGGCAGGCATAGACAATCGGACAGACAGGACATGGTACTGAGACAGCAAACACACAGGACAGCCAAGGCAGGGTAGGGCAAGGCAAAGCAACAGAGAGGCAAACAAGGAGTTGAGCAGACAAGGAACCAGTAGGAAGATGAAGAAGCAAGGCAGAGGAAAACGGAGCTACACGCATTGCATGGCAAGGCAGGAGGCGCCAGGTGGGAGCAGGCCATGGGTTTAAATATCGAGTTGTTGCGGACACCATCTGCGTATGACATCGCACATTTCTCACCTTGGGGCCTGTAAAACAAAGAGAGAGAATGTGTGCCCGCACCTATGGGCGCACGTGATAGCAGCAGCGTCTGAGCCGTGAAGAAGCAGGAATGGTGTCTGGGGGGAGGTGGGGGCCTGTCAGCATTCCAGAGTGAGTGTGGCCGGTCACGGGGCCTTCCCACGGCTGGCGAAATATTACAGTGTCTTTCTGGTGTTATCTATACAGGTCCTCCTTTTTCAATGTGCTCCAGCACATGTAATTGAGCAGGGACAGGTCAGTGCACAGTAACTGCAATGCTTTTCACTGCTAAATAGAGATATAGAAGATTATTTTCTATACGCCCCAGGTAGCTGGCATGCCAATTTACAAATTCCCTGAGGAGATTCTCTTTGAAAATGCCTCAGTGGCTGGTGCTGCAGGGATTCATTACGCTGCATATTTTGCAGGTACAAAGCATGCAGTGTAAACAATGCACGGTCATTTTAAAATAAATTCCTCACGAATTGTTCACCTGACCCACATTAACCCCACTGCCAGTGCATTCCCTTCCCCCCCCCCCCCCCCCCCCGGTGAAACTCCCCTCAGGGGAGGAGGCCACCTTCCTTCTCCTGCAGAGCCCTAGATTGTTCATGCAGGATGGAGAAAAGTTATAAAAACACTGCTGGGTCCTATGGAATGGGGGCAGGAAATCTGCAAAGCCACTGGGAAGGCTTCCCAGCCACAAACAAACAGGACAAAAAGGAAATCAGACCATGCAAGTGTGTGCTCCAAAACGGGAAAAAAAAAGTTTACTGAAAATATGTCCAAGGCCAATATTTCTCACACACAAAACAAATTAGTAAATGCTCAATCCAAAACCAATGTAGAGTGCAGAAAACCAGTCTACCAATGTTCAGGTGAAAAAACTCAAATTCCCTTCTAAGGACACATTTCTTATGTTGCCTAAACCTCTTTAATCTTAAGGGCCCCATACTTTCTCCCAATGCCCTTGACTAGTTAGCTTCAGAAAGAAAAACACTGAGTCCTCCTTGAATTTTCTCAGGTTACTCACACTATTTCTCAGGTTACTCAGGTTACTCACACTATACTCAGGTTACTCACCCCTATACTCAGAGACCTACAATGGCTCCCCATAGCCTCTCGTATTATCTACAAAACACTCACCATAATGCATAAAGCAATTTACACCCACAACTCCAACTGGCTAGACTTACCCTTCACAACCACACAGTCCAATCGTCCGACTAGAACGACCAATAAAGGCACCCTAGTTGTGCCCTCCCTTAAAGCAGCCCATCTCACCTCTACATGTGACTGCGCTCTTTCCATAGCAGGTCCCACTCACTGGAACACACTGCCTCCTGACCTACGCCTTGAACCATGTATGAACAACTTCAAAAAGAAATTGAAAACATGGTTGTTCAAACATGCCTACCCAGAATAAAAACTCACACCTCCTCCAATAAAAAATAGACCACATTGCGTCTGTTCCATCTTCCTCATACTGAGGAACCATATGTTGTTATCCTCTCTCCTCGCTCACACCGAGGAACCATGTTAATGTTAATGTTACTGTTATTTCTCGTCTATCCTATTTAATTATTTACCCTCCTCCCAGTTTTCTAATTCCCTGTTAAAATGTAACTTCCATACTTTACCAGTTTTGATGTAAACCGGCATGATGTCCACAACTAATGCCGGTATATAAAAATGTTTAAATAAATAAATAAAATAAAATAAACTTGCAGACCTGACTTAAGACAACCATTTTCTTCATGTGGTTAAAAATCCTCCCAGTCCAGCACAGGAACTCCAAGGCAAGCATCAGATTCCACTGTGGTCCCTCCTGGCTTCCAGCACGACCTGAGTCTCCAACAGCAACCACTTCAAAACAACTCCTCCCTGTGCCTGGTGGGAGGCCTTTTTATAGACCTCCTTCTGACCCATCCTCTCACTCAGCCTCTGAACCTGTGAAGCTTCCATTGCTGGAAGATTCTCAGGGAAACACATTGCACACCATTTAACCTCAGAAAGGGGTGAGGGTGGGGAGGGGGACAAGTAATCCACAAAACTGCCTGTAAAAATTGCCACTGCCTCATCATCATATAAAACAGAAATAGTTACACCAGTGTGCACCCTATTAGCACTGAATGATGACTGGTTTAAAGCAAATTTACTTCAAGTTCCTAGATGATATATTTACTTTGTATGCATTATTCCCATAAAAACCGATCTGGTTTTCATAATATCTAGAATGAATGTTCATCAGATGTATTTGCTAGCATTTGGTCTATGAAATCAGGCTAATTTGCATATCTTTTACTCTGAAAAGCAGACCTGGCTGGATCCCTCAAAAGACTGTAGTAAATACATCATAAACTAGAGCTCTGCTTCATATCACCATGCTATGATTCATTTATAGTACAATGCCAGGGCTGAAGATAACATTGATATGACCTAAAACCTGCCCACAATCCAGATATGACCATCCTATGATTCATATTATTATTCATTTATAGAACAAGACCAGTGTTGTGAAGAGATTGCTGGTTATAACCTAAAACCTTGCCCACAATCCAGATATATACCGTGGGTTAGAAATTATTGCTTTGCAATCTGAAATTAGATATCATCATGGATTTGCTATTTATTTTAGATTTTAAAAAATCCTTTATATCTAAATCTCAGATCACAATCCAAAAATCCCAGCCCAGAAGTAAATACTATATTATGGATGGATTCTTATGGCCCATCTTTAACTAAAAATCCCCGAATAAAACAGGATTGAGGCTTGTAAGTGACAACAAATTCCTTTTTAAACAAGTCCAGCATGCATTCAATTATACATCCTTGAACAGATCTTTCAGTGAGTCCAGTTACAAATATTTCAAGGCCCCATTTACCGTGGGCTAGAAATTATTGCTTTGCAGTCTGAAATTAGATATCATCATGGATTTGCTATTTATTTTAGATTTTAAAAAATCCTTTATATTTCAAGGTTAGTGCCAGTGACCACACATACAGAAATAAAAGTTAAAAAGTATGGAAATGTATTTGTTTGAAATGCATTAATAACATGCAACGAATGGGACCATTTTTTCACATGTGGACACCATAAACGAATGGAGGGTACCAACAAATTGAAATAATTTTCATCTCATTCATTTCTATTTCCCATTCAAGTCTATGGCCCATTCAAAACTGCTGTACTGAGAAAGCTGCAGGGATTAGCTGGTAACTATAGCAACCAACTCTTGCTTGTGTGACATAGCAGCTGGGCCGATGCCGAGGCATGAGATAAAGAGAAATAGAAAGGATGGAGGACCAATCAAGGTGCCGCATTCAGTGCCAGTGCAAGGTATCCAACCGTCCTAGGCAGTGACATCACCACCACATCACATGACCTCTTTCCCTCTCCCTCTCTTTTTCTCTCTCTTTCTCCTATGATCCGAACAACCCCCCATATTGCACAGAATGCACCTCCATAGCTCCGATCGCGCATTCAATCTCTCCCACATCTATGTCACCATGTCCACCTCTCCAACCTCATTCGATTTAAAAAATGCTGCCCTCATGTCACACTATTGGTTACTGTTCTTGGTTCAGTTCCCCTATTCGATGTGAACCGACCTGATATGGTCTCTACCATGAAGGTCGGTATAGAAAAGTGTTAAATAAATAAATAAATAAACTATGGCACCCCGCCCTCTTCCAGCACCCTAGGCAACTGCCTAGTTTACCTAATGGTCCTGCCGGGCCTGGAAGCATTTTTTAACTAGCCTATAGCTGCCACCTGGATCAAGGGACTAACATCCTTCCACTGAAAGGTCTAAGCATGTGCAAAGAAACTCCATTTTCTCTGTAGGATTTTGTAGAGAAAGTTGATGTGTTTAGAAGCTCTCTTAGAGTAGAAATAAAGCTTTAAAAAAAGAAGGCATTGGTATTGGGAAAGGGCTTGTTCTGATCTTCAGTGTTACAGTCAGTGTCATAGTGCTTTCACTCACTATGAAAGAGAGGTAGAGGCACTGCTTTCTGTCTCTTATCTGGGAAGATAGGACTGGCTATTAAAGCAGTGCCAGTGAAGACTATATTATTTGTCTGTCTGTCTATCTGACAGGTTATCTGCAGACAAAATGAAGTAAAGAGAACCACAGCCTTGTCAGCTTTCTTGGTTTTCTTTCTGACAGTTTTATTTGTACATGAAAAAAAAAAGTCAGCCAGCAGTGCATACACAAACACTGTATATGTGTCTGTATGTGTATGCATGACAGAAACATTTTTGCACACACTGTGTGGGAAAATCCCAGAAAATCAGAGACTGAGTTTGCACCACTAGCAAGCTGCTTACTCTGCTTGGCAAGTTGGCTCTGTGCTTGTTAAGCACTGAATTGAAAAACTGATGGGGGTAGGAGCCCTCTCCACTACTTCATTTCAGGGTGCTTTTGGCAGCAACCTCGCCACCACTCCCGGCGTCAAATTGCTTCAGACATTTAGAGGTGGGGTGACACATCCCGCAGCTGGAACACGCATGTCTAAATTTGCAATCAGGGAAGTTGCAGGCCGAACGGTTGTACCTCCAGCACACATCCAGGAAACTGCCCCTGCTCGACCGCTGCTCACCAAACTCGCTCCAGCCCGAAAGGACCGCACGCCAGACCCATTGGAAACTCCGCCAGTGTCACCTCTGACAGAAGACTCCACCTTAGCGCTCATCTGGGTCAACTACAACCTGACGTCCCTAGTACCCCAGGTCATAAATTTGTTCTCCTCCATCTGATCCCTGAAGTCCTCATCATAATTGAGCCACGACCATCCTTCATACAACCGACTAGCTGCCAGAATGGCGTCAGCATACGCGACCAGAGGCCCGTACTGGGCAGGGTAACGATGACCCAACACGCTGGCCAACCGAAGGAAGGAACGGATCCAATTGAGAACATTGTGAGCCACCCTTTGTTGAGTACCCTGAAATTTATCAAACCCCCCCCCCCTTTTTTCTTCTTCTCCCTTCTCTTCCCCCAGCGTCCCTCCAACAGCTGGAAGATATCAATGTACTTACGCTGGTTGGGTAGGTATCCAAAAGAGGAGGCCGTGCTTCTCTTGTTTCGAGGTTTTGAACTTGGTTTTCATATTCCCTTTGTGGATCCAGTGGGGGTTGGGAGGGAGCAGAACTGTCCGTCGGTTTGGAAATGGGCTCATGTGGTTGCTTCTAAATTGCAAAATGAAATTTACTTGGGGAGGATTGCGGGTCCTTTCCTGGTTCCTCCATTTGTTGATATGGTTTTGTCTCCTTTGTTGGTGGTTTCGAAGAAGGAACCAGGAAAGTTTTGCTTGATTCATAATCTTTCGTTCCTGAAAGGCAATTCTGTCAAGGATTACATTCCCAGAGATCTTTGCACCGTGCGGAATGCTTCTTTTGAGTTGGCGGTGGTCCGTCGTTGTGGCGTAGGGGCTCTGATGGCTAAAGTGAACATCAAGTCCGCCTTCAGGCTGCTCCCTATTCACCCTGATTGTTATTCCTTGTTGGGTTTTCATTTCCAAATGATTTTACTTCGATAGATGCTTGCCCATGGGGTCTTCCATTGCGTGCGCTTACTTTGAAGTCTTTAGTTCGTTTGTGCATTGGTTGGTTGCTGAAAGGGCCGGCATAGTGAACATTGTGCACTATCTGGATGATTTTCTGTTTGTGGGTGACTCGTCTTCTTTGACTTGCCTATACCTGCTGTGCTGTTTTCAGAGGACTGCCGCTGATTTTAGCATTCCCTTAGCCAAGGGCAAGATAGAGGGCCCCTGTACTCATCTGGCTTTCCTAGGTATTGAGTTGGATTCGATCGAGATGATTGCGCTGCTGCCGGTGGAAAAAGTGGCACTTATGAGGGGTTTATTGTGATACGAGTGGAAGCTGCTGGGTTTTAGAGTGTATTGATACTCCTGGGGGAATTCTGCACAAAAGAATTTTAAATTCTGCGCACAAAAACTTAAAATTTCTGTTCACAAAAACTTAAAATCTGCAAACTTTAATATGGTCAAAATAACACAATTTACATGACAGTCTTTAAGTAATATCTAACAAATTAAAGGTATATACTGGCTCAAAAACCTCAATTATATTACGATAAAACAAAACCAAACCGTTGCAACTTGAGGTACTGCAAAATAGCAGATGTGTCTTACAATTATTTTTAATTATTTATAATTAAAAAGACTTACCCGAGAGAGTGGTATCAGAAAGATGTCAGTGTGTTCGCAGTCTCATGAGCTCTTGCCCTTACAGGGCTACAGCCCCTCTCTTGACTTCACCACTTATTAATTACGTCATTTACCTACTCTCTTCAGGTTTGTCAATTGATATTATGTTTTTATAAAGTGCAAATTTGCACTTTATAAAAACATAATATCATATATATATAAAAACATAATATAAAAAAAACATAATATCAATTGACAAACCTGAAGAGAGTAGGTAAATGACGTAATTAATAAGTGGTGAAGTCAAGAGAGGGGCTGTAGCCCTGTAAGGGCAAGAGCTCATGAGACTGCGAACACACTGACATCTTTCTGATACCACTCTCTCGGGTAAGTCTTTTTAATTATAAATAATTAAAAATAATTGTAAGACACATCTGCTATTTTGCAGTACCTCAAGTCTTTAAGTAATTACATTTTAAATTAATACAGAAAAAGTTATTAATTAGTGATGCAGAATTTTAAATATTTTGAGCAGAATTTCCCTAGAAATTCACTGTAAGAGTGTCCCTTCCACTCACTCTCCCTGCTCCCTGGCCACTTTTCCCTCTCAGGCCTCAACTCCTCCACCTGCCAGTATCTCTCCCCTCCATCTCTAGGCTCAACCCCTTCCACTCTATTGCCAGTCCAAGAGTTTGACCCCGTTCTCAGTATTGCCCCTCACAAAGGCTCTCTCTGTCCCTCCCTCTCTCATACACATTCTCCCTCTCTCTAGTACACATACGCACCCTCATACAGGCTCCCTCACTCTCTCGCACATATACATCCCCTCATACAGGGTCCCTCTCTCTTGCATACACACCCACACAAGCTCCCTTTCTCTCTCACACTTACATCCTCACACAGGCTATCAATGTGTCTCTCATACACCCCTTCACACAGGCTGTGTCTCACACAATCACAGGCCCTTCACACAGGCTCACACCCTCTCATACACACGATCCCTTTTTCATACACATCAACTCCCAATCTCTCACACACATGGACACTCCTTCACAATATCCTCATATAGGTTCCCTCTCTCTGGCACCCACACTCAAGCATCCCTCTCCCCATTCTCTCACCTCCCATGCTCTCTCTCACACCCTCCTGCTCACTCCTCTGCTCTCTCACCCCCCTGCTCTCTCTCTCTCTCACCCTCCCCTCTCTCACACCCCCTCCCCTCTCTCACACTGCCTTCTCTCCCCCTCCTCTCACACCACCCCATCCCCCTCACCTCTCCTCTTACACCCCTCCCCTCACACCCCTCCCCTCCTTCACACCCCATCCCCTTTCTCACACTCCCTCCCCTCCCTCGCACCGCTCTCCCTCTCCCCTCACACACGCACATTCGCTATCACCAGGACCTTAATCTTCACTGCGAGCAGAGCATACTCCGTTCGCGGCACACGGGGGCCTTCATCTTCACAGCGAATGGTGTGCGGGCCTTCATTGATGCCGCGAGAGGAGTGCATCCCGCAGCACACGGGGGCCTTCTTCCTCGCCACAAATGGCGTGCCAGGGCCTTCGTCTTCGCATGCTCATTTCGCGGCATGCTGGGTCTCCTCTGCCATTTTCTGTGCAGAATTTGGTAATTCTGCACAGAAAATGGCAATTTTGCGCAGGGGGGAATTCTGCGCAAATTCTGCACTCTGTAGTAGCACAGAATTCCCCCAGGACTATGATATGAGTGGATGATGCTGGTATTTGGGATTTATTATGATATGAGTGGAAGGTGCTGGTATTTGGTATTTACTATGATATGAGTGGAAGCTGCTGATATTTGGGGTGTATTATGTAATGAGTGGAAGCTGCTGGTGTTTGGGACTTTATTATGAGATTAGTGGATGGTGCTGCTATTTGATAGTATGTCTGCAGATGTTTTATTAATTTTTTTTGTTTTTCGTTTTATTAATTTTTTTTTGTTTCTATAAAATATAATTTAAAAAACAAAACAAAAAAGAAAAGAAAAGTAGAAAAATGTTGTGTGCACAGCCAAACCCTCCCCACACACCACTCCCAGACCACCCTAAATCCTCCTAGCCCCCTCCGCCCCTGGATCTGCTTACCATTCTGTTGAATATTTCTTCGCAGGGCAGGAGATACCTCCTGTTGCTACTGCCCCAAAGCTGCGACTATTACAAATAGCACCAGGAGACGGAAGGGAAATTATTAAGCTCTTGGGCACTTATTTAACTCAGATGAAAGATAATATATTATTAAGAAGAAAGTAGAAATATAAAGAATGCCCTTACAGAATGTCATCCTAAATGCTTTGGCAGCAATAATCAGATTGTCCACACTTGAACGAATGCCATGAGTACTCTTTATCTGTGTGGTTTACTCCAATAATCAAATCAATTCTAGGTACATAGTTTTGCTTTGATTATTGCCATGGGAAAAGGCACCTACAGAGATTTGCATCTACTATTTATGTGGTACTGGTTTCCTTGGAAATAGCATCCTTAGATTTGAAAATGTCATCTACATGTGCTATTTCGTTCAACTGACCTAAACACCTCTTGCCCTGGGAATGTCTCCAGACAATGTGGGTAAAATGATGCACTTGTAGATGTAATTGTACCTGCATTGAGGATGGGCAATCTTCAAGAAGTCCATTTACACAAGTAAAATTTTATTATACTCACAGAAATGGCTTTGATTATTATCCTCCCCATGTGGAATATCTACTGTCGAGGTGCTTTATGTTTGTAGTTGTTGCTATGCTTAATAAAAATTGAAAGCTTTATTCAAAAATGTATTCTTATCTATGGCAATAATAATTGTTCTAAGAACATAAGAACATAAGAAATTTCCATGCTGGGTCAGACCAAGGGTCCATCAAGCCCAGCATCCTGTTTCCAACAGAGGCCAAACCAGGCCACAAGAACCTGGCAATTACCCAAACACTAGGAAGATCCCATACTACTGATGCAATTAATAACAGTGGCTATTCCCTAAGTAAACTTGATTAATAGCCGTTAATGGACATCTCCTCCAAGAACTTATCTAAACCTTTTTTGAACCCAGCTGCACTAACCACATTCTCTGGCAACAAATTCCAGAGCTTTATTGTGCGTTGAGTGAAAAAGAATTTTCTCCGATTAGTCTTAAATATGCTATTGGCTAACTTCATGGAATGCCCCCTAGTCCTTCTATTATTCGAAAGTGTAAATAACCGATTCACATCTACTCGTTCAAGACCTCTCATGATCTTAAAGACCTCTATCTTATCTCCCCTCAGCCGTTTCTTCTCCACGCTGAACAGCCCTAACCTTTTCAGCCTTTCCTCATAGGGGAGCTGTTTCTAGATGGGTATGTCACTATGAGCTGTCTTAGGATAGTCAGAGAACAGACTGGACTCTGGCAACATCCTTTATAAACTTCTTTATTTGCATCCAGAACAAGCAAAAAGAAATGCAATATTACAACTTACAGTTCAGCAGTATTTTCTTTCCTTGGGCTTCCTGTTTTCCCCTGAGTCTTCTGTTCTCTCCTGGGCCCTAGCTAGTTATTCTCCTTTCCCAGGGACCTCCATCCACCCAGCACCAGGATTCCCTGCTGAATCAGGCTTAAAGTGGAGTAGGTCAGATCTCTGGAGCCGGTCCTTTAAGGTGGTCTGGGGTTTTCTCCTGTATACCCCCTTCACAGTGGATTACAGTTAAAATACACATATTGATCTGTGACACTGTGAGTGGTCTTGGGCTGGCCAGAAAACAGACTCAGGCTGTTCTCTCATAACATTTTTATTATTGACAAGAAAGCAAAACTGAAGCATCTCTGCTTACCTCAGCAGTTCTCAAACAAAAACAGCAATGGAATTCATAGTTCAGCAGTAATGGCCTTCCCTAGGCTTCTTTCTCATTCTTGGGGACCCTGCTCCCTTCCTGAGTCTGGCTAGTTATTCCCTCTCCCTAGGGAGCCACCTTGGATCAGGATTCCCTGCTGTTACAGGGCTTAAGGTGGACCAGGCCAGATCTCTGGAATTGGTCCTTTTAACGTATTCTGGGGTTTTCTCCTATATATCCTTTCACATGATCAAACAAATAACATAAAACAATATACATTTAAGATTATCATATAAATAGTAATTAAACCTGGAAATAGATTTTGGACCTCCATGCCTTCTCTTTTTACTAAGAAAATGCTTACTTAAACAAAGATGTTTTAAATAATTTCATAAAGATCTTAGCCCCATCTCTCTGAGCTCAACAGGGAGATTGTTCCACAATTTGGGACCCATCAGGGAAAGGGCACACTTTAAGTGATCTGTAAGTGATACTCTTTCACAGATCTGTGTCACAGATCGCAGTGGTCAGAGAGGATGATAGCAACGTAAAATCACCTTCAAATATAACGCACCTTCTTCTAGTAATGCTTTATATGTTAACATTAAAATTTAAAATTCTCTATTAGGGGTGGTACCAAAAATAATTTTAGTTTGTTATTCCTATCATTTCAGGGGTGGGCCATTTTGGCTTCATGCCCAGATTGTAGGTTTTTAATTCATTTCATTTATAAAAAAAACAACAAATCTGCTGCGAGAATCTGCCCCCAACCGTTCCCCTTTTTTATATTATTCAACGCTGACTAGCTGGACCACACTGGCCCACCCTCTCAAGCCTCCCCCACCGAAAACTCACCAAAATATCCTTGATGGTCTAGTAGGGGTCTGGCAATGATTTCATGCTTCCAGGCCAGGCGACTACCTTGATTCAAAATGGCACTGGCCACCCTTTGTCCCTTAATGTGATTGGGGCTACCAGTGCCAGTGGGTAGCCTCTATTGCATGACGGGGCAATGGGCTGGCTGACACCATTTTGATAATGGCACAGGCTGCTCATTGCCCCTTTTTAAAAGATTGGTATGTTGTGATATTTATCTCCCCTAAATTATTTACGCCCAGTATTTACTTAACATTTATCGCCTAACCACTGTGGCGCTCTAGGCAAGTTACGCCAGGAATTAAACACACAACGTTATCTGTTTATAACATGGCATCTTGTCAAATTCTAGCCCCATTGCCTCTGAGAACCAGTGTCAAACACCCTTCTCCAAATCCAGAGAGCATGTATAGAAAACAAGTGCATCACCGATAGATTTTTTACTTTATTAACAAATTATTGTCATTTATTTTTTCTCTAGGCGATCTCTGTTTATCCTGAAGCTTGGCACCTTTCAATTTGCTTTTCTTCGCCCAGTGCTTATGTTTCTTTCAGTAGTGCTTTGGACTAATGGAAATTACGACCTTTCTGACGTAAGTGTCATTGCTTCCAATCACTGCGGCTTCCTGACAAATTCATTCACTGGGATCTCTGTGATAGATGTCAGCTGGGGTTCAGACAGTAGTCAGGAGCTCAGTACCCACAGCACAGGGCCTTTTTCTAATTCTGTCCATATGGAAAATACAGCTTTAGGAATGAGGCCAATGATTCTTTATTAAAAGGAATAGTGATGTTGGCATTGAACCATGGCTGTGGCTGCAGCACTGAGGCCCAAGGAAGGAGGGAAGGGCTGGTCACTTTACTGATGGTCGTCATCAGCCAACAAGCAGTGCTAATAGTTGCCTTGGATGAGGAACCCTCCAATCCTCAGACGGGTCTGGGTCCCTTTGCTGATCATGGTAGTCTTTTGGTGCCAAAGAGATGGCACCAAAAGACCCACAAAAATGAATTTTGTTAAACCTCTCAAAGGGATATAATGCCATGCAGCTTTACTAAATGAATGCTACACACATATGGGAAAGCAGTTCAGAACAGCTCTTTTTTGATTGCCTGCGATAAAATGTTGTTTCAATGTTTTATTTTCCTAACTTAATCATCAGTTCGTTTCTGCAATAATGCTCTTTATCATATGACGAGGAAAAGGAATTAGCAGCACTTTAATAAAATAAAGCATCTATGAGCTAACAAGAATTATTCTCCAGACTGTCATGGATGTAAGCCATTATTTCTTCAGGAGAAACTGAGCATATTGGCTAAACCCGTGGTTTTTCTGAGTTATCAGTGGAATGTACACGCCTTCATTAATCCAGTTACTAACAGTGTCCATGCAGACTTGTTTTTTTTACTGCATCCTACATGAGTAAACTAATAGTAGCAAAGTAGCATAGTCAAATGATGGTCTCCACGTCAGCTGTGCATGGATTTGCCACTACTGATTATGAGGGGAATTTACTCATTTAAAGGCTGGAAAGGAGGCTGGGGAGAATACAGTAGTTCTTCAGAGGATGAGGTGAATATCTTACGTATTATCTTAAGTTTGAAAAGAAACTTCTTGATTGTAATGGGCCTATGCTGAGAATATAATGAAGGAAAGTAAACAAGCCCCACGCCATAGGATGGAATGCATTATCAGTCTCATTTACATATGTATGAGGCTTCTTATTTATTTTCAGAATTCCACTCTGATGATGTCAGCAATACTTGGTGTAAAATGTGAGCATAGGAAGTATCAGGTAAAATTTTAAAAGGAGTGCTCGAGTGCCCGTTGGGCACTCTAGCAAAGATAGCTTAATTCTATATTGTGGGGCGGATTTTCAGAGCCCTGCTCGCGTAAATCCGCCCAAAACCGGGCGGATTTACGCGAGCAGGGCCCTGTGCGCCGGGAAGCCTATTTTACATAGGCCTCCCGGCGCGCGCAGAGCCCCGGGACTCGCGTAAGTCCCGGGGTTCTCCGAGGGGGGCGTGTCGGGGGGCGGGCCCGGTCTTCGCGGCGTTTCAGGGGCGTGTCGGCAGCGTTTTGGGGGCGGGTACGGGGGCGTGGCTACGGCCCGGGGCAGTCCGGGGGCGTGGCCGCGCCCTCCGTACCCGCCCCCAGGTCACGGCCCGGCGCGCAGGAGGCCCGCTGGTGCGCGGGGATTTACGCCTCCCTCTGGGAGGCGTAAATCCCCCAACAAAGGTAAGGGGGGGGTGTAGACAGGGCCGGGCGGGTGGGTTAGGTAGAGGAAGGGAGGGGAAGGTGAGGGGAGGGTGTTAGAGGATTCCCTCCGAGGCCGCTCCGATTTCGGAGCGGCCTCGGAGGGAACGGGGGTAGGCTGCGCAGCTCGGCGCGCGCCGGCTATACAAAATGATAGCCTTGCGCGCGCCGATCCAGGTTTTTTAGTAGATACGCGCGGCTCCGCGCGTATCTACTAAAATCCAGCGTACTTTTGTTTGCGCCTGGAGTGCAAACAAAAGTAGGCTATTCGCGCGCCTTTTAAAATCCGCCCCTGTGTGTGCAGGTATACGTGCATCATTTAAAATATCCCTGCCGCACTATATGAGCGAGAGCGAGAGAGAGTATGGCACTCTATATATCTCTTACTGAATGAGGGGCACTTTCAACTCAGGGTGGGTTTTGGGGGAGGGCGGTGTTACAAGGGTCTGCAGATCCTTGCGCCATAGGCAGACCAATGTAACACCACCCCCCCTCCCAAAACCCACCCTGAGTTGAAAGTGCCCCTCTTACATGGGAGATATATATAGTACGTGTGTAAGTCTTGGCCCCATGCTCTGCCCCTTTTCTGCCTCCTTATTCTTTTCGTGCACACAGGTATGTATGCGCATACTTCCCGGCTTCTTAAAATTCACGTTGCTCACAATCAGCCCCCATACGCATGTATGGGGCTGTTTTTGCATGAGCAATGCTTTTAAAATCTACTTGTATGTGTATATCAGTTGAGACAGGAATGAAAGTAAGAGGTTAATGAGTGTTAGAATAATTGTATAGTAGGTAGGTGAAAAGTACAAGTATAGGCCGTATGATAGAAACATAGAAACATAGAAATGACGGCAGAAGAAGACCAAATGGCCCATCCAGTCTTTCCAGCAAGCTTCACACATTTTTTTCTCTCATACTTATCTGTTTCTCTTAGCTCTTGGTTCTATTTCCCTTCCACCCCCACCATTAATGTAGAGAGCAGTGATGGAGCTGCATCCAAGTGAAATATCTAGCTTGATTAGTTAGGGGTAGTAGGAGTAGTAACCGCCGCAATAAGCAAGCTACACCCATGCTTATTTGTTTTACCCAGACTATGTTGTACAGCCCTTGTTGGTTGTTTTTTTCTTCTCCCCTGCCGTTGAAGCAGGGAGCTATGCTGGATATGCGTGAAGTATCAGTTTTTTTCTCCCCTGCCGTTGAAGCAGAGAGCTATGCTGGATATGCGTGAAGTTTTAGTTTTTCTTCTCTCCTGCCATTGAAGCAGAGAGCCATGCTGGATATGCATTGAAAGTGAAGTATCAGGCACATTTGGTTTGGGGTAGTAACCGCCGTAACAAGCCAGCTACTCCCCGCTTTGTGATTGCGAATCCTTTTTTCTTCTCCCCTGCCGTTGAAGCTATGCTGGATATGCGTGAAGCATCAGTTTTTCTTTTCCCCTGCTGTAGAAGCAGAGAGCTATGCTGGAAATGCGTGATGTATCAGTCTTTCTCCCATGCCGTTGAAGCAAAGAGCCATGCTGGATATGCATGGAAAGTGAAGTATCAGGCACATTTGGTTTGGGGTAGTAACCGCCGTAACAAGCCAGCTACTCCCCGCTTTGTGAGTGCGAACCCTTTTTTCTTCTCCCCTGCCGTTGAAGCAGAGAGCTCTGCTGGATGTGTGAAGTATCAGTTATTCTTCTCCCCTGCCGTTGAAGCAGAGAGCTATGCTGTATATGCATTGAAAGTGAAGTATCAGGCATATTTGGTTTGGGGTAGTAACCGCCGTAACAAGCCAGCTACTCCCCTCTTTTGTAAGTGTATGTATATGTGAGTTAAGGTAGAAATTAAAGGAAGGGGTATGTGTGGATAATGACAGTATTAGGATAGTTGTGTAGTAGGTGGAGGCTGCCAAATCATTTTTAAAAAGATAAACATTGAGATCTATAGTAAAGAAAGTGCTTCTATCTCTTTCAAAAGAGTAGACAACGGCTTCTAAAAAGCTAACTTTGAAATTCCAGCTGTGACACTTCTTTTGCATTCTATGGGGCGGATTTTCAGAGCCCTGCTCGCGTAAATCCGCCCAAAACCGGGCGGATTTACGCGAGCAGGGCCCTGCGCGCCGGGAAGCCTATTTTACATAGGCCTCCCGGCGCGCGCAGAGCCCCGGGACTCGCATAAGTCCCGGGGTTCTCCGAGGGGGGCGTGTCGGGGGCGGGCCTGGTCGTTGTGGCGTTTCGGGGGCGTGTCGGCAGCGTTTTGGGGGGCGGGTACGGGGGCGTGGCTACGGCCCGGGGCGGTCCGGGGGCGTGGCCGCGCCCTCCGTACCCGCCCCCAGGTCGCGGCCCGGCGCGCAGGAGGCCCGCTGGCACGCGGGGATTTACGCCTCCCTCTGGGAGGCGTAAATCCCCCGACAAAGGTAAGGGGGGGGTTTAGACAGGGCCGGGCGGGTGGGTTAGGTAGGGGAAGGGAGGGGAAGGTGAGGGGAGGGCAAAGGAAAGTTCCCTCCGAGGTCGCTCCGATTTCGGAGCGGCCTTGGAGGGAACGGGGGTAGGCTGCGCGGCTCGGCGCATGCCGGCTATACAAGATCCATAGCCTTGCGCGCGCCGATCCAGGATTTTAGCAGATACGCGCGGCTCCGCGCGTATCTACTAAAATCCAGCGTACTTTTGTTTGCGCCTGGAGCGCAAAGAAAAGTAGGCTATTCGCGCGCCTTTTAAAATCCGCCCCTATGTGAATACAGTATGAAAGTGGAACAGTATATAAAAAGTAGCATGTCATAATTCCTTTATTTTTCCACAGGAGGAAAAGAGAACAATTTGGATAAATGCTCTCCCACAAAATATCATGGGAGCTGTGCAAACTAGTCAGACGTACCTCTGACTAACATATTCAGAGTGGCGATCTCTTGAACCTGTATTGATCTATGGTGCAACCACACTTTGAGTAGTGTGCGCATTTCTGGTTGCCCTATCTCAAGAAAGAAACAGCGGAATTAGAAAAAGTAGAGAGAATAGTAACAAAAATGATAAAGGGAATGGAAAGGCTCCCGTATGAAAAAAGGCTAAAGAGGTTAGGGCTCTTCATATTGGAGGGGAATACAATAGAGGTTTATAAAATCATGAATGGTGTTGAACATGTAAATAAGAAACAGTTATTTATCTTTATTCAAATTTCTTAATCATCTAAGAATGCATTAGGTGATGTACATAATAAATAACAATATCAACATAAAATAAATAAAAACATGAAAATATAATACAGAATGTAACATAAATCCCTGTATTGATAAAAATACATTCAAATTAAATCAAATTAAGAGAAATATATGTCTCTGATAGCACCACCTAAAGACTGCTGGCTTGATGGACTGACAATCGATTAATAGGTAAATAAAAACAAAACCTCTGATACAGCTAAACCAACTCAATAAAAACCTGGGGGGACATCAATGCTTCACAAAAAAGTCTGTTTAAATAGGAAGGTCTTCAGCATTGACTTAAAAGTTCTAACACTGTCTAATTGCCTGATTCCCTTTGGGAATTTATTCCAAATCATTGGAGAAGAAATATTCTCACAGGACAAGCAGGATGGTAGTCCTCACATATGGGTGACATCACAGGATGGAGCCCAATCATGGAACACTTCTGTCAAAGTTTCCAGAACTTTGACTGGCCCCTACTGGGCATGCCCAGCATGGCACTAAGCCTGCAGTCAGCAGGGGTCCCCCTTCAGTCTTCTTTTTTCCGCGCAGCAGTAGCCACGCGGTTAAGGAGCTCTGCAGAGATTCCTGACAGGAATTTTCCTCATGGAATTACTAGAATTTAATTTACCCCACAGGGGTCCCTCCTTCCATTTTCTCAAGCTGCGGTACTCCGATAAGTTTTTACCTGCTTTCCGTCGATTACTGTCGAGTTTGGCCCTCACTTCCTACTGGCCGTCGACCGTACTGCAGCTCAATTTTTACCATGGCCATGGCGTCGGGGTTCCGCCAGTGCCCGGACTGTAATCACACCATATCCATTACAGACCCTCACAAAGTCTGTGTAATGTGTCTCAGATGTGAGCACGATGTCCTAACCTGCACCAAAATGCCCTAATGACACCAAAAGGTTGCAAGGCTAGAATGGAGAAGATGGAACTTCTCTTTCGTGCTCAAACCCTGACGCAGTCTATTGCATCAACATCGTCAGAACCGGCACCGTCATCTTCGCACAAGCATCGACCTCTGGCCGGTGACCGTCCGGCATCGTCGTCTTCTCGGCCTTTAACACCCTCTACTCCCCCTCAGGATCATGGGGATCGTAGAGATAAACATCACCACCGGCATCGAAAGTCTTGGACCATCGAGGGAGCGAAATCATTGACCTCGCCATTGTCTGAGCCGCCGTCGAAGAAACCCCGTCCAGAAAAGGCACCGACCTTTTCGGCGACTGGGTTACTGAGGCAACACTCACCCGACAGGGTATCGGGAGCTGCGACTCCGCCTTTAACGGTGGTCTCTCTGGCTATGCCTCTGCCTCCTTCTTCTGTTCTGGAGCCGGGACTGCTTACTCCAGGTCTCCAAGAAGAACTGGACTGGATGGTTCAGGAGGCCATCGACAAGGCAATGTATCGATTCCAGGTTCCTCCGGCACCGACACTGGTACCGATTGCGGAACTGACCACCGACCCGATTCCAACAGCGTTGGCACCGCTGCTCTCAAGGATGGAAGCGCTCATAGCCGCTTTTCCACCGATGGACCCCGAGTCACTGATGGCTTCGGTGCCCTCCCCGCTTGCTTTGTCATTGGGAGGAGAAACTCCGTTCCGCATCCCTCCATCGGGAGTTCTGCCGATGCCTCAACCATCGATGCCGACACGTCCGATGATACCGATGCACCCATTGGTGCCAATACTTCCGTTGGCCCCACCGAGCCATCCATCGATGCCCTCGATGCCTGCACCGGTGCCTTCGATGCCTTCATAGGTGCCTCCAGTTATTCCTGCGAGTCCTTCGGAGCCTAGACCAGGACCTTCAGGGATCCCACTGCCCCGTCCTCCTCTAGCCCCTAGAGGAGCAGGTGCTGATCCCTACGATACCTGGACTGATGATTCTTCACCAGACACCGATGACTTGCCTTCACCACCTTCACCTACTGAAAGTAGAAAGCATTCTCCTCCAGAAGACCTTTCCTTTTTAAATTTTGTGAAGGAGATGTCTGAATTGGTTCCCCTTCAATTACAGACGGAACAGGACGATAGGCATCAAATGATGGAGTTACTACAATTCCTGGATGCTCCCAAGGAAATAACCTCCATCCCTATCCACCAGATTCTTCTGGATCTCCTCAAAAAGAACTGGGAACATCCTGGCTCTGTTGCTCCAGCCCACAGGAAAGCTGACACCACCTATCTTGTTCAGCTCCAAGATTTCACAAACCTCAATTGGATCACCAATCTGTGGTTGTAGTATCTGCCCAGAAAAGAGCAAGGAGATCAAAACTTCACACTTCCTTTCCCCCAGGCAAGGAACAGAAATTTCTAGATGCCATTGGTCGCCGTGTCTTCCAGGGATCAATGCTCATCTCCAGAATTGCCGCTTATCAGCTCTATATGACCCAATATAATAGGGTCTTATTTAAGCAAATACAAGACTTCACAGACTCCCTGCCTCAGCAATTTCAAGATCAACTCCAAACCCTAGTAAATAAGGGTTTTGAGGCAGGCAAGCATGAGATCAGATCATCTTACGATATCTTTGACACCTCTACCAGGGTATCTGCAACTGCTATCTCGGCAAGATGATGGGCCTGGCTCAAGTCTTCCGACCTTTGCCTTGAAGTACAAGACAGATTATCCAACCTGCCTTGTGTAGGAGATAATCTGTTTGGTGAGCAGATTCAACGAACAGTGGCGGAACTCAAGGACCATCATGAGACCCTAAGACAGCTCTCTCTGATGCCTTCTGAATACTCTTCAAACAGCCCTTCCAGAAGGACTCTAAGAAGTCATTCTTCTGCCCGAAGAAATCCTACCCGCCACCAACTAGAACCCGTTCTACGAGACCATTTCAAAAAGCCCAGTCTCATCAGACATGAAAACAAAAACCGCAAGCAGCTCCTCAGCCGGGCTCTGCTTCCGGTTTTTGACTCCTGCATAGAGAGCAGCAGCCAGCTTCCATTACCCCACATACCAGTGGGAGGTCGATTGTGCCATTTCAACAACAGGTGGCACTCGATCACCTCAGACCAGTGGGTCCTGGCGATAATTGCTCAGGGTTATCATCTGAACTTTCTCTCCATTCCACCGGACTTCCCTCCTCTACTGACCTTGACAACATCCGATCACTCCGTCCTTCTGGAACAGGAGGTCTCCCTCCTCCTCCAGTCCAAAGCAATAGAACCAGTGCCCTATTCTCAGCACGGTCTAGGGTTCTATTCCTGGTACTTTCTAATCCCCAAAAAATGGGGGGGGGGGGTTTGTCCAATTCTGGACCTACGTGCCCTCAACAAGTACCTCCAGCGAGAGAAGTTCAAAATGGTAACCTTGGGTTCTCTTCATCCTCTTCTGCAAAGAGGAGACTGACTCTGCTCTCTAGACCTCCAGGACGCATACACACACATTGCAATAACTCCATCTCATCGCAAATTCCTGAGATTTCTGGTAGGCCCCAAGCACTAACAGTACCGAGTGCTTCCATTCTGCCTCGCGTCTGCACCACGAGTTTTCACAAAATGCCTCGTTGTAGTTGCAGCCTTCCTCAGAACTCAAGGTGTTCACGTCTACCCCTATCTCGATGATTGGTTAATCAGGGTTCCCACTCAGCAAGCTGCTCTGTCGTCCCTTCATCTTATCTTACACACTCTAATTTCGCTAGGATTTCTCGTCAACTACGACAAATCCTACTTAGTCCCATCTCAAACCTTATCGTTCATTGGGACAGACTTGGATACCTTGCAGGCAAAGGCTTTTCTGCCTCAACAGCGAGCTCTCACTCTCGTGTCTCTTGCACACCAGCTGCAGTCTCAGCATTCCACGACTGCACACCACTTTCTCATCCTCCTGGGACACATGGCATCCTCAGTTCAGGTCACCCCAATGGCCCGCTTGGCTATGAGAATCATGCAGTGGACTCTAGGGTCACAATGGACTCAATCCATTCAGCCCCTGTCAACCATTGTCCACATAACTGACTCACTCCATCAGTCTCTCGCCTGGTGGAGAAATCAGGTCAATCTCCTCCAAGGCTTGCCCTTCCAGGCTGCAGACCCTCAAATAGCTCTCACCACCGATGCTTCCAACCTCGGTTGGGGAGCTCACGTGGCCGATCTGCAGTCACAAAGATCTTGGTCTCCAGAGGAAGCCAAACACCAAATACATTTCCTGGAGCTTTGAGCAATCAGATATGCTCTCAGGGTCTTTCAGGATCGCCTCTCCAATCAAGTCATCCTGATCCAGACGGACAACCAGGTGGCCATGTGGTACATCAACAAGCAGGGAGGCATGGGCTCCTACCTTCTGTGTCAGGAAGCTGCACAGATATGGGTGGAGGCCCTCTCCCACTCGATGTACTTCAGGGCCACCTACTTGCCAGGAGTGGACAATGTGTTGGCAGACAAGCTAAGTCACATCTTTCAACCGCACGAGTGGTCTCTCAACCCCTCAGTAGCAAACTCAATCTTCCAACAATGGGGTTATCCTCAAATAGACCTCTTTGCATCACCTCAAAATCGCAAAGTAGACAATTTCTGCTCTCTCACTCACAGCCAACACATCAACCAAGAGATGCGTTCTCCCTATCATGGGCAACCGGTCTCCTATATGCATTCCCTCCACTTCCACTTCTCTCGAAGACTCTCATGAAGTTACGTCAGGACAAGGGAACCATGATCCTGATAGCACCTCACTGGCCGCTCCAAGTGTGGTTTCCAATACTTCAGGATCTCTCCATTCATAGGCACATTCCCTTGGGAAAGGACCCGCTTCTAATCACTGAAAACGACAGGTGCCTATGCCACCCCAACCTTCAAGCCTTGTCCCCGATGGCATGGATGTTGAAAGGTTAATCCTTCAGCCACTTAACCTTTTTGAACCAGTTTCCCGTGTCCTGATTGCTTCATGAAAGCCTTCCACGAGAAAATCCTATTCTTACAAATGGACCTGGTTTACGTCATGGTGCACTTCTCAGTCCCTTGACCCCTTTACCTGTCCAATCACGAAGTTTCTGGACTATCTGGCACTTGTCAGAGTCAGGTCTAAAAACTTCCTCTATCAGGATGCATGTTAGTGCGGTAGCCGCCTTCCATATAGGTGTCGGGGATGTTCCCATATCAGAACAACCCCTTGTAACACGCTTCTTGAAGAGCTTGCTTCACCTCAAGCCTCCTTTGCGTAGGAGCTCTTAAAACTTCAGTTAACTCGCAGTCCATAAATGTAGCAGCTCTTAAAACTTCAGGTAACTCACAGTCCATAAACGTAGCAGCTTTTAAAACTTTAGGTAACTCACAGTCCTTAAACATAGCAGCTTTTAAACTTTAAGTAACTCACAGTCCTTAAATGTAGCAGCTCTTAAAACTTCAGGGGACTCACAATCCTTAAATGTAGCAGCTCTTAAACTTCAGATAACTCACAGTCCTTAAACATAGCAGCTTTTAAATTCAGGTAACTCACAGTCCATAAACATAGCAGCTTTTAAACTTCAGGTAACTCACAGTCCATAAACGTAGCAGCTTTTAAACTTTAGGTAACTCACAGTCCTTAAACATAGCAAGTTTTAGCATAGGGTGAGTTCCTGCTTGCTCCCAGGGGCCTCTCTAAACCTTCTAGGCCCCAGTTCTTAAATTCTGGTGAGGGGCCCCTCCCTTCACCCAAGATTCCCCGTGGGCTTGGATTTTAAAGAGGACCAAGTGAGAAGCTGTGCCTGGTCCTTTAACGTAGTCTGAGGAAGTTTTCTATATACACCCTCACAAACCTAATGAGCTTACTGGCTAATCTAAGCAGAGGTGTGCTGAAACAGCCATGCCTTTATGCATCTGCTGTATTCGTTCAGATAGATAAGAGTTGTATTTATTTATTTATTTATTTATTTATTTATACAGTTTTTATATACCGTTGCACAGAACAAGTTCCATCTCTACCGTTTACATTAATTCATATTATAAAACACGATAAAAGGAATAAAATGAAGCAATACAATATCAGTTAAGATCAAATTAAAATAGGAATTAAATTAATATTAAAAGATAAGAGCAGATTAAGAACAAAAAGACCCAGATTAAACATCATGTCCATTTCAAAAGTTTGTCTAAAAAGCCATGTTTTTAGATCTTCCCTAAACCTCTTCAGATTTTCTTGCAACCGTATTTCTGAGGGCAATTTGTTCCAGAGAGTCGGCCCAGCGATAGAGATAGCTCGTGCTCTGACTTTGCTTAAGTGTGCAGACCTAACTGTAGGAATTGTCAAAAGTGCTTTATTTAACGACCTCAGATTGCGTTGAGGGATATGTAGTTTTAATGTGGAGTTTAACCAAGCAGACATGTCACTATATAAGATTTTATGGATAATACATAACGCTTTATAAGTGATCCTACTTTCAACTGGTAACCAGTGTAAATCCTTTAAGACTGGTATGATATGGTCCATTCGTCTAGTATTCAAAAGGATACGGGCAGCTGTATTTTGAAGAACCTGTAGGGGACGAAGTGTTGCTTTTGGTAGTCCTAATAGGGTAGAATTACAATAATCCAGTCCAGTTAATAATAGAGTTTGAAGTATTGCTCTAAACTTTTCTCTAGAGAGCTGAACCACTTCTGCATCATATCTATGATACCAAGATCTTCAAGCCACTGAATTAATATTGCATGATCTATAATATCAAATGCAGTTGATAAGTCTATCAGTACTAAAATGTAGCTTTGACCAATGTCAAAACCATGCCAGAGAGTGTCAAACATTGATAAGAGAAGTGTTTCTATGTTGGCTATGCTTCCTGTTCATATATCTTTATTCAAACTGTGTTAAATATATTTTTGTCAGCAACTAAATATGTCCTGGATAGAGCCTTATATGAGTATTGCTATTCCCCAGGTGGCAACCCACAATGCAGATATATTTAGGATAGTGAAACAATTCTGCTAGATTACAGATCTGCTAAAATTGCAAAGAGTGTTGTGCTAAATAATCTATACTTGCAGTGATAGTACTGAAAAACTACTTCTATTGCTACTATGTTTTCCCATTCTGTTGAATCTATACCTTTTTTGTTGAAAGTTGTAGGCAATTGGATAATGTACACTTTAACCAGGGACATTTTATTCAGGTTGTAATTTCAGTTTATGAGTCCTATTTACTAAGAGGTCCATATTCAAAAGGTTTGTCTGGCTAAGTTCAGGATTTACCTGGACAAATTGCAGGATCTGAATTTCCTGCTTTATCTAAATTTAGACCTGCTATTTATTTGCCTAGATTTACTCTCCTAAGTTAGGTTCCTAGTAATTAAAATCAGTGCTACACACCTAATATTGTTTCCTCACCCTAATTCTGCTCTGCAACCATTCACTTTTTAGGATTGTAAATGTGGGAGCCTAGTAAAACTAGAAGCCTAAATTTAGGAATTCAGCTCTAGTGAATTTTCAAAAGAGTCAGCCTAAGTCTCAAACTTATTCCTTTGAAAATTGATTTCCCATACACAAAATGTGAGAAAATATTTAAAGTTTCTTTGAAAAGGATTTTTCTGGCTAAGTTTTGGACTTAGCTGGACAAACCTGGGTTTAAATATATCCCCCTGCCTACAAGCTAAGTTTTATCCAGATAAATCATTAGCCTATAGGGATGGCAATTGTTTGAAACGAATGGGTAAAATGGAATGAATAAGACCATTTTCATTTCATTTGTGGCCCCCTCAAAGCAAATGGAGGATGTCCATAAATTAAAAGGAAAATTTTTATCTCATTCATTTATATTTCCCATTCAAATCTATGGCCCATTGAAAAGTGCTGCTGTAAGACTGGTAGCTATAGCCACCAACCACTGCCTATGTGAGGTAGTAGCCATCTGGAGCTAAGACAGGAGAAGTAAGCAAGTAGACAGGATGGAGGATTTTTTTTAACTTGCCTAAGCTGGCATATGGATCAAAGATCTGAGCATAAGATTGTCTTTTCAGAAGCTCTCTTACCCTTGGATTCATTAAAATGCTATAAATATAGCAGAAATAGTGCCCTCGATAAAAAAAAAAAGGGGCACAGTTAGGCTAATTTCCCTGCTCCTGCATAGGTAATTTCCATAACACATTTATTGCACTGCACATTAATTTATCATCCTTGGGAGAGAGAGAGAGAGAGATTGAGCATCTCTGTAGAGGCCAATATGTAAATTTACTATTTATACCACTGTAAGAGGGGGCACTATTAACTTTGGGTGTGAGGTTTAGAGGGTGGAGTAGGTTTGGGGGGGCAGTTTTACATACACAGTCAGAGGTACAAACAGTAAAGTTCACATCAGTGAAGATTTCCTTTCATTTGGAGTGCTGAAAGGTAAAAGAGGAGTTGATTTGTACATTCTCTCTCTCTCTCAGTAATGCAGGCACAACGTACAGAAAAAAGGTGTATTTATTTCCAGTGCAAGCATTAGGGCCTTAATCTAAAGAAAAGGTTCTTGAAAAGAAGGAAAGAAATTTTGTCATTGACAAAGGGATTTTTGCTATCTTTACTGCTACAGTCACAGGGCACTGTTCTCACTGTGAGTGAGGGACATAGGTGATGCTGAATTTTGTCTGTTCACTGAAACAGGGCAAAGGACAGTGCCAGTGTGAGAAAACAAACAATGGTATAGTGATTTTTGTTCCTGACTGCACAATGCAGAGAAAGCATAGAAGTGCTGCTTTGCCAGTATATTTTCTATAACAGTTTTTTTGTGCATGCAAAAGGAGATAATATGCACTGTGTATATAATATGCAGTGCGTGCATACACACTGGGGCAGATTTTCAAAGGGGTACGTGCGTAAGATACGCTCGTAACCCCCGAAAAGCTGCCCCTTCCACCCCCTGCGTGTGCCGGTTAGTTAGGGGAAGGAAAGGGAAGGTGAGGGGCACAGGAAAGAAAGTTCCCTCCGAGGCCGTTCTGATTTCAGAGCGGCCTTGGAGGGAACGGAGGCAGGCTGCGCAGCTCGGCGCGGGCAGGCTGCCGATTTTCCACAGCCTTGCGCTCGCCGACCCCAGATTGTAAAAGATACGCGCGGCTCCGCGCGTATCTATTAAAATCCGGCGTACTCTTGTTTGCGCCAGTTGCGCGAACAAAAGTACGCACACGCGTACTTTTTTAAAAATCTGCCCCACTGTGTATGTGAGAGAGAGAGAGAGAGACATTTCTGCACACACTGTGAGATATAACTCTAGCCACTAGCCAGATAGAGACTGAGTTTGTGCCACTACTAAGCAAGCACTGTGATTGCTAAGTACTGAGATGAACTCAGTCTGTCAACTTGACTGAGAGTGTGTAACAGACAGAAACTCAGTCAGTAATGTATTACAGTGCTACTGGTGAGTGGTATAGTATCAGTAAATATATTGTGATATTGAAAACCTCAGTAGCCACTTCAAATGCCATGATGTTAGGCTATTCATGCCACTTTTGGTGCCACTTCACCACAGTCTTGGTGCCTTGTAGTTCTCTTCCCTCTTCTGAGGATGTCTATCCAGAAGTTGCATTAGAATTGATTAGAAAACCCCAATTTTGTAGTTCAAAATAGGCTGCATTGCTTTCCCCATTGATTCTAATAAAAAAACGAAAAAATGAATGGAACAAATACATTTTTTTTGCTTGAAACAAGTCAAACAAAGAAAGGCAATCTACAAAATGAATAAATGAACCAAAATGAAAATGTTGCTTCTACATATCCCTATTAGCTTGCTGAAACATAGCCATATAAAATGAAGCATTCTGGGGGCGTTCTGGAAGTGCAACTTCTAATTAGCTGGGTAGGGCTGAATATCAGTGCTAGCTGGAAAGATTCAGCCGGCTAAGTCTGGTTGTATGGAAAGCAATCCTAAAGTTATCTGGGTACCTGGATAATTTTAATCTTAGCTGGCTATATCCAAAATAGATTTTGGCAGCAATCCTAACCTCCAGGATTGATTCAATTGTACCGAGCTCCCAGCATCCTTGCAGGTTATGGGGTTGTTGGTAGGGCAGCAGGGCAGCTATAGGGGTTGCAGGTGGATGGGGAGGGTGATGGAGGAAGCCAGTCTTAGTTTTTCAAATCAGGAGAAGGGATAAAGAGAGTCACCTGGTTGCTATCACCTTTGACTTGTTGCCTCTTTTGGGTGGTTGGGGGTTGGGAGAATTGGCTACAATGGCCCTACCTAATATCTAGTTATTTTGGGAAGTGGGGGTGGGGACGGGGGCCTGGATTGAGCATCCTGTCCTAGAAGCTGTTTGGGCTTTTGTGCATCACTTAACTAGCTTTATTCTGAATATACTCAGTTAAGGTTAAAGTTATCCATGACAGGTTATCCTGTCCACTTTAGTCAGATAACTTGTCTGCTCCTTGGCTTACAGAATATGGACTTCTTAGTAAATAAACCTGTGTGATTGCTCCTCCCATTCAGTAGATATGCCACTGTACCAAGTGCAAATTATAGTCAATTAACTGTTGCATTTGCTTTTTAGTTGTCAGCTAATGGAGCTGCAATTTGGATTAATTGCTTTGTTGGTGTCATCACAGTCATTGCTTTGTGGCCTGTTGTAATCATGTTCAACCAAGTCAAGATTCTTCTCAGTGTTAAGAAGATTATCCCCAAATTTGCACTCTACCAGGTAAGAAGTTTAAAAACTTCAGTAATTTCACGTCTGATCAATTGATTTATTATAATTAATATTCCTAGCCAAAATGTATCTTTTCCTCACCTCCAGTTTGAGCTTTTCTGACGCCAATGAACTGTAATTTGCCATGTAACATAATAGTATAGTAGATGTCATAACCTGGGTATGCTGCACTATCTGCCCGGTATGGCCTAACAACCTCCCCCCCCCTTCCCCTTCCTAATAACCACATCGTCCATATCCAGATAAGCCTTTTTTCATTTCTTTATTCAGTGGATGAAAGAGCCACAGCATATTTATTTAATATACCTAGAATGCAAATGTAAATGGAATAACAACGTAATAACCAATAACGTGCACATGCTCTAACCCTTCACTGTACCCCCAACATATCCCATGCAACTTGGAATTTTCTAACCAATCCCTCAACTAGTAAGGTGGTTGCCCAGCAGCATTCTGTTCTATGAATGCTGCCGCTAAGGGCATGCAACAACAGCTGCTCCATGCTGTTTGCCTCTGCCTCACTTTTTATGGCCTTCTCCAGACCACCCCTACCATGGCCCCCCTTCCTTCTATCAGGGACGTGGGATGTTAAATTGCCCATGGATGTAACCATCCCAGGCGCTCTCCTATCCAATGGTGCCTGAGCATAACTGTTCAAGCTTGCACTCCCTTCTTGCGCCAGTGAGGAAGCTGTCATGGGAGGGAACCAATAAATCATTCCTGGGTCCAACCCCTCCGCTGTACAGCTACAAGAGTTTCAATGGCCATTTGCATTGTTAACAGGAATATATCCAAGCCCACATCAGACAAATGAACCCCATCAACCCCATAAAGGCCCATGCAATCTGTGGAGATATCTTCGTATTTTAGCTGCAGACCCCTAGCATTCTCCAAAATCCCCCTGCCTCCATGTTAAGCTTCCTTCTGATTTTCTCCGCTGCTTGTGGTAACCACCAAACTAACCTGGTGATCACGAAGGACCAGATCATCACCACACTTGGCCAAAGGGACTTTAAAAATGCTAGGGCTGCTTTATCTTTATGATAAGGTGATAAAGTTTTTATGGAGACGGTGTCATTATGCTACCCCAGGTGAATGAATATGCCATCTGGCCTGGGTTGCTCGCTATTGTGTTATAGGTCTGTTGGTGTCATCTGGCTCCAGTAAGGGGTTTATTTTTTTGTATGTGCTGCACTGGTAGGTTACCCCCATGCCTTCGTGTTTTAGGGTTTTCACTGCTGCTATTTATTTAGGGTTGTAACTTCTAAATTGTGACGTTAACTCCCATGCCGAAATGTTACACCATAAATACCACTTGTTATCTCTGTTTCAGTTCTGTTCTCAAGTCACTAAGGAGGGAAACGCAAAGCTTCACCCCCAGCACTTGTTGCTTTTATTTTCATGGCCCATAATATAAAAGAGTGACTCAGAATCCATATCCTTCTTTGTCCCACATCCTTTCCATTGATGTACACATGCTGTCCTCTTTCCTGCCATAATAAAAGTCATTACTCATATTGTTTGAATGAGTCCTTGCCCTGTGGCCTTTGCTGAATGTGTAACTCCACTGCCTTCTGCCCTAAATAGCACTACTTTGTCCCCTTGCTCTCTTATGAGTCTTTTGAAAAGCAATTAAAACTTGTTTTTTAACAAACATTTACCTACTTTATCTGATGAATTGAATATGATTTTTTGACCTTGTTGCCAGTCATCTTTCTAGGCTTGTTCATTTAAAATTATTGCCAGTTTATGTGCGGATTTTATCATTGCGCTTATGTTATATTGAAGTTATTTATCTTATTGTATTTTAATTATGTATTTTTTTGTAAACCACTTTGATTTTATTTTGCAAGGAGGTACTTGTGCCTGACTTTGAAAAAGACTGCTTTATTCCCCATCCCCCCACTGTAGCCAACTTACAGCCCCAACTTTGAAAAAGACTAATTAAACCCTTGTAAGTTGATTATGGTAATACATACTAGGCATAGGTGCATTATATACGCATACATGCATACATACATAATGCCCCCCTCATCCTTCTTTGTGCTTATATTTGTATATTTACTTAGTACTAATAGATAAGCTGATATATAGGGGGTCATTTTCAAAGGAGTTACGCATGTAAATGTGACATACTATCGTAGCAATTTTCAAAAGCTATTTACTCGAGTAAAGTGCACTTACTTGAGTAAATCCTATGGACAATTCAATGGCATATATTGTAGCAATTTTGAAAAGCCCACTTACTTGAGTAAAGTGTATTTACTCAAGCAAAAACCAGTTTTGCTCGAGTAAATGCTTTTTAAAATCTACCCCATATTGTATAAATTATAAAATATACAATATCTTAAATATCTATATCTTTTTATACTGCAGTTGATTTCTAACTTGCATTAATGCACATGCAATTTTCATGGTCTAGCAAAATTAGTAAAGATTTGCATGTACTGCCCTGCTACATTATTCTAGTTTTACTATTGTATGACAGTCATTTCCAATCTTGTGTTAGCTCCTAACATTCCTGCATCATCCGAAACTGAGACATGCTTAATCTCAGCCCTTCGTTTTTACAGGTGCTGACTTCCTGCCTGCCCAGTGCTATTGAAAGGAAGCAGTACCTCTCTGTACTCCGAATCTATAATCCTTAGAGGTGCCAAAGTTTTCTTGCAGGAAACCAGCCTTAAATTAAGCTAACTCATTGAAAGACTATTAATATTATAAATTAAATCAATCTCTTCCGGAAACTTTAAATCTATGTGTTTTCTTATATTCCCTGTTAAATAATAATCTAACATCAAAGCAACCTTCTCTGCAAGTTTAGCAAAACTTAATGGAACAATTATTTTCTTGCACTGTATGCTCATGCTATTGCAGTTTAACTCATGGGAAGATACAGCTTGTAGGCAAGCTTAGTAAAAAGTTAATTAAGCTTATGTCTTCCTAGCTATATAAATTCTGAACACAGTACATAATATTAGATATATATCTGTCTATATCCACATACATATGCCAACAACCTCTTTCCGTCCTCACCATCCTCCTAACTACCAACACCATGGTGCTTGGTGTTAGATTCTTCAAGCGTAACCTGACTGGTCAGATTCTTTTATAAAAAGGTGCAGTTTGTTATTACTGGAGAGGCTGTCATTAGCAAGCCCTCATATATCTAAAACAGCTTCTTATACAATGCACTACCACTACTAGCAAATTAATGTTCTCTACTTTACTGCTCCTGGCTAACTACAACTGTCCGGACCAAGCTACAGTTCACTACTAATACCTGCACATCTTTGCTCTTACCTTAAACAAATGGACATAAATTATCTTATTTATAAAACTTAGCTGTTAACTTGGCTCTGCAGATCTTTCTTTCAAAAGATGACAATCTCTTAGAAGCATCCCTCACTCACCCCCCTCCTCCCATCCATACTCACGTTCTCTGATCCTGCCTCTGCGCAGCCTTCTCTGGTGCCCTCTGTTCTTAAGTCTGTTGTCATCTCTGGCTCCAGGCCGTGCCATGCCGGTCCGCATCCCTCTCAGGTCCCTTGCAGCTCCTCTACCTGTCTGCATCCCTTTCTGGTCCATCGCTGCTTTTCGTCTGTCTGAATTTCTCTTGGGTCACTTGTTAGTCTTCTTCTGCCTGCATCTCTATCTGGTCCCTCGCCATCCTGTGCCTTGTTTTCTGATCTCTCTCTCCCTCTGGTGCCTCACTGTCTTCAGGCTCTGACTTTATCTGCTTCCTCTTTATTTCCTCACAGGCTTTACTACTCCACTGGCTGTATTGCCATGTCCTAAAGCTATAAGCTCACGTGGTAACTGAAAAACACCCTGTATCCAGTCTATACAGCACTGCTCTAGTTCTATACATTCATATGCCACATATAAAAATTCCCTTCTTACAGGTTCTGTTAAAAAGTTTCTTAATGAGAAGGATTACTTTATAGGCCACCCCATGTACCTGATATCCAGCTGCTATGCATCTGCCGTGTTGTGCACCAGGCTTCCTCTCCTGTTTCCCTTTTTCAGGACCAGGTTGGCACACTGTCCTTTGGATTGCTTTGGTGGTATCGGGCTGGGAATTCCACATTTCTTGCTCTTTAAAAGCAATGCCTGGGTTGTCCTTATTCTAAATGAAACAACCAGGGATCTCAGCCGTATCTCTGGCAAATGTAAAAACCGCTGTTGCCTCCCTGCCTTGCTTCTGTATGCTATCCCACGCCCAAATGGTGCTGCCGCCCCATCTTCCTGGTTTTTTCTATATCTCCAAGGACCCCCTGTTCAAACGGGCCAGTTCAAACCTATACAATGACCAGGACACTTGCTAGCCTTGTCCTAATCTCTTGCCTCCCCCGCCCCCCCCACCACCCCTCCCAGGTAATTTCTGGCCATGCCAGATGGCAGACCTGATTACAAGGCCTTTGCTCCCTACAGAAGCTGGGCCTTCTGCAGGTTAGGACGAACTGATCTACCCAGTCTGCCTAGCTGCCATTGCCCTCCCTGGTCTTGCTAAGGACATTGTTACATGTTTGGGTTCTTCTCCCTTTCCTGACACTGAGGCCATGGGGTTTGGTGATGGTGTGCAACACACTTTATTTTGTGAGTAACAAAGTAATGTTCACACCATCACCAACACACTTTATTTTGTATACACAGTTTAACATGTTTTTTTTGGTCTCCCTGATGCAGCCCTGGAGATGCTGACTCAGTCCAGACCATAGTTCCTACTCCACAGCTCACTGGCTGACTTACGATGCACAGGCACTGGCAGGCAAGGTCAGATACCACTGGCTCCACTTGGGTATAGTTACCCTTCCTTATCCTGTTACTGGCTGAGCCTCCCTGCCTTTTCACCAGAATGGTTCCCTCCCCCACCAGCATAGGTTTCCCTCTCTAGGTTCAGGGATGTCTCCTCGGGGCTGAAGCAACAAGGTGTACTCAGCAGAATGCACAGTTTTACCCACAGTTGTGTGCATGTTTTTTGTGTGCAAATGTTACTCCCAAAGCAGCAGGGAGTTTTGTATGTAAAACCGTGAGTCCTGCTTAGCACCCTGGCATGGTAATCCCATGCAAATGAAGTCATTGAACATTACCCCCACAATGCAGAGTGGTGCCCTGGTTTAACTTGGGTTTTCTTAGCGCTGGAAATTCTACTCCTGGTTAGAGATGGAGTAACGTTTCCAGCCCTACTGTGCTGGCATTTCTCAAATGCTTACTGGTGAGGGAGATGCATTGTTCGGTATCGAAATCGTCATTTCATGTGTTTAATATATTGTTGACGATCAAGGAGGATATTAGCTTACTGAACCTTAACTAAATGTCTTCTGTGAAATTTCAGGTAACTAGTATGGGTTGTGGGAGAAAATCTAGAGGGAAAGGGAATCAGATTAAATGCAGTGGTATACGACAATATTCAAGAGGTGCCTGTATTGTAGATTCACAATATACTTGATGGTGAATATTGTATAGTGTATAACATGTGGCAATCTTCTTTGGTTTTGTATGTTTTTAGCTCTACAAATCCAGCATCTATTGTTTTTGGGGGTGTTTTCTGTGAATCATGTCCGCCGGGTCTGTTTCAAGGTTAATAGTAAAGATGCCTGAACACTGGAGACATCAGCAGGTTGAATACACTCATTAGGAGCTTCAAAGATGCTGTCAATGTGAAGCTTCTTCTGAATCGGAGTCCCCCAAAGTGGAGTAGGAAGGCTGGGGGGAGGTTGGTGGTGCTGCTGTCCGGACAATACATCGAGAGCCTGCTGCTAGAGGAAGCCCCCATCCAAGCCTCTACTGAATCAGGAACTAAGGGGCCGATGCAATAAAGTGTGCTCAGCCTAGCGCATGGGTTTATGTGTGGTTGGGCATGCGTTTTGGATGCGCTAGGCTAGTACCCGATGCAAGGAGATTAGCGCATCCAAAACGTGCGCCCAAACAAATGCATACCCGACAGCGCCCATCAGATGTAAATTGCTTGTAGATGAGGACATTAGATATTACTCATCTAGACAGGTGCAGGACAGAAAATGAAGTTCCATTCAAAATTCAAACATGTATTTATTATATAACTGAATTTTCATAGTTCATTCAATACGGCAACTCCTTCAGGTAAACAAAGAATATTTTAAATACTTGTCCCCCGACACGGTCCGTGTTTCGTGTGAACTGCATCAGGAGGGACCGCAGTATATTATGATCTACAATAAAACAATACATATCAAGAATGGAACAAAATAGGCTGCAAGAAATATATATATACAGATGTAACGTAACAGGTACATACCTTTAAAGAGATCACAGGAGCGCGAGCGCCCTATAGCAATGACAGCCATTTAAAAGGAAAAAAGGCGCGAAAGGAAAACCTCTCGCGAGAAGCTGGAGAACGCCAGAGCGCACAGCTCTGGCGTTCAGTTTTCCCCAATGGCTTAAACAAGGAGATCGAATGGTACCAATTTTATTAATAGCCTATTAATTCGACATGTGTGTGGCTGTGCGCTCTGGCGTTCTCCAGCTTCTCGCGAGAGGTTTTCCTTTCGCGCCTTTTTTCCTTTTAAATGGCTGTCATTGCTATAGGGCGCTCGCGCTCCTGTGATCTCTTTAAAGGTATGTACCTGTTACGTTACATCTGTATATATATATTTCTTGCAGCCTATTTTGTTCCATTCTTGATATGTATTGTTTTATTGTAGATCATAATATACTGCGGTCCCTCCTGATGCAGTTCACACGAAACACGGACCGTGTCGGGGGACAAGTATTTAAAATATTCTTTGTTTACCTGAAGGAGTTGCCGTATTGAATGAACTATGAAAATTCAGTTATATAATAAATACATGTTTGAATTTTGAATGGAACTTCATTTTCTGTCCTGCACCTGTCTAGATGAATACTTGCTTATGTGCAAGGTTGGCTTCTGTTGATTGTTTGACATTAGATATTACCCCACAATGCAGGAAAGCACTGGGAACCCGTCGCACACTTTTTAATGTGGCAAATTTAACTCCAGCCTCAGAGGTGGAGTAAAGTCAACTTGTAGTCAAGGGCTCTTGAAATACATTAAAATATAGGTTCTCGGTGTTGCATTAAACGTGTCCTCCTCCTTACTATCGTTGTGGCACTTTAATCTATTGCTATTGGTAGAGAAAAATAATTGTACATTTTGACTTGATTAAAAGAAACCCACTTTTCTTCTGGCCACACAATTTAGACGTCCATAGCAAGGGGTGGCCTAATATTTCGCTGAGGTTGCTGAAGTAAATTATTAAAGAAAAAAAAAAAAGCGGCATGAAAATGGAAGCTCGTATTGAGCACCCGTTGCAATTGAGAGCCCAATGCAATAAACTATTGAGCACTGCAGACGCACAATTCTGCCTCTTATTTAAATATTGCATTGAACACCAGGGGATGTGGCTGCGGACATTTTAAGACAACATGCGCTCAGTACTAGCGCCCATTTTCAGCACACGTCTTATTGCATCGGCCCTTCAGACTTGACTTAAGGCAAATATCCCAAATCCCACACCCACATTTCTGCGCTTCCTTTTCTGCAGTTTGTTTGGAATTGTCAATTCCCCTACCCGCTTGAGTTTAAAATGTGCACTCAGCTTGTGCTGAGTGCACATTTTAAGTTGGGTTTGTTTACACGTTGTGTTGTGCACATTTTAACTCCTGATGCAGTACCAAAACATTAGCTTACTGCATCGTGAATTTTAAAAATTAGCTTATGCATTAGTTTTAATGTTCAGCTTTTTCCATTGGACTTCTCTAGAGGGTCCCAACCACCTTCCTACAGAGCGTTAGGATCTCCTTCCTCTAAGTAATACTGACAGTTCCTAACTGTCTCTAAATCCACAATAAACGAACAGTGCAACAACTTTAATGATCACTTTCATAGTTTCATGTCTTTTCTCTTGGTTTCTTGGGTTTCTCTGTGTCCGAGTGAAATTCCCTCTTGTCCACCAATCCCCTCTTGACTCAGTAGACTCTCTTTTTCTCCCATTGGCTGTCTCCCCTGTCCTGTGTTTGCATATTCTCACAGGCAGAAGCAGGAAGGCAGATTATAGGAGCTAAGAGCCTTGCTCTGTGTTTGCAACATGGGAAGCAACAGGAAGTGGGGAGCAGAACAGCAGAGCAGCAACAGCAGTGGCTGTAAAGTGACAGGGGCATATGTGATCCTGCCCAGATTTACAATACCCCCCTCCTTCTGCTGTGCTGAGTCCTTTCAGCACATTGCATTTCCTCAACAACATCAGGCATGTAATTGTTTAGATCAACACAATATACATAGTAGCATATAACATAGTAACATAGCAATGATGGCAGATAAATACCAAATGGTCCATCCAGTCTGCCCATCAAGCTGCTCATGGTTGTAACTGCCACTCTGTGCAGTTACCCCCCCCCCCCCCCCCAAATCTTTTGTTAAGGGTAGTAACTGCCACTCTGTGCAGGTTACCCCATACTTTCTGTTAGAGATAGTAACCCCCATGTTTCTGTTACAGGTAGTAATAGGTTACACCCATGCACCCCTATTTTCATTTCCAACCTCTAGCCTTTCGGGATCTGTGGTGTTTATCCCATGCCATTTTGAATTCATATACTGTTTTCATCCTCACCATCTCTTCCAGAAGGGCATTCCAGGTATCCACCACCCTCTCCATGAAGAAATATTTCCTGATGTTGGTTCTGAGTCGTACCCCCTGGAGTTTCATTTCATGACCCTTAGTTCTACAGTTTCCTTTTCAACAGAAAAGGTTTGAAGATCGTGCATCATTAAAGCCTTAACATTACCTAACATTATCAATTTTTAAACTTTTCACAACCCACAGTTCACAGTCCCTTTCTGTGCTTTGGTCACAGACAGGTGCCTTTGAGATGTGGGGTTGGCAACCACTCTTTCTAACCCCTGTCCTGGAGAGCCAGAGTGGACTACCTGACTCCCAGGTGGCTCCCAGGGATTATTCTGCCCCATTAGGGATGCCCACCTTGAATTAAGGTTTCTCCCACTAGTGAACTGGTAGGATCACTGTTCAATGCACCTGGGTCCCAGTTGCCCAGTCCTTATAGGGTAGGTCCTTCTGCTTCTGCCACCAATGCAATATCTTCAGGTCTGGATCGGCCCTCTGGGCAGCAGATATGTCTTCCAGAGAAGAGGAGGTGGTAGTTTCTTTGGGGTCCTGAGTCCCCTCGGAGCTCACAACTCCTTAACTCCTACTTCTGAAATTCTGTTGTGGCGTGAGCTCAGGGGTACTACAAATTTTAAAAAATAAATAAACCATCCATGTCTTCATGAAAACATGACCATCATTGGTGAAACTTGCAGCAGTGAAAGCAATCTCTGTAGATCCCTTCCCGCCGTTGCTGGTACTCTCACCTTTCCTGGACAGGGCATCTGCATTCTAATGCTTTCTCCCTAGCCAATTTTTGATAATGAAATGATGCTAAGTTCTTCCAGTTGTTGCTCTGTTTTTGTACTGGAACTATAGTGGGGTCCTACGGGCGGCCGGTTGGATGGGTTTGGCTCTGCCGCATCAGTGTGGTAAGACTGCATCTTAGTATTTTCTGAGGTCTTCATCGCTGGCAGCAAAATGGATGCCAAGTGTCCCTGCAGGCTGTTTGTGATCAGTAATCAGTTCTTCCGGGTGGAGAGGAAGAGCCATGGTGTCACTCTTCTGGACTTGGGACACGGAGGGGGCCCTCCTTTATCTTTGGTGTTCATTTCTTTGCTGGCCGAGGATCAGGGTTGCCAACTTTCAAATGTGAATATTCCGAACAAACACTTGGATGCATGGTGCAAAATGTTTGCCTATGTCCTTCCACTCAACTATTTATTTTAAACTTTTATTACTTGCCTCATTACTAGAAAATTGTGCACAAAGTGAGGTACAACCAAATGATTCCAAATATAAAAATACAAATGACATTCCATTAGAACTGTCAGAAAAACTAAAATTACTTAACAAGTGCCACCCCACCATTAGGAAAACTTGCCTTTTTTTTTTTTTACCTGATATCACTCCTTTACCCACCACAGCCATCATAAGGCTAGTGAAAAGGTATTAGGTGACCTAAGCAAAGCTTACAACCTTGGGCGCCCCCCATCCCACACACACAATTAAATATTGTGCAGTTATTGTAACAGATTTCACATTGAAAAGGACATTCAAGGTTCAGTCATCTGAGATAAAACTATCACTTACAACATGTATACTATATTTACATGTACTACCATGGTGCCAACCAGAAAACCCCGAAAAAAAAGATACTTGGAACCCATGTGTTAAGGGTGGGCTTGGCCAGCAGAAAACCACGAGTAAACAATTACAATTACAATATCGTAAGCTTCCCAAACCAAAACAGTACTAACTGCCAGCACTCAAAACAGTGAAGACCCTACCTAAGAAAAGACAACAGTGCAAATATTACACCAGACCCTAAAACACCAACACACGTTCTATTAGGAGAAAAGAACGTTAGGCTCTTATAGATCCTTATATAGAAACAACCTGCTAGCAGAATACCTCACCTCAGTCACACATGCAGAACACAGACCCTTGCCAAATACAGAATAAAAAGACCATAAAATATAAATAGAAATGTGCAGAGAAAAACTGAACTGGAAACTGCAACATGCCAGATTTTGTATGCAGGGCAACAATGAAAAAACAAACAGCATTCCTCACAAAACATCGAACAATAAACCAAGAAATATAAGAACATAAGAAATTGCCATATTGGGTCAGACCAAGGGTCCATCAAGCTCAGCATCCTGTTTCCAACAGTGGCTAATCCAGGCTACAAGTACCTGGCAAGTACCAAAACACTAAGTAGATCCCATGCTACCTATGCCAGTAATAGCAGTGGCTATTCTCTAAGACAACTTGATTAATAGCAGTTAATGGACTTCTCCTCCAAGAACTCATCCAAACTTTTTTTTAAATCCAGCTAAACTAACTGCACTAATCAATCATATCCTCTGGCAACAAATTCCAGAGCTTAATTGTGCGTTGAGTGAAAAATAATTTTCTCTGATTAGTTTTAAATGTGCTACTTGCTAACTTCATGGAGTGACCCCCTAGCCTTCTATTATGCAAAAGAATAAATAACTGATTCATATTTACCCATTCTAGACCATGATTTATAAAGCCATCTCTTCTCCAAGCTGAACAGCCCTAACTTCGTTAGCTTTTCCTCAGAGGGGAGCTGTTCCATCCTCTTTATCATTTTGATAGCCCTTCTCTGTACCTTCTCCATTGCAACTATATCTTTTTTGAGATGCGACAACCAGAATTGTACACAGTACTCAAGGTGCAATCTCACCATGGAGCGATACAGAGGTATTATGACATTTTCTGTTTTATTACCCATTCCCTTCCTAATAATTCCTAACATTCTGTTTGCTTTTTTGACTGCCGCAGCACACTATAATACATAATAGTAAAACCATACTAATAAAAATAATATATATTTTAAAACAGTTGATGAATAGAATATTAAATAATTAATAACTCATATTAAACATTTTTACATTTTATCAATAAAATATTTCAAACAGCAAATAACATCCAATAAGTAAAACAAACATGGGTAAACGTTTCTGATTTACAGTCTCCCCAAGATTGTTATGGATTAATGAGAGAGAGAGGGAGGGTGCACACTTTATTCTCTCTCTCGCATATATGCAAACGCCACTTCTAACAACTGCCAACTTTTGATCAGTACTACAAGCGTTGATATTTGCAAGCACTGATTATTGTAATGCCCTTCTACTAGGTCTACCATACACCTCACTAACAGGCCGATACAGTAAAGCGCGGCTGCGGTTACCCTGTTTCTAACTTGCTTTGTACGCACAATTTGGACGCGTATGTCTAACCCGCGATTCAGTATCCGGTTTTACACGTCCTTACCGCTTCTTGAAATCGATGCGTATCCCTTTCCGCCCGCGGCATGTATATATGTTAATGATCGGATTAGTCATTCCCTCCGATACAGTAACGTGCGCCCAGATTATCATCTTTTTAACCAGCTATTTTGCCGCGTCTTTAACCTGCAAATTTACTGCCTACCCTGACCCTGGCGTTAGTGTGGTGAACTTAGCCGCCCAGTCCCAAACCAACCCAATCCACAGAAAAAAATGCTTCTCGCACAAGGGGGAAAAATTATTACAAAAAATAAAGCAAGGAATAGGGCAAAAATCATTTCTGTATTACGCTCGGGCATCGGGGATTGCCAGCTTGACAAGTGTCAGGCAAGCCCCAGCAGCCGGCAATCGGCGGCAGGGAGCGCAACAAAGCACCTGTGCGCGCAGCTCCGATTTTCCGCCTCCTTCGGATGGCAAGAGAGAGACGAAATTTCACGGCAAACTTTCCCCCAGCCCCTGTTCACCTGCCCTGGCATGGCCGCGGTCAATGACGTCAAGGTCCATGAAGATAGCTACCTACCATAGTTCCTGTGATCTCATTATCTTGGGAATTATATTGATCCATGTTTTAGGTCATCCTATGGGCCTTTTACCCTCTACTGAATTTCCTGTACTTTTCTGCTGATATAATTATTGTAGTTTTTTTCCACCTATCCAAACCACACCAGTCTTCTTTCCTTCATCTTCTTTGCAATCTCAGTCATCTTCATCCTTTTCCTAACTTCTTCATTCCTGATCTTGTCATTTAAATTCAAACTAAGCATGCAGCATAGCACCCAGTGTGTGTTCTGTCATATCCACTGCTTATTCTTCTTTCTTTATCAAGCTCCATAGACTGGCACTGGCCTAATCACCATCTTCTACCCTTTCCTTTATACCAAACTGGGATTCACTTATCATTTATCAATGGAAGGTAATATTGCACTCACTGCTCTCCACTTTAAGTATCCGACCATAGTCCTCACTTTGCTGTCTCTTGAAAGGCATCTACCTATATTTATTAAACTCTTCTTCTCTTCACAGTTCTCACACATTGTTTATTTCTGTGTTTACAGTTTATTGTCATCTTGAGCCAGCTTCAGTCGGCTATCATCAACATCCTGGCTACATCTGGGACTATTGCTTGTGCACCCCCACTTCCAGCGTCTTCCAGAGGCTCATGTAGGTATTTGTTTTCCCTTCACATGAGAGGTCATTGCCAAATCTCTGCTGTAGCATCATAATATTTCCATGGTGAAAAGATTGTATTGGAAATGTTCACATTGATGATCCCAAAGCAGTGTTATTACAGGTAACTGTGGGATTACCATGCTGGGGCCCAATGCATTTCCACAAGCCATACATGTGAGTGCCTTGAATAAAAAAAAAAGGAAGATAGGTAATTATTTTTAGTGCATGTGCCTGATTTAAAATCACAAAGCTAGGTAAACTTTTAGTTTGTGTCTCTGTTTGAAAAGGTGTGAGAGAAGTGTGATATTGTTCTGAATAAGCATTCAATAAAGTTGTTAAAAAAGATCAATAGCAGAGAGGATCATTCAGGAAAACTAATTGAAGTGTGTATATCATCAAACGGTATTATTAGAACTAATTTGCCTTTGAAGCACAAGATATATAGCAAGGCAAGAGCTCAGTAACCCTCAATCCTGAGGGAGTACTGAGAGCATAAGGTGGTTTTGCTGAGGAGAATGGGTAAGTAATGCTTTGCTGTGTAATTTTGTGACTTAAACTTTGGGGGAAAGGAAAGTTTGTGGAGTAAATCAATTTTTTGGTATGTTCCTTTTTTAAAGACAGAAAGCTAGGAGATTTCTTAGTGCAAGTGCTTAATTTAAAAACAGAAAGCTAGGTGATTTCTTAGTGTTGGTGCTTGATTAAAAAAAATGTAGGACCATATTGGCAGACTGGATTGACCCAATGACTATGCCTACTTTAGCAGCGTGGACAAATAAAATGATATTACTACTACAAATGGAGTTTATGGACTTTCTTAGTGGTACACTTAAACCTGATAAATTGTACTGTGCTTGTTGGCAAGCATATTATGCGTTACTTTCAAAAGATTTACAATCTAGTTTGATTGATATTGGTTATAAACATAAATGGTTTTAATATGGAGGCTCCTATAATGTGGGAAATGAATGTAGTGTGATTGTGGTATGGCTGTTTATAATAAAGAGATTTATGTATTGTGTTTTTGATTTCTGTATCTGTAAGTTGTGTTTTATTTTTGTATTTATTTTAAAATTATAATAAAAATTATTTTGAAAAAAAAAAAGATAGGTGATTTTGTTAGTATCTTTCTTTCCTTCCCATCCACACTAATTCCCACCCACCCCTAAGCACATTCTTTGATTTAGAGATGCTTATCCTAATTAAGAGGACAAAAACTATTTTCACATCAAGGAATCAGATTAAACAAGGTAGTGTCCTAGCCCTTATCAACATATTAACTATTGTTCTCTTGCAGATCATTGCCAAATTAATATAAAATACAGAAAATAAATTTAAAGGACTTTAAGCATCCCTACTCCCTTAGCAACATTAATTAAGAACTCAACAAAATTAAAATGCCGACAGCAGCCAGGAGACCATAAGAACATAAGAAGTTGCCATACTGGGTCAGACCAGTGCCCAACAGTGCCCAATCCAGGTTAGAAGTACTTGGTAAGTACCCAAAACATTAAATAGATCTCATGCTACTAGTATCAGTAATAGCAGTGACATTTCCTTAAGTCAACATGATTAATAGCAGTTAATGGACTTCACCCACAAGAACTTATCCAAACCTTTTTTAAACCCAGCTACACTATCTGCCCTAACCACATCCTCTGGCAACAAATTCCATAGTTTAATTGTGCGTTGAGTGAAAAAGAATTTTCTGCGATTAGTTTTAAATGTGCTACTTGCTAACTTCATGGCATGCTCCCTAGTCCTTCTATTATCCGAAAGAGTAAATAACCTATTTACATTTACTCATTCTAGACCTCTCATGATTTTGTAGACCTCTATCATATCCCCTCTCAGAGCCATCTCTTCTCCAAGCTGAACAGCCCTAATCTCTTTAGCCTTTCCTCAAAGGGGAGCCATTCTATCCCCTTTATCATTTTGGTTGCATTTCTCTGTACCTTCTCCAGAACAGCTATATCATTTTTGAGATGTGGCGATCAGAATTGTACACAGTACTCAAAGTGCTGTTTCACCATGGAGCGATACAGAGGCATTAAGACATTTTCCGTTTTATTCACCATTCCCTTCCTAATAATTCCTAACATTCTGTTTGCTGTTTTGATCGCCACAGCACACTGAGCCAACAATTTGAATGTGTTATCCAGTATGATGCCTAGATCTTTTTTCTGGGTTGTAGCTCCTAATATGGAACCTAACATTGTGTAACTACAGCATGGGTTATTTTTCCCTATATGCATCACCTTGCACTTGCCCACATTAAATTTCATCTGCCATTTGGATATCCAATCTTCCAGTCTTGCAAGGTCCTCTTGTGATTTTGTATCTTATGGAAATTTTATTACCTCACTCATCTTATTCTTTTCCAGATCATTTATAAATATATTGAAAAGCACCGGTTCAAATACAGATTCCTGAGCACTCCACTGTGTACCTTGTTCCACTGTGAAAATTACCCATTTAATCCTACTCTGTTTCGTGTCTTTTAACCAGTTTGTAATCCATGAAAGGACATGGTCTCCTATCCCATGACTTTTTAGTTTTCTTAGAAGCCTCTCATGAGGGACTTTGCCAAACACCTTCTAAAAATCCAAATACATTACATCTACTGGTTCACTTTTATCTTCATGTTTATTAACCCTTTCAAAAAAATGAAGCAGATTTGTGAGGCAAGACTTTCATTGGGTAAATCCATACTAACTGTGTTCCATTAAACCAAGTATTTCTATATGCTCTGTGATTTTGATCTTTAGAATACTTTCCATGAATTTTTCCGGCACTGAAGTCAGACTCACTTGTCTATATTTTCCCGGATTTTCCCTGGAGCTCTTTATAAATATTGTGGTTACATTGGCCACCCTCCAGTCTTCCAGTACAATGGATGATTTAATGATAGTTTACAAATTTTAACTAATAGATCTGAAATTTCATTTTTAGCTTCTTCAGAACCCTGGTGTGCATACCATCCAGTCCAGGTGATTTGCTACTCTTTAGTTTGTCAATCTGGCCTACTTCATCTTCCAGGTTTATAGTGATTTGGTTCAGTTCATTTGACTTATCACCCTTGAAAACCATCTCCAGAACCAGTATCTCCCCAACATCCTTATTAGTAAATACAGAAGCAAAGTATTTATTTAGTGTGGCTGTAATGGCCTTATCTTCCCTAAGAGCCCCTTAAAACCCCTTGGTAATCTAACGGTCCAGCTGACTCAATTGAGGTTTCCTGATCGGATATATTTTTAAAAAGTTTTTATTATGAGTTTTTGCCGCTAAGGCCAACCTCATTTCTAATTCTTTCTTAGCCTTTCTTATCAATTTTTCATACTTAACATATGCTTATGCTTTTTCCTATTTTCTTCAGATGGATCCTTCTTCCAATTTGTGAAGGATTTGTTTTGGCTAAAATAGCCTCTTTCACTTCACGTTTTAACCATGCCGGTAATCGTTTTACCTTCCTCCCACCTTCCTTAATGCATGGAATACATCTGGACTGTGCTTCTAAGATAGTAATTTTAAACAATGTCCATGCCTGTTATACACTTTTAACCTTTGCGCCCTTGCAACTGAACCTTTCAGTTTTTTTCTATTTTCCTCATTTTATCAAAGTTTCCCTTTTGAAAATTTTGTTAGAGCTGTAGATTTACGTATTGTGTCCCTTCCAGTCATTAGTTCAAATTTGATCAGGTTATGATCAGTATTGCCAAATGGCCCTACTACCATTATCTAATAGATAATGGTAGTAGGGCCATCTATTTCACCAAATCCTGTGTTCTACTAAGAACTAGATCTACAATAGCTCCCTCTCTCATCAGTTCCTGAACCAATTGCTCCATGAAGCAGTCGTTTATTCCCATCCAAGAACTTTAAGTCTCTAGCATGTCCTTATGTTTCACTTACCCAGTCAATATTGGGGTAATTGAAATCTAAGACCAAGAAACCACGGATGGGCGAGATCTGCACTTCAGGCAATTTCGCAAAGTACAAATAATGCAGATAAATGTTCAATCCTAACAGAATACTCCAAACAGCGTATTACGGTTAAGAAGTTTTTATATTTCAATTGGCAACTCCACAGTTTTAAACAAACACCAGCTTAATGGCGTCCCCCGACACGGTCCCGTGTTTCGCCGCGGGCTGCATCGGGGGGGATCGCCATACAGGAATTCACACAAGAACTGTAAAACAAACAAATTGACAAAAGTCAGGATAATGGAGGGACTTACAGCCAACCTACATACAATGCAAGAATTACATGATACAGAGAACTATAATATAACATACCTGGCAACAGCATTCAAATAGTGACAGGGAGCGCAATGCCCTTCCTAGTTGACAGGTATTTAAAGGAGACAATGGCGCCAAAACCTGCAGAAGAACCAACCACGTGAGTTCAGGGACTCCGTTCATTGGTTCCCAACCCTGCAGTGCACCCCAGCAGTACAGAGACCAGCCAACCCTGCTACTGTGTCTAAGTGAATAGGAACCATTCGATATCGCGATTCAAACCCTTAGGGTGTACAGTATCCAATAAGAAAATCCAACGCTGCTCAATCCTGCCCAATAGTTCAGCATAGTTGCCCCCCCGTAAAGGCCGGGGAACGACCTCAATCACAAAATATGTTAAATCTGAAAGGGAATGTGACTTCTGAATCCAATGCTCAACCAAGGGTTCTTTTTCACGCTGTAGCCGTATGTTAGAGCAATGCTCTATGATGCGAGTCTTAACCATACGGGAGGTCTTCCCAACGTACAGGAAAGAACAGGGGCAAATAATAATATAAATGACACCTGTCAGAAGTCACATTCCCGTTCAGATTTAACATATTTTGTGATTGAGGTCGTTCCCCGGCCTTTACGGGGGGGCAACTATGCTGAACTATTGGGCAGGATTGAGCAGCGTTGGATTTTCTTATTGGATACTGTACACCCTAAGGGTTTGAATCGCGATATCGAATGGTTCCTATTCACTTAGACACAGTAGCAGGGTTGGCTGGTCTCTGTACTGCTGGGGTGCACTGCAGGGTTGGGAACCAATGAACGGAGTCCCTGAACTCACGTGGTTGGTTCTTCTGCAGGTTTTGGCGCCATTGTCTCCTTTAAATACCTGTCAACTAGGAAGGGCATTGCGCTCCCTGTCACTATTTGAATGCTGTTGCCAGGTATGTTATATTATAGTTCTCTGTATCATGTAATTCTTGCATTGTATGTAGGTTGGCTGTAAGTCCCTCCATTATCCTGACTTTTGTCAATTTGTTTGTTTTACAGTTCTTGTGTGAATTCCTGTATGGCGATCCCCCCCGATGCAGCCCGCGGCGAAACACGGGACCGTGTCGGGGGACGCCATTAAGCTGGTGTTTGTTTAAAACTGTGGTAATTGAAATCTCCCATTATTACTGCACTGCCAAATTGGTTAGCTTCCCTGATTTCTCTTAGCATTTTATTGTCCGTCTCATCATTTTGGTCAAGTTAAGAAAATGCCATACTGGGTCAGACCAAGGATCCATCAAGCCCAGCATCCTGTTTCCAACAGTGGCCAATCCAGGCCATAAGAACCTGGCAAGTACCCAAAAACTAAGTCTATTCCATGTAACCATTGCTAATGGCAGTGGCTATTCTCTAAGTGAACTTAATAGCAGGTAATGGACTTCTCCTCCAAGAACTTATCCAATCCTTTTTTAAACACAGCTATACTAACTGCACTAACCACATTCTCTGGCAACAAATTCCAGAGTTTAATTGTGCATTGAGTAAAAAAGAACTTTCTCCGATTAGTTTTAAATGTGCCCCATGCTAACTTCATGGAGTGCCCCCTAGTCTTTCTACCATCCAAAAGAGAAAATAACCGATTCACATCTACCCGTTCTAGACCTCTCATGATTTTAAACACCTCTATCATATCCCCCCTCAGTCGTCTCTTCTCCAAGCTGAAAAGTCCTAACCTCTTTAGTCTTTCCTCATAGGGGAGTTGTTCCATTCCCCTTATCATTTTGGTAGCCCTTCTCTGTACCTTCTCCATCGCAATTATATCTTTTTTGAGATGCGGCGACCAGAATTGTACACAGTATTCAAGATGTGGTCTCACCATGGAGCGATACAGAGGCATTATGACATTTTCCGTTTTATTCACCATTCCTTTTCTAATAATTCCCAACATTCTGTTTGCTTTTTTGACTGCCGCAGCACACTGCACCGACGATTTCAATGTGTTATCCACTATTTTATTTATTTTATTTATTTATAGATTCTTTTATACCGAGGTACGTATAGTTATACATCACTTCGGTTTACAGGGAAACAATAAATTAGCAACAGGCTTTACATATAACAGTTTAAACAGTAGAACATTTATAAGAAACAGGCTTTACATTTAACAGCTACAGGCTTTACAATAAATAAAATAACGGAATTCAATGGAAATATGCTAACTTCATTAACTATAATAACCATGATATATTAATATTCAAGAATTACGCAGGAACAATAATCTGTGGAAGGCAAAGTCCTATGTCACATTAGAGTCCATATACAGAAGTTGAATGACAGGGGGAGGGGTGAAATCGATGAATTATGTGAAAAACAAATTGAGAGAGTAAGAACATGGAGCAGGTAAGTGATAAAAGGGATAAGATAAAATGGGATTGATGAATTTTAGGAAAGATAGAGATCATTGAGAGAAGGCTTGTTCAAACAACCATGTTTTAAGGTTTTGTTTGAAAGTTTTGTGACAGGATTCAAGACGCAGGTCCAACGGCATGTTGTTCCAGATTTTGATACCAGCTATGGAGAAAGAGCGGTCTCTGGTGGATACATGTTGAATGTGTTTTAGAGGATGAGCAGTTAATTTCGCTTGGTGAATATTTCTAATTGGTCTGTTGGAAGTGTGAAAAATAAACTGATCTGAATACCATTGCATCTCCTGGTTGTGAATTGATTTGTGGATGAGAGAGAGAACTTTAAATGTGATCCTGTAGGATACGGGCAGCCAATGTAGGAACATGAGTGCTGGTGTAATGTGTTCATGTCGTCTAGTGTTCGTAAGTAAACGAGCAGCGGCATTCTGCAACATCTGTAAGGGTTGAATTGTGTTTTTCGGGAGACCCAGAAGTTGAATTGTGGCTTGTAACACAGTCCGGAAGTCCTGAGAATGTAATAGTGGTTTAATCCTTTTCAGTGTATGTAACTTGAAGAAGCCACTCTTAATCGTGTTCGAGATGAAATTCTTCAAGGAGAAGTGATTATCAATCATGACCCCAAGGCTGCGGACATGCTTCAGCTTGAAATGGTCTGTGGTTGAAGTAGGTGAAGTAGGTGACACCTAGATCTCTTTCTTGGGTTGTAGCACCTAATATGGAACCCAACATTGTGTAATTATAGCATGGGTTATTTTTCCCTATATGCATCACCTTGCACTTATCCACATTAAATTTCATCTGCCATTTAGATGCCCAATTTTTCAGTCTCACAAGGTCTTCTTGCAATTTATCACAATCTGCTTGTGATTTAACTACTCTGAACAATTTTGTGTCATCTGCAAATTTGATTATCTCACTCGTTGTATTTCTTTCCAGATCATTTATAAATATATTGAACAGTAAGGGTCCCAATACAGATCCCTGAGGCACTCCACTGTCCACTCCCTTCCACTGAGAAAATTGCCCATTTAATCCTACTCTCTGTTTCCTGTCTTTTAGCCAGTTTGCAATCCACAAAAGGACATCGCCACCTATCCCATGACTTTTTACTTTTCCTAGAAGCTTCTCATGAGGAACTTTGTCAAACGCCTTCTGAAAATCCAAGTATACTATATCTACCGGTTCCCCTTTATCCACATGTATATTAACTCCTTCAAAAAAGTGAAGCAGATTTGTGAGGCAAGACTTGCCCTGGGTAAAGCCATGCTGACTTTGTTCCATTAAACCATGTCTTTCTATATGTTCTGTGATTTTGATGTTTAGAACACTTTCCACTATTTTTCCTGGCACTGAAGTCAGGCTAACCAGTCTGTAGTTTACCGGATCACCCCTGGAGCCCTTTTTAAAGTTGCCCTTTTTAAAGTTGCCCTTTTTAAAGTTGTCGGTAGTATACTCCTATCACTATACTCTTACCCAATACACATAGGATTTCTACATATATAGATTCTACTGTGCATTTAATCTCTTGCATAATCTTTATCCTGTTGGACTCTATGTGCTCCCAGACATAAAGTGCCACACCCCCACCAAGTTGATCCTTCCTATCATTACGATATAATTTGTATCCTGATATAGCACTGTTCCATTGGTTATCCTCCTTCCACCACGTCTCTGAGATGCCAATTATGTTTCTCTCATCATTCACTGCTATACATTCTATCTCTCCCATCTTACTTCTTAGACTTCTGGGATTTCAAAGTGTGTTGTTTGTTTATATTATCACCCAACATTTCAGCTGATAAGGATAATTTGGAATCCTTTAGCTCAGGCGATTACTTACAGACACATAGACTACTTTTGCTTTTACTGGAACCTCTATGTTGGGATGCCCTAACTCTCCTGTTTTATTAGTATGCTTCAAAGATATCTTCCTCCAAACCATGCACTGCTGAGTGAATGTCGGCTTTCCCCCTTGTTCTAGTTTAAAAGTTGCTCTATCTCCTTTTCAAAAGTTAGCACCAGCAGCCTGATTCCACTCTGGTTAAGGTGGAGACCGTCCTTTCAGAAAAGTCTCCCCCTTCCCCAAAAGGTTGTCTAGTTCCTTATGAAACTGAATCCCTCTTTCCTGCACCATCATCTCATCCACGCACTGAAATTATGGAGCTCTGCCTGCCTCTGGGGACCTGCACATGGAACAGGGAATATTTCAGAGAATGCCACCCTGGAGTTCTGGATTTCAGCTTTCTACCTAAATCTTAAATTTGGCTTCCAGAACCCCCCCTTCCACATTTTCCTATGTCATTAGTGCCCACATATACCATGACAGCTGGCTCCTCCCCAGCACTGTCTAAAATCCTATCTAGATGATGATTGAGGTCCACCATCTTCACACCAGGCAGGCAAGTTACTTGGAAATCCTTATTTCCACCAGACACCTAGATATATACATTTCTAATAATTGAATCACCAACTATGATGGCTGACCTAACCCTTCCCTCCTGGGCAGCAGCCCTGGGAGATTAATCCTTGGTGCAAGAGGACAATGTATCATCTGAAAAGCAGGTGCTTGCTACAGAATAACTTCCTGCTACACCAGGATGATGCTCTTCAACTGGGAGCCTTTCTGATCCAAGTAGAACCTGGGTTGCCAGATTGGATTTGGGACTTGGTTACTATGTCTCTGAAGGTCTCATCAATATACCTCTTTGTCTGCCTCAGCTCCTCCAGGTCTGCCACTCTGGCCTCCAGAGATCGGACTCGTTCTCTGAGAGCCAGGAGCTCTCTGCACCAAGTGCACACATACAACCTCTCACTGGTGGGTAAAAAAATACTACATGTGTCACTTGATACAAAAGACTAGGAACCCCCCCCCCCCCCCCCCCCCCCCCCCCCCCCCGTTGCTGTTGGACTGCTGCCTTCATCTTAATTTTATTGAGTTCCTAGTTAAGTTTAGGGTGCTATGGGAGTTGGAATTATAGTCCTTTAAATTTATCAGTGTATTCACTAATTAAAAAGGTAGTGACCTACAAGGGGATGATTAAACTCCCAATAAAGGCTGGTGCAATAGTATAATTTAGATAAGAGTCTGATTTTTAATGAGAAAGTATCTCTTGCCTATAAATTAAGGGATGAGCTAGGGGTGGATGGGAGGGAAAGGTAGAAACTAGAATTAACTCCCTCTGGCTTGCTTATTATCTCAGACCCACACCAACCCTAAAGAATATTTCACTTCTCTCCATACTTTTTTTAAGTCCTAAGATTTCCCAAAGCTATACTTACTGATCCTCTTCAACTACCAGCTAGTTGATCTTTTCTCAAAGGATTGAGAGGTTGAGTAATGGCGCACACTTCTGGTCTTCTTCTACTGCAAAGGGTGTGGGGCCTGGATCGCTCGCTGTGACCTCTGGAGTCTCTCCTGGGGGATGCTGGGATCAGTATGCAGCTAAGCCTTCCAATCTTTTTCTTCTGCAGTCCAGCAGCAAAATGGGAGCCTTCCAGTCTTTTGCATCAAGTATCACATGTATGATTATTTACTATTTGGTAAGAAATTGTATGAGTCCCAGACCTGGAGGGGGTGAGGCAGATAGAAAGGTATATAGAGGAGACCTTTAAGGAAATAGGAGCCAAGTCCCAACTCCAGTCTGGAAGCCTCTATGCTGCTTTGAAGGAGCAAAGTCACCTGAAAAGAAAGCATCACCTTGGTGTAGCAGGAAGTCATCCTGTAGATAGCATCTGCTCTCAGGGTGATGATGCATCCTCTCACAATGAGGATGGGTCTCCATGGGATTTTGCCCAGGAGGGAAAATTTAGGATGGTCGTCATAGTTGGTGCTTCGATCATTAAGAATATAGTAGTTGGGTGGTTGGTGGACTTGAAGATTGCTTGGTAAGTTGCCTGTCTAGTATGCAGGTATAAGAACATAAGAAATTTCCATGCTGGGTCAGACCAAGGGTCCATCAAGCCCAGCATCCTGTTTCCAACAGAGGCCAAACCAGGCCACAAGAACCTGGCAATTACCCAAACACCAAGAAGATCCCATGCTACTGATGCAATTAATAGCAGTGGCTATTCCCTAAGTAAACTTGATTAATAGCAGTTAATAGACCTCACATATCACCTAGATAGGATTTTAGACAGTGCTGTCGTGGTATTTGTAGGTACCAATGACATAGAAAAGTGTGGGAGGGAGGCTCTGGAAGTCAATTTTAAGCTTTTGGGTAGAACATTTAAATCCAGATTCCAGGGTAGCTTTCTTTGAATGCTCCATGTTTCATACTCAGGAACGCAGAGGCAGGCAAAGCTCCAGATTCTCAATACATGGATGAGAAAATGATACAAGGAAGAGGGTTGCTGCATCTAAAAAAAAATACAGCTGAATTGTAAAAGGCACAGAGAAGTGTGACCAAAATGATAAAGGGGATGGAACAGCTCCTCTATGAGGAAAGGCCAAAGAGGTTAGGGCTGCTTAGCCTGGAGAGGAGAGCTGAGGGGGGATATGATAGAGGCCTAAATGAAATGAGTGAAACAGAAAGAGTAAATGTGAATCCGTTGTTTTCTCTTTCATAAAATAATTCATAATTCATGAAATTAGTAAGTAGCACATTTAAAACAAATTGGAGAAAATATGTTTTCACTCAACACACCATTAAGCTCTGGAATTAATTGCTGGAGAATGTGGTAAAGATAGTTAACATAGCCATGTTTAATAAAAGTTTGGACAAGTTCTTAGCATTTATTAACCATGTAGTCTTGAGGAAAGCCAGTGCTTATCCCTGGGTGTTAGCAGCATGGGGATTATATATTATTTGGGATCCTGCTAGGTACTTGTGACTTGGATTGGCCACTATTGGAAATAGGATACTGGGCTTGATGGACCCTCAGTCTGACCCAGTATGGTAGTTCTTATATTCTAGGTGATAATGTAATAATAGTAATTTGGATTTGCCTATCTCCTTTCATGAAAATTAGAATCCCCATTAAAATGATTGTTTATTATTTATTTACTGATTTTATATACTGTCATTCAGTGAAGCCATCATAACGGTTTACAACAGTTAACAAAATAGAGAATACAGCAATAAGAACATAAATACAATCCAAGATAAAATAATAATAAAAGAACATGTGGAAACAACAATTAGCAAAATAACTAGTAAAATAAAATAAATGATTAATAAAAAGATAATAATTCTTAAGAGCATTATAATAACAGATCTAAAGTAGTATAAAGTAAAAGGATGGGAAAGGAGAGTGCCTTATTTAGAATCATTGTAAGCCTTCATAAATAGGTTGTGAATTTGTTTGCGATGAAATAGGAAATATAGACGATATTTCCTATTTCGTCGTGTTACGGGGGGGGGGGGGGGGGGGGGTGTCCCTGAAATGGTAGGAAAACCCACGAAATTTCATGTGGTTTTCTTATCTTTTTTGGGGGGGAGAAAGGGCACATAAAAAAAACAACCCAAACCCACCCCAACCCTTCAATTTATGTTCAATATATTTGTATTGAGTGATTTCGCACACATAATACAAATGCAAACTTTAAAGAATATAACTAATGTAAAAACACTATAAAATCTCATTAAATTTCCATGAAAAACTGAACACTCTTTTCAGAATAAACCCAGCATATTCCCATCTATTCCCCTTCCCCATTCCCTCTACTCCCTCCCCTTCCCCCCCCCCCCCCCAGAGACCTAAATCCAAAACAAATACTGTCCAGACATTTCCCACAGTCAATCATTAAGAGCCAGGCTGCGAGCTCGATGGGGCAAAGATTGCAGATAAGTCTCTCATGTAAGCAGGAAAAACTTCCGTCGTTTGGGTGAAGTCCGAACATGAAACGCCTCCATCTGCATTAGTTTATGGAAATGAATCCTCCACGTCCAGAATGAAGGTGGTTCCTGATCGCGCCAGTGTAGTAGAATGATCTTCTTCCCCACCAGACCCGCCTTTTGGAGCAACATCTGTGGGCCGGGCTTCACCACCAAGTATCGAGTAATACAATGGAGTAACCATAGATACGGGGACAACGGTAATTGAACCCCCACTATCACCCCTAAGTACATAGCAATTTGTCTCCAATAGTTCACTATTTTGGGACATCCCCAAAAAACATGAGCCAGGGTCCCCAGCCCCACCCGGCAGCATATACATTGGGCAGTGCTGACAATGCCCGCTTTATAAGCCAGTTGTGGGGCCAAATAAGCCCGACTTAAAAATTTGAGATGCATCTCCCGGAAGTACATTTTCCCAGTGAGCTGGAGTACACTTCGTAAACTGTACGAGAAAATGCGGGATGTCATAAAAAATACTCCATCACGGTTCCAGCGATCTACAGAAATTTTACTGGACTCCTTTTGGGAGCCCCGGGTCAGCTTTCTATAGTAGAGTGAAAGAGAGGGTTCCTTAGTTTGGTCGAATTGAAAAAACCCATTCAAGGCTTTGAACACTGCCATATGTTGAGCTGGAGGACCCATTTGTTTGAGTATTTGCAACTGGGCAGATAATGTCCCAGTTGCAAATACCCAAACAAATGTGTTCCGGGCAGACCATACAGTTCACGCATACGGGTAAATGATAAAAGCTGTCCCTCCTCATCCAAAGCATGTCCCAAATATATTACCCCCTTCTGTTCCCAGATCTTAAAGTAGGAAGTTGTAGACCCTGGGGTAACGTCTAGATTCCTCCTGATGGGGGTAAAACAAGTACAATGGCTGGGAAGTCCCATAACTTGAGTTAAATGTCTCCACGTTTTCAGTAAAGGCTTTACTAGCGGGTGATTTACTAACGTTGATGGAATCTTGGTATAGGGGTTCATAAGAATGTAACTCAAAGCGACCGGTCTAGTAAACGTGGCCTCAGCTGTGATATTTATGAAAGGGGACTTCCCCAATAGCCAGCCCCTGATCAAGCGGGAGTTAGCTGCCAACCCATAGTGCAACAGATTGGGTATACCCATACCACCCCTATGCCATGGATTTTGTAACTGATGCAATGGCATTCTTGCCTTTTTTCCGTGCCAGATAAACCGGCGTCCAACCCTTCAATTTAATTAATTGCAACCCCCCCAAGAATTGCCCGACCCCCCCTGACTTACCGAAAGTCCCTGGTGGTCGAGCGGGGTCCTGGGAGCAATCTCCCCCTCTTGGGCCATCAGCTGCCACTAATCAAAATGGCGCCAGTGGCCCTTTGTCCTTACCATGTGATAGGGGCTTTTGGTGCCATTGGCTGGCCCCTGTCACATGGTAGGAGCAATGGATGGCCTGCACCATTTTTTAAGATTGCGCTGGCCATCCATTGTTCCTACCATGTGACAGAGGATGGCCAATGGCACCGATAGCCCCTGTCACATGGTAAGGGCAAAGGGCCACCGGCGCCATTTTGTTTACTGGCAGCTGATGGCCCGAGAGCGGGAGATTGCTCCCGGGACCCCCGCTGGATCATCAGGGACTTTAGGCAAGTTTTGGGGGGTCAGAAGAGTGGGGGATTGTAATTAAATCTGAAGGGTCGGGGTGGGGTTTTTTTTTCGGTTTGGGACAGCCTAAAAAAAACCGGCCCGACCCGCAGAAATGAAATTTCCCGTGGCGGGCCGATAACGAAGGCTGAACCAAAAGGTTTGGCCAAATCACATCTCTATAGCCAGGTTTTAACCTCTTTTAAAAATATTTTTAGATTTGGTTGTAAACGTATTTCTGTTGCCCGGGCTTTTTGTGCTTGTTTCAACACTTTCCCTGTAACATTCCTTAACATTCTTTTCTGACCTCCAAAGTTATATGTCCAGCTTTATGCAGAATATGAAGATCCTTCACATTGAATTCAGAACACTCTACTTACCTAGAGATTCTGATGGCAACCTGTTACATCAGAAATTTTATTTTTTATTGGAACACTAGACTAATATAGAGATCCTGTTAGTCCCCTACTAGGATTTGGTTAGAAGAATATACCATTAGTGTGGGGAGAGACATAGTAGTAACCTTATGGATTTATTTATTTATTTATTATTTTTATATACCGACATTCGATCGAGATATCACATCGGTTTACATTCAGGTACTCTAGGTATTTCTCTATCTCCAGAGGGCTTACAATCTAAGATCAATTTACAACTCCCCCATGTGAAAGCTAGTAATGGATGTGGCATTCTAGCTTATAAAGCTGACCATCATTTTACCTTGTGGATTCCTTGTTTGCTTTTGCAGAGGCAGCATATTGTGCTATTCTCTAGTTTTTCCATTATTTGACATGGAGCCTTTTATTTGGATGGGAGTTTCTTTCCACACGAACATTCCACCCTATAGTTTTCAATTAATTTATTTAAGTTTGGAGTTCCCAGTAATGTTGGACCCAGTTAAGCTAATTTAATTTTTGTTCTACTATCAAATGGGAGAGGATCCCTTTACGCAAGAGGAATCTGTGATCATCACGATCCAAGGAGAAGGTGATTTTCAGCTATCCTGAGGAGAAAAAGGAGGATGGGGAGATGAGGAGGGGAGTTGGACCCCATCTAGAACCCAAGGTACATCTGCTGGAGATGAGGAGAAGAGAAGCTACAAGAGTTTCATCCAGATATTGAGTGGGAGAGAAGGAGAAGGATTTGTGCCATTCAGGTACTGTGAAAAGATTAAGGAATGAGCAGTGACAACAAGGAGGAATCAGGAGATAAATGATTGTGTAATATGAATTTCATCTTTGACACTTCACCTACAATGGAAGGGAAGCACTCATCTTGCCCTATGCTCACTGGAGGGAAGAAATCAGTAACTTAAAGAACTAGATCAATTGGCATTCTCATTATAAACTTTATACAAGACTGTAAGAAGTCACAAATTTATTTTGAAACACATGTATCATCTAAAAGTGAATCAAACATCTGTAAAAACTTTAAACATCACTTTGCACCTTATCAGTAAAGAGAACTGTTGGAAACCATCCAAAGCTTTCAGCATGTTTACTTGTTTGGTGACTTTAGTGATCATTTATTCTGTCATCGTCAATGCAGTGCTCAAAAACTTTAACTTGGGAATTAAGTGAATACAACATGAAGGATCTTGAAAGAAATCTTTCCCCTACATAGGAAACCTTGGAATAATATCTTATAACAATATTGAAGTGTTTCACATGAAAGTTACATTTGCAATGTGGCTTCAGGTTTAAACATTACATTATATATCTGGCACCCACTGCCTTTATTGACTTTTGTGAGAAAAATGTATTTTTTACTGTTTTTGATAGATTTTGCTACATTTTGTGCCCAAACGACTGCTTTTAGTTTTTGCTAACTGCATAGTAAACCTAACATGGACACCATTCCTGTCACTGAGGACAGTGGAAATGCAAAAATGCACAAATCCTGCAAGAAGATCACAGCATTACGCATGTGAGTGGCCATGGTTTCTCTGACCAATTGTAAGCGCATACATGGAGCTTAACACCATTGCATCATTCATGCTGCTGACATCATCACCATCATGTATGAAAGCCATGAGGAGCCCGAGTGTGGTTCGCTGGAGTGAATAATCAGGGAAGTCTTGCTAATTGAAGAGAGATCTGAGATGTTTCGACATACCAGACTGAGCCAGTGATTTCATGATTCCTAAATTAGGATCGCTGATTGTGTTGAACATTGTTCGCAGTCCCAGGATTGTGATAGGATTGTGATTGTGTACAGACCACCTCTGGATGTTGAGCCTCATTTCCAGCTTCAACATGCAGCCTCACCATTACAACATTACAAACTATGCTTGTTTATTATAGATGAGTAAATTGAACAAGTCTTTTCTAAACTGGATGCATAAAAACAAAATGGGTGGCTTATCTATATAGGTTAATGTATTCTCGTATTCTCTTTAAAGTCTTAACTATATTACACAAATCTATCCACTCTCACAACTCTAACTGGCTGGATGAACCCTTCTGCCCCATACGTTCTGACCGACCTATTCGTTCTGTCAACATAGGTACCCTCTCCATTCCCCCTTTGAAAAAAGCCCACCTCTCCGCCACCAGAGATCGCGCACTATCCATTGCAGGCCCTAAACAATGGAACGCCCTCCCTACCACGCTCAGGCTTGAGCCATGTTACTCCAAGTTCAGAAAAAAACTTAAAACATGGCTCTTCAAACAAGCCTACCCTGTCTAATCTCCACCCTCCCTCATTGAACCTTTTGTATATAGACCCTTGGGCTCTTGTAAGTATATAGACCCTGTAAGTATATAGACCCTGTAAGTATATAGACCTCTTGTAAGTATATAGACCCTTGGGCTCTTGTAAGTATATAGACCCTGTAAGCAACACGTTTAAGCCTGTATATCCAGACCTGTAAATAGCCTGTATATCCAGACCTGTAAATAGCCTGTTACAGTTTTAATGCTTCTTTTTCATTGTCTCCTGCACTATGTATATTCCTCCCTGCTTCCCCTCCCTGTTGATTGTAATTTCAGCCTTTCAGTTACAATGTGAACCGGTATGATGTATGCTTACTAATGCCGGTATATAAAAGTTTTTAAATAAATAAATAAATAAATAAATATAGGTTAATGTCAGGTCTCGTACTGCTATCCCCAGGTCGTAGCTAAGTTCTAAGACAGCAGCCCTGAGCTCACAATTCTTAATTTTATTTATACCTTTCATGTGCTTATTTGCTTAGATTATTATAACGGTTTAGTCACTTACTTGCTTAATTTCCTACATGCATACATATTTACTTATATTATCTATTTTGACTGTATACCCAGTCTTTCTGTTAAGCTGTTTAGCTATATTACAGTTATATTATTTATAATTTATTTTGATTTGTTTAAAAAGCTTCTAATTATTGAGTACATGCTTATGTGCTTAAAAGCTTGCTTTCTTTCTTATATGGTAACAGCTTAACAGCTTACAAAGAACTTTGCATTAAGTTGTTGTCTGGGACGCCTGCCAGATCTTTTAGCTGAAGACATATAATCTTGGGGAAAAGTCACAATAGTCCCCACTGGTAATGTACTTCTTAAAAACTGTATGATCGTGATCACATGATACCTTGAGCTGGTAAGATGTGACTTGCTTAGCTCTGCTCTCCGTTTCCATGTCATCCACCCCATCCTTTGTTTTGGGCTGATTTTTAGTTGCCTGGTGGGCTGTGGGGGTCTTTAAGGTTCTCCAATGCACCCATAAAGGGATGTTGACTTGTTTAGCCACGAAAGACAAAAAAAAGGAGAAGGATAGAGACAAGTCAGAGACCATCAAAATGGCAGATGGGCCACAATTGGCTGGCACATTCATGCGACAGGAACCAGTGCTTATGGATATCATAGCGGTGGTAGTAGAAGCATTGGCCCCAGAATTAAAAAAATTAGTTGATAAACTAGAAGATTTTACCACCTGCATGTTGGCCTACGAAATCCGCAATGGCGAGCTCAATCAGTGAGTATCTGACAACCAGGATGCCATTACTGCAGCGCGCGTGATCTGCACAATATGAAAACACAGCTCCCCCTCTAGTTTGACCCACTATATTCCAGTGTCATTCACTCACTCCCCCCAGTATACCCCAGTCTGCCCTAGTCACCATGCACACATACAGTAACCCTCTCTGGAATGCAGTGCCATTCTCTGACGGGTTCCATTGAAGAAAACCAGCAAACCTTGCGTTAGATTGAAGAGTAAGCTAGAGAAAAGTAAAGGTTATAGGCAAACACACTTCTGGGCAAGTACCATGAGTTCCTTGAGTTCCTCCTCCTCCCCCCTCCCACTCTCTCTGCCTCTCCTCCTACCTGCTGCATTATCCGATCACTGGGAGAAGCCAGTCGCCAAACACCATATCGAAAAAGAGAATGCAAGTTTGAAACAGACGTATAAAATAGTTGTAGTAACTGTGACACACAGTCTTGATGATGTTCATACATATGTTCTTTATAAGATAGCAAAGAATGCACACATTTGTGTAACCCTTTCTTAGGGGATTTCACTGGTTCCTGAGGGTTCATAAAACTGTTTCTATTTTGGGGCTAACCTCTTGTGCCACTTCCTCAATGTTACTGTCCCAAGGAGTGGGTCCTTTCTATGGGGGAAATCTAGCCTTCTAGGCCCAGATGGTGATGTGATTTTCCTTCCTGTGTGTGGCTGTATGAGGTCTCTCTCTCTCTTTCCATCACTCTGTGTGATAGTGCTGCAGGGACCAGACAGGACACAGTATGGGGTGTTCCAAAATAACTTTATTGTAATTATTAAGGATAAATAAATGTCCAATCAATTGAGTAACTGTTTTTTTTACATCTGTGTTCCAAAGGAATATTTACAATGTGAATTTCCCACTGTCCACTGTATATGTATCCAGGTACTACTGTCTGGGAGGCTGCTTACCTTGTCTGGCTTTGAAATAGGCAAGCGTCGCAGCCTGCCATGGAAATCCTAATTGTGAGGGTCCCCAAGGCCAAGGAAAAAGCATACCTGCTTTCCAACAGAGTCCAAGATGAACTCCAGGCTGTGTCCTGTATTCCCCAGGGTAGAGATCCTGTAGAGGTTCTCCAAACAATATGGCCTTTTTCTCTTAACTCTTCCTGGTACGACTTCTCTAGAGGAAAGTTCCAGTATTGTACAGGAACCTGGCTATCACAGTCCAGATTCCCAGTGAGGAGGGTTGGTACAAGAAACCTCCTCACAATTTCAAACAAAAAGTTAAAACACTTCAAAGTCAAAAAATCACCTCTGGGGTGACGCTGTCACTGCAGCTGCTTCCCTGGTTAGACAGGGGCACGCAGGTCTTCAGTCCCTGTTCTCTGGATCTGGACCATTTTCTTCTCCAGGGATAGACCAGGGTTTGACCTCCAGTCAGGAATCCCAACTACAAAAACTGTCCAAAAACAAACTAAAGTCTCCAATTAACCTTGAGGCAGAACTTCAGAATCTTATGTGAGTGAACTGCACCAAGTTAGGTGAGGGGGGATATCATAGAGGTCTTTAAGATGATGAGAGGTCTTGAACGAGTAGATGTGAATCGGTTATTTATACTTTCGAATACTAGAAGGACTAGGGGGCATTCCATGAAGTTAGCAAGTAGCACATTTAAGACTAATCAGAGAAAATTCTTTTTGCACAATAAAGATTTGGAATTTGTTGTCAGAGAATGTGGTGCAGTTAGTGTAGCTGGGTTCCAAAAAAGGTTTGGATAAGTTTTTGGAGGGGAAGTCCATTAACTGCTATTAATCAAGTTTACTTAGGGAATAGCCACTGCTATTAATTGCATCAGTAGCATGGGATCTTCTTTTTGTTTGGGTAATTACCAGGTTATTGTGGCCTGGTTTTGGCCTCTGTTGGAAACAGGATGCTGGGCTTGATGGACCCTTGGTCTGACCCAGCATGGCAATTTCTTATGTTCTTACTGTACCCAGCTCAGCCAGAGAAAACCAAAAATAGATCTTTACTCCTTGAAATCTAAACCAAAGGACCATGCCTGCTCTAGTCCTAACCCCTGCCTTACAGGCAGAAGTCAAAGCATCACAGACAACCTCAGAGGGAGGTGCTGTAGAGAATGGTTTCTCCCTCCTAGTTGGTTAATTAATGGGTAAGGACCTAGGGCCTTCTAGTGGAGACTCAGTGACCTCTACATTTGTAAACCATGCCCCAATATGCCTTAAACACGTCCATTTTTTTCACACATTCTTTTACTTGTGAACATGAGCATATGTATATATGTCACCCTTCTGTAAAATCAGATGTTGCAAGCATCTGAAAATTTAGGCCTTGGATTGTGTGCCCTCTGGTGATAGGGAAATACCTGTAACTGAATGCAATTTACTTTGAAGTGTCATAAAAGTTAGACTATAAATAAAACAAATAGTAGAATCAGACGTACTGCCTTTCGCACATTCAAGTTTAGATTTCTGTTTTCAACCATCTCTGCAAAATAAATCACAACTTACTCTCATTTTCTTGCATTTTTACCAGATTCTATGCTTTGTCGCAATATTCATTTTAAATCCCTAGGAGAGCTGTGATGTGGTAGGAGTTTCAGCTGCCTATTCACTAACGCCACCTTTGCTTGCATTGAGAAGTGACTCAAGATGTTGAAATGGGTTGGTGCCCTGTATTTCATGTATCCCCAGGCCTTGAGGCAGGGGCATTGCTACCCTTGGGCAGACAGAGTTTGTACCCCAAATCGATTGGCCAGTGACCCAGCCTCAATCAGCTGAAAATACCTCTTTTGTTTATTGTTTCAGTTTCCCTCCCAGACAGCCTGCAGGGTGCAAGAGAGAAGGGGCTGGAGAAAGGTGCAGAGTAACTGTTTTCTTCTCTGCAGTGTATGCTCCAACATCACCCCTTATTATTTTTATTTCATTACGATAATTTATTTTCTGCCTAATATCCAGAACACCTGTTCTGGGCAGATTACAAAGTCTTGGTTCTCTTCTTAGCTGTCCCAGCTCACTATTAGTGTTTCCTCTAGCGGATCTTCCTTTACTGGCATCCCATAATCAATTGGTCTTGGGTCCTTTACTGTTCTCTCTCTCTATTGTTAAACATTTTTATTAGGTTTGAAGAGGCACATTACAGTAAAAAGAAAACGGTCCGGAGAGAGCTGGAACACTTAACCTTCTCCGGACAGAGGCTACAAATTTCACCAACTTGTCTATGAAGCCCGCCCGCTCAGCAGCCCACCCCCGCCCTCCCCTGTCAGTGACATCAATAAATCCATGTTGTGCAACCAGGATCCAAGACCTCCCCTGTGTAGAGGTCAAGTCCAGATCTAAGGATGAGTAACAAATCAGTCATTAAGGAACAAACTCCTAGAACGGTGTGGCAACGCCTGTAAGTAAGGGTCCAAAATCATCAGGAACTTTCTGCGGAGCTGAGGTGAGGCACACGAACTCAAGTCATCCATTCGCAGCATATGATGAAGTTGATTATGCCAGGTCCAAAAAGAAGGGCACTCGGTACCCCGTCAATGTAGCAAAATCACTTTCTTTCCCACTAAGCATGCTTTCTGAATAAATAGGCGAGGGTCCCTCCTCGTCGGTAGACGGGGGAGACAACCAAAAAGAAACAGCAGAGGGGTGATGGGGAGGGAAACCCCCAATAATGTCATGATAGGTGGCGATACGACCCCAAAAGTGGCGTATAGGAGGGCACACCCAAAAAGAATAAGACAAGGTACCAATGACCTGGTTACACTTGCCACAAAGGACAGATGTGGCAATTCCGGAGCGACAGGCAATATGAGCGGATAGATATGCCCGCCGTAAAAATTTTAATTACATAGAACATACTCACCGTGAGTTGTGACACTCGCCCAAAGCATTCCCGAAGGATGGGTACAGTAAGAACAAACACCCCATCCCCAATCCATCGGTCAACCAGGACGGCATAGGGCTCTTGTCGGGTGAGGGCTCTGATTTCCTCTCATAGCTTTTAATACCATCTTTATGCTGATGATTCCTAGATTTACCTCTCTACACCAGAAATTTCATCAGGAATCCAGTCCCAGATCTCAGCCTGCTTGAGTGACATTGGTGCCTGGATATCCCACTTCCACCTTAAACTCAAAATGGCCAAAACAGAGCTCCTTATCTTTCCCCCCAAGCCCACTTCCTCCTTTCTCTATTTCTCTGGATAACACTGTAATCCACCCATTCCCCTCAGCCCATAACCTAGTAGTTATCCTCAACTCCTCTCTACACATATCCCAAACACTGCTAAAATGTGCGATTTCTTTCTCTATAATATTATCAAACTTACTCCCTCTTCTCTGAACAGACTACCAGAACCCTTATCAACTCTTTCACCAACCTGATCTTCACAGGTCTCTCAGCAAGCCATCTCTCTCCACTAAAATCTATCCAAAATTCAGCTCTACACTCATATAACCCCTCTTCTGAAGGCACTGCGTTGGCTCCCTATCCATTCTCGCATACAGTTCAAGCTCCTCTTACTCTTCTACAAGAACCTTCACACTGCAGTTTCTCATTACCGCTTCTCTCTCTCTCTACACTCCATCTTGTGCACTTCTCTCATCAGGCAAGTTACTCCTATCTATCTCCTCTACCGCCAGTTCTCCACTCCATACTTTTCACCTGGCTGTATCTATACTTGGAATAGACTTTCTGAGCTGGTGCATCATTCTCCCTCTCTTGCCTTATTTAAATCCAGTCTAGAAAATCACCTTTTTGAGGCTGCTCTGAAATCTTAACCCGATTATCCTGCTCACAGTCTCATTCATTTTTAACCATTTTCTTAATAAATGAAATTCCCCAAGTCTCTTTTACTCTCTATTTATGTCTTGATTATATTGTAAGTTCTACTGAGCAGGGACTGTCTCTCATATGTTTTTTGTACAGCGCTGTGTATGTCGAGTAGTGCTTTAGAAGTATTGAGTAGTAGTTCAAGAAGTAGCAGTATCACCACAGGAGGGAAGAGATGAGACTGGAGCAGATATTGCAGGCAGCATGTGAGGAAAAACAGAAGGGGAGAGGCCAGAGAAGGGAGCAGAGAAATTGTTTTCTGTTCTGCTGTAGTCCCATCCCTTCCCAAGCTACTTCCTTGTTTCAACAAGCAACAGATAGATAACAGGAGGGGAAGAGCTGGAGCAGGCACAACCACAGCCTGTGATCTTAGGACTGGGCTCAGCTGAGGGCACAGCAGGAGAGGAGGAAGGAGCTACCCTGAAGCACAAGTCAAGGGGCGTAAATGATTTATGGAGAGAGAGATGATGTAAATGCTGACAAGGGAGTGAGGTGAAGAGGGTTGGATACTGATGTTGTAAGAGGGGATGAATGTTGGGGGAGGTTAGAAGGGGTGAATGCTTGAGGATGATGATGTAAAGTTTAATGTTGGAGCAGGTTAGTGCTTTGGTATGATACAAAAGGGTGTGTTACGCGTGCCGTCCGCAGCAGACCCACAGCACGGCCCTGTTACCTCTCTGCAGTAACTCCAGTACCTGGTTCCTCGTCCCTGGCGGCAGTAGGCCGCCAGCTCCGTCCTCGAGCCACCCCTGGTGCCTCTGACTTAGCTACAGACCCTGGTGTTCCCAGTCCAACCACCAATTCCACTGCTCCTTGTCGGGCCTCTCCACAGTCAGGAGCTGCGTGCACGCATCACTGAAGCTTAAGTAGGGCCAGCGGCAGGAATCAAGCCACGGCCCTGGATGATGACATCAGTGGAGCACTGGTACTTATGCCCGGGTTCCGCTTCCTAGCTTTGCCTTTGCAACAGGTCTCCTCGCTGGTTGAGTACTCGTTGCATCCTGAGAGATTCGTCTCACTCTCGTATTCCTGTTCCTTGCTGATCCTGGTTCCTCATTCCTTGCTCCTACGTTTCTGCTCTTCACCTTTCCTCGGATTGCCTACATGGACTTTGACTCTGCTTTGCCTGACCACGCCGCTGACTCTCTCCAAGCCCGGACCTCTGCATTACCTGACTACTTCGTTGCCTCTCTCCAGGCCCAGACCTCTGCATTGCCTGACTACTCTGTTGCCTCTCTCCAGACCCAGACCTCTGCATCGCCTGACTACGTTTTGTTACGCCCGTCAATCACAGATGGTTGTGACCACTAATGCTTGCTCACCTCTTTTCTGATGCATCATCAGCTCTTGGACGAATGGCGGCCTCCAGCCATTGCCGACCAGCCTGGCGTTCCCAGGACAAAGTGGGTGCTGCCGACTGCCATCTTGGGCCAGGAATCACTTAGGCATGTGCACATGGGGCCACTCTTGTACACGTCATGGCGGGAACCTCGGGGGTGTCCACCCTGGATTATGTCAACCACCTCCGGCACTTAAGCTAGTTGGCCCTTCACTGCTACGAGTTAGCAAGGACTTCCTTCTTGCTGTATTCTGCTCCCTGGACCTCCGGTTCCAGTTTCTATGTTGGCGTGAGACACCTTGGGTACCTACTCCTCGGGGGCCTTATCTCGTGTCTGGTTATCTGCTCCTTGGAGGACTTTCTGCCTTGAACTGCCATTAGTTCCGCTCCCTGGAACCTCCCCTGGAACTACCTCCTGTGAGAACCTATTTCTACGGACTTCTACTGTCTAACCTCATTCTGGGATTTGCTGCAGTATACTCCGAACTTCGGGCCATTAACACTTCTTCCCCAAAGGAACTACTCTGGTATACCCTGCCTAAAGTTTATTGCTGTATCTCGGACAGCTTTCTCAGTTCCATCTCTGAGACTCATCTCCGGTGTACCCCACTCTGTGGGTCACTACTGGATCTACACGTCTGAGTTTTCTCCACCACTGCAAAGACTTCCTGGGGTACCCTGCTCCATGGGCCACTACCGAATCGTCATCTGAGACATTATCATTGGGCATACCCCCTGCTCTGAACTTTACTTTCTGCTATCAATAAAGACTCTATTCCACGAGCTGTGTTTGATGTTGCTGAGGCCACCCCTACCGGCAGTGAGGCTCACAGGACTCCTCCCTATGGGCGGAGTCACCTCTCAGAGTCACCTCTCACCTTGGTCCAGGGGTTCACACTAGTACCAAACATAACACGTTTATCAGACCTCATCCTTGATTGTCACTGCTTCCAGATTGCCGCTAGCCCTGTCTCAAGCCTGTTCCACAATGTTCTTCAGCCTATGTCCTGGACTTGGTCTATTCAGGCTTTGGACTGCTTTTGCTCGGGAGCCCCGTCTGCCTTTGTTCCTTTGGCGCCCGAGCCTCCGGTACACTACCTTGTCCAGTACAAGACTGTACCATCTCTCTCCTGCTGTCTCTGGACTGACCTCGATCTCCTCATCGACAACAACATACAGAGGCCCACCTAATTCCAGCTGGCCCCGGCACCCAAAGGCTCAACCCGTGGGGAACGAGGACTGGTATTGGTGAAGTGCCAGCTGGCCTCCGTTCATCAGCCCATTCTGCCTGCCGACAGTGGGGACCCGTAGGTCCCTATCTATGGGTTGTGTCAACTCCACCTCGGCCCAAGGGTCCACCTCCGGCGCAACAGGGAGAGGATTGAATACTGGCGAAGGAGTAAGTGCTGAAGGGAACACATGAATACAATTTCTTCCCTCTTTTGTCTGCAATCAGTAATGCAGATTTGGGCTGTCTGAGGTGATGAGACAGAGCCAGAACAGGGTGATATCAGAGAATCGTGTGGGAGCAGGGGATGTGGGTGGACAAGTGTGCAAGGACACAACAACTGGGGAGCCAGAAAGCCAGAGCTGATGATGGGAGGTGAAGGGAAGCAGAGATGGGGTAGGGTGATGAAAGGTGTATGTGAGAGAGAGTTAGCAGTGTTGAAGGGGGAGTTAGTGTGACAGAAATGGGTGGTGAAATGCAGGATGGTAACAGAGAAGTGGTGATATGGATGAAGGGAATGAGAGAGAACCAGAGGAAGTGGTTTGGATATGTAAGTATTTGAGAGAAAACGAGAGATCAAGTTAGTACAATTTTAGATTTTACTGTGCAAGCAGAGTCAATGCTTTGATTTTTGTTTTTAAGGATTTTGTTGATTATTGCATCTAATTTTATGATCACTTGAAAAACATTTACTATCAACAAAACAAAACCCTACAATGAGTACTTTTATTGAAATCGTATGATACTAACAGTAATGAAACCACTATTGTCACAAACTATACCATCAAAACTTTGAAATAGTTTGACAAAATGCTTAAATCTGGTCTGTACTTATTACAAAGCATCAATTTTTACACAAGTATTTTTTTCTTTCAATTATAGAGCCTAAAACATAGGCGCACAAAAACATGCACATTGGCGGTTCTTGGATGTAACCATTCACAGCAGTTTGTAATATATTTTTAAATTCTAGGGTAATGACAAGTTTGGTGGTTCTAGTGCTAATTAGTAAATGAAATAATGTTGGTGGGGAGTTACTTGATAAAAAACTGGCAGCACATCACTGATCATCTGAGAATCATGAAAAGGGAAGAGTGTATCACAGTGCATTTGCTTTTCTAGTATGCTTGGTGCAGATTTTCCAAATTGTCCCCATAATGCCAGCAGGATGCAACCAACAATAATGCCCTGCATTTTTACAATTTTTAGGCCAGAAATGTGTCCCTATTACAATGGGCTGCTTTGCATGGTATATGCATGCATGAATTTTGCAAATCCATGCAAAAGAGCTCAAGCATACCTAATCCTATGTAAATAAAATAATGTAGCTGACTTAAAATAATGTGGCTGACAAATTTCTATCTACACCTTTTTGAAATTCGTTAATCTACTGCGAAAGCATCGAGACCCTAATGTAGGTCCCGATGCTCCCATGGTAGATTTAAAGGGTCCTGCAGCCTAACACAGCTCCCATTAGAATAAATAAAAAAGTCACATGGGGTATTATTATTAGACTCACATAAACATAGTGCAAGAACAAAGATACAGTTCCATCCAAACTTCACAATTATTTTTATTGTAAGTTCAGGTATTTATAGTTCATTTAAGTAAGGCAACTCCAATCAAGTGAACATGAAGAATACTTATAAAGTCCCCCGACGCGGTCCGCGTTTCGGGTGAGCTGCATCAGGAGGGACCACAGCAAAATTTTTGTCTACAATAAAATAACATCAATCAAGAACGGAACAAAACAGGCTGCAAGTGAGAGATATAACATAGAAAATTCATACCTTTAAAGTTGACATCAGGAGCGCAAATGCCCCATACCAGTGACAGCCATTTAAATGAAAAAAGGCGCGAAAGAAAAGAGTTTCTCTCGCGAGATGCTGCAAGCGGTAAGTACACAGAACCACACATGCCAGATTAATGATCAATCAATAAAATAGATGCCATTCTATTTCCTTGTTTAGACCATTGGGTGAAACTGTGTCCAAGATAAAAATCCAACGCTGCTCCCTCCTACCTAATATCCCGGCGTAGTCTCCCCCCCGGTGAGGGTGTGGGACCACCTCCAGAACAAGGAAGGAGAGAGCAGCGACGGAGTGGCCAGCCTGGAGCCAATGTGCCACCAGAGGCTCGTCAATTCTACCAGATCTAATATTGCAGCAGTGCTCAATAATCCTTGTCTTAGTCATACGTGAGGTTTTACCCACGTACAACAAAGGGCAAGGACACATGACCACGTACACAACTCCTCTGGTGGTGCAATCAGTCCTAGAAAATAACTTAAACACTCGTCCAGTTTTAGGATGCACAAATGCTGTAAATAATTCCGTGTGATGGCACATGGTGCAGTGGCCGCACGGGGAATGTTCCCCTCTCATGTCTGATCGCAAATCACGTTCGTGCATTGCCGTATGCACCAACTGATCCCGTAAGTTCGTTCCTCTTTTAAAGGTAAACCTAAGTGAACCATGCATGAGATCATTCAAAGAAAGAGCCACCCAGTGTCTTTTTATCATCTTGGCTACAGTTCTACTGACAGTAGAAAAAGGGAGAATACAATTGAGAGATGTGTCATCAGAGGTTGTGGGTGGTGTAAAAAGCCACTCCCGGTGGGTATATAGTGCCCGCTTAAACGCCTTCTTTATAACCCTCGACGGATATCCCCTCTCTGAAAACCGAGTGGTCAAATTCTGAGCCTGTGCCAAGAAATCTGCACGATTTGAACATAATCTGCGAAGTCTCAGAAATTGCCCAGTCGGAATGTTGTCACGGAGTGCCCTAGGATGACAACTGTTATAGGCCAACAGGGTGTTCCGGTCTGTATCTTTACGGAATAGTGACGTCTCAAAGTGATCACCCTTCCAACAGATAGCCACATCCAGGAAGGACACATCTGTGGAGTGAATAGTAAAGTTAAATTGAATATGAAGATTCAACGAATTTAACCAGTCAAAAAATACAAAAAACTGTATGTCTGAACCTGTCCATATTATGAACACATCGTCTATGTAACGTAGCCATATGTGAATGAATGAAGCCCATTCCGAAGAATAGATGTTAGATTCCTCATACTCATCCATATACAGGCACGCGAGGCTCGGTGCCATTGTCGCCCCCATGGCGGTCCCCTTGTTCTGCTGATAAATCTGGTCTTGAAATTGAAAAAAGTTTTGCGTCAATGCAATCTCCGCCAATTGAACCAAAAAAGGGGTGGTGACCCGATGGGGAGCCGGACGAGTGTTTAAAGCCTTCTCAATAACCGTCAAAGCCTCAGATTGGGGAATGTTGGAATAGAGGGAGACTACATCAAGGGTAACAAGGAATACATTTGACTGAGTTATCTCTATTTGGTCCAAGATAGACATAAAGTGGGTAGAATCTCTTACAAAAGATCTCGAGCAGGATACCAGGGGCTTTAGAAAGACGTCCACAAACTGGGATAATGGCTCTAGCAAAGAGCCTATGCCGGATACTATTGGGCGACCCGGAGGACTGGTTAACGATTTATGGACCTTTGGAAGCATGTAAAACAAAGGCATAATGGGATGAGCAGATACCAAGAATTTAAATTCCTTATTTGTAATCATGCGTGCATCAAGGGCCATTTGGGCCAAGGATTTAATCTCAAGGAGTAGAGACGCAGTGGGATCTGAAGGCAATGGGGTATAGCACGCGGTGTCTCCTAATTGTCTAAGCGCCTCAGCCACATAGTCAGATCTATCCTGAACCACTATGCCTCCCCCCTTATCTGCTGGCTTAATCACGATAGACAAATCCTTGGCTAAGTCCCCTACTGCACGAGCCTCGTCCAACGTCAAATTATGCCTAATGTACTGTTTTTGGGAACAGATCAAATCAACGTCTCTACAAACAAGGCGCTCAAAGGCACCTATTGATGCATCAGTGGCTCCCGGCGGAGTCCATTTCGATCTTGGATGAACCACAGAAAAATCAGGGGACGGCACAGAATCTTCAAAGAATAATTTTAATTTGAGTCTCCGAAGGAACCTGTGCAAATGAACCTGAAGATCAAAGTTGTCTCCTCTCTTGGTAGGGACGAACGATAGTCCCTTCTGTAGAACTTGTAGCTCAGAAAAGGAAAGCTGACGGGAAGAAAGATTAAACACGGTGTTTTCCTTTATTGCCATAGATCTGCTTGAGATCGGGGCAGACGAGCTGCACGGGTTTGTGAGTTGTTCTGGGAGGGTATAACTCCTCGTGGTCGAAGCTGTCGTGTGTCTGACCTCGGTTGTGGGTGGCCTGAGTCTAAAAAAGACGCTGCTATAGATGAGTAATGTGAGGAGGCAGATGAGGCCAAAGCAGTAGAAGGACCGTCTGATGTCTGGATCCGAGCCGTGGAGTCTGTAGGGGCAGCGGTAGCGCGACCACGACGGGATTGACCCCGGGCGCGCTGCGCACGGGACTCTTCTCCGGATGAATCGCCGGAGGACGAACTGTCCGCAAATGTGACCTTCCTTACAGGTTTTTGTGCCTGCCATTTATACACATTTATACACATATCCTGTGCTGTAGTCAGCTGCGTCCCGTTGGAATTTAAAAGAGGAACGAACTTACGGGATCAGTTGGTGCATACGGCAATGCACGAACGTGATTTGCGATCAGACATGAGAGGGGAACATTCCCCGTGCGGCCACTGCACCATATGCCATCACACGGAATTATTTACAGCATTTGTGCATCCTAAAACTGGACGAGTGTTTAAGTTATTTTCTAGGACTGATTGCACCACCAGAGGAGTTGTGTACGTGGTCATGTGTCCTTGCCCTTTGTTGTACGTGGGTAAAACCTCACGTATGACTAAGACAAGGATTATTGAGCACTGCTGCAATATTAGATCTGGTAGAATTGACGAGCCTCTGGTGGCACATTGGCTCCAGGCTGGCCACTCCGTCGCTGCTCTCTCCTTCCTTGTTCTGGAGGTGGTCCCACACCCTCACCGGGGGGGAGACTACGCCGGGATATTAGGTAGGAGGGAGCAGCGTTGGATTTTTATCTTGGACACAGTTTCACCCAATGGTCTAAACAAGGAAATAGAATGGCATCTATTTTATTGATTGATCATTAATCTGGCATGTGTGGTTCTGTGTACTTACCGCTTGCAGCATCTCGCGAGAGAAACTCTTTTTTTTCGCGCCTTTTTTCATTTAAATGGCTGTCACTGGTATGGGGCATTTGCGCTCCTGATGTCAACTTTAAAGGTATGAATTTTCTATGTTATATCTCTCACTTGCAGCCTGTTTTGTTCCGTTCTTGATTGATGTTATTTTATTGTAGACAAAAATTTTGCTGTGGTCCCTCCTGATGCAGCTCACCCGAAACGCGGACCGCGTCGGGGGACTTTATAAGTATTCTTCATGTTCACTTGATTGGAGTTGCCTTACTTAAATGAACTATAAATACCTGAACTTACAATAAAAATAATTGTGAAGTTTGGATGGAACTGTATCTTTGTTCTTGCACTATGTTTATGTGAGTGCTTGCTTATGTGCAAGGTCGCTTCTGCTGATTTCTGTATTATTATTAGACCCATCCCTGTTCACTCTGGGGTCACCAATTGAGGCTGCCCTTCCAAAAACCCCCAAAATAAATGGTAAATTAGCTGCTCAATATGGCACCCCCAGCCACCTAGTTCCTTAGTTATCCAAACCCCCCTCCCAGATAGTAACACCCCCACCCCCCTTTCCATTAAAAAATTAGGCCTATAGGGTCCCCCAAGCCTCCAAACCCCAACAGACTAAAAATACTGATGGTGGTCTAGTGGTCCCCTTGGCACCCCGATACCCCAAAATCTGTAAAGGTGATGGGTCAATGTCTGGTTGATGCCATTTTAGAAAATGGCACCAACTGGGCCTAGTGCTAGGACATGTCCAAGGCCCTCTACCTTTGCAGATATGCAGATTTTGAGGTATTGGGGTGTGTAGGGCCTGGAGGGGGAGGCAACTAGGCCACCACTGGTATTTTTGTTCTATTGAGGGGTTTGATGAGGGTGCCCTACCAGCTTAATTTTCTAATGGAAAGGGGGGGGGGGATTGAGGGGTTTACTATTTGGGAAGGGGGAGTTTGGATAACTAATGAGCTAGGTGGGGCTGGGTCCAGGGGGTTGGGCCTTGTCAAGTGGCTACTTTACTATTTATTTATTTATTTATTTATTTATTTGCTTGCTTGCTTGCTTGCTTGCTTGCTTTGACAGGGCCACCAATTGACGTGGCCCCAGCATGAGCAGAGGAGCACTAATAAAACCTCTGGTGAATTTTTGATTCATTCTAGGGTGTGCCATGTTGGGCCATTGGGCCCTTTAAGGCAATGATGACCCATGCAATCATGCTTTGTAGAAGCCTCTGCAGCTTTGTCTCATGGCCTTTTTTTGCAAGACAAAAGAACGGCTGTTTTAGCCATGGTAAATTATTACGGCATAGTGAATCCAGGCCTATGTGATGTAGAAAAATCTTCTGTATTAGCTTTATCATGACACCTATTGCCACCCTCAATTCTTTTCCAAATTTGCTATCTCAAGCCCCTTGTGCTGGAGAGTCTGCATGTTCTCCAGCTCACATGTACATGAGTTCTGGAATTGTGTATTTGTGCAAGACTTTTGATTCTTCGTAGATTCTAAAAGACCTCAGTCTCCTACACTATGCCTCATTGGTTACTGAGAAAAATCCTTTCCTTCCCTAAATAAAATAAATCTGGTTAACCACTCACCACACACTACAAGACTCTCTATTATCTTCTAGTGGAAAACTGTACCACAGATGGAATTTTAGCATCACCAAACCAGGGCAGTACAAGAGTATTTGGTGCTCTAAGTGAAACTTTAGTCATGCACCCTGCACTCCCAACTTCCCTAGTAGCAGCAGCTCTAACACAGTACTCCCTTCTTTGGCAGTACTGGTTCTCCCCCTTTGGGCCTTGTGCTTGTGAGATTTTGCCACCGCCAAAATATTGGCGCTCTAGGCAACCGTCTGGTTTGCCTAATGTAAGCACCGGAGCTCCACCAAACAGCATACATTGTGAGGGAGATTAGGAGGACGACAAACAGATTTGCAATGTCTGTTGGTTTAAGTATAACCAAACAACCGATGAACTCTTCTTCCTAAAATGATGCCTGATAAATGGTTCTAGGACTAATTAGTGTTTTCCAGTGCATCTTTTGTATAGCCATATGAACTGGCTCACCTGTTTTTCTTTTATGTTTGTTCTGTGTGCCTTGAACAATAAAAAGGTTGAATAAAGGAATCCCAATGTGCCTTCCAATTTAGAGGGTAATTTGTAACAGCTCAAAATTTCAAAGTGGATGTATGTACATAAGTCTGCTTTGAAAATGTTTAGGTTTTCCTGGTATGCGCACTCACATACTGTATGCACAGATGTACTGTGTTTCTGTGTGCACATCTTAGGAAGATTGATTCTATTTTATATTACCCCTATTCTTGTATGATTTGATCTTTTATTGCTGCTGTATTTTTATAATTGTTTTTTTATCTTACATTTGCACTGCATGTGCATTGTAATCCCTTTCACTTCTTTTGTTTGATGGACTCTGATGCACACCACTGCCCTCTATTATGCAACATACTTTGAACTCACCCATGGGACGAGCATGAGGTAAATAAACAATGATGTTGATGATGTGCATACTTTTGATAATTGAAAGTATGCATGCAAAGGTCTTTTCTGCCCTAACTGCCCCCTTAGAATGACTCTTCCTAGTGTGGGTAAAAATATGCACAAAATGGCGTATTGCACATAATTTTACATGTACAGAAGTTTAATTGATTTTCAAAGCATCACTTATGCTCTGTGCCTCAGTCTCTTTGAAAATCAAGCACTTAATAATTCAGAAAACTGCATGCAATCACTGCTTAAATGAATGGCCTTACATGATAGCTTCCAAACAGGAAAATGAGAGAGAAACTGTCTTGCTCAGGAGTACCCAGAAGAGCATCAGCAGTAAACAACATTTCAGCACATCCAAGAACTCTTCCTTACTTATTCTAAGACATTTTATTTTACCACAATGATCCCCATGATGCAGCATTATAGTCACAAGTTATAGCAAAAATAATCACTGTGATGAAGAATTTTTGTAGCAAGATGTGAAAATGAGAAACACAATGACTAATGTGATTGTATTAGCTGTTATTTCACTAAATTAAACATAGAAATCAAATACACGATACCACTTATATTCTAGTTTATTAAACCTTCATGAGCTTATTTTTAATAGTTAAGGGCTTGATTCATCAAGGCATTTTCCCATAGACATAGAATGGGAGAAATGCCTTAGTGAATCAGGCCCTAATATTGTTAAATAATTTTTTTCAGTGAGTTCCCATGAACTACTTTCTGTGCAGGTGTAAGACTGCTGGCTAGCTGACAATAATGACAGCTACCACTATATTATCTAAACCAGTGGTTCTCAAATGTGTTCTGGGGACCCCCTGGGGTTTTCAGGATATCTGTAATGAATAGATTTGCACGCAATGCCAACATGCCCATGTGGCACTCTTTCTTTTTAAACTGTGTGGACACTTAATTTGCTCTGTTCTTTTGAATACAGCTGGTAAAGCTTAAACTTATCAGGCTATACATGGCTGCATAACTTTAGCACTGCTCTGAATCAGTCCTAAAGCTGGCTGGATTCAGATCTATATTGGTCAAGTTATCTGGATAATTTTACTCCGCCCCAGAATGCCCCTGGAATTACTTTTTTTTTATCTGGCTAAAATTAATTTGGATAAATGCCCCCAATATTCAAAAGTCGGTATTTAACCAGCGATCTCACAGGTTATCCGGCTTTTTGCCTTTGAATATTGACCCTTGTGTATTTGCTCAGTGGATTTTTTTTCCCTCCTTTAACTAGTTCCCTTTTTTCTCAGATATGAACCAACAGCTCATCATCATGGAGATGTTCCTAATCACTCTGATCTCCAGAGTTTTCTACAGGAAGCGCTATGATGAATTAGAGCATCCAGAAACTGCAGACCAGGAAACCAAAGACAATACACAGAACACCAAGCTCAGTCTGAATGGAAAAGCTCTTGAAGAAGGGCCTCAGAATATATAGAAACTGGATCTGCTCATTTAGCATTGAAAATACTGATGGATACAGAACCTGGGACAATACAATGTATTCTGCAGGATGCATGTGCAGGAATTTCTTTAATTAATGTGTTTTACTGGTCTATCTTATGCTTATAATGTAACCATATGGAAATGAATGATTTCCCATGAATGTTTATACCTGCTATATGCGTATTTCTGATTTCAGTTAAAACTGCAGTATGTTTACCCAGGTAAAAAGCCCCGCTGAAAATAGCTCCTCCTCTCTCACTATGGGTGAAAGTACCCTCTACGGCTGATATTCAGAAAAAGTGGAGCTCCTAAATTTAGGCCCTTATTTTCAGCTGAACTTAGATGCCTATGTTTTCAGCTTAAAATTCACATAAATTTAGGACATAAAAGTTAGGCTCATAGGGGCCAAGTTTCAGAGTTTAGGATTCTAACTTTTGAAAATTTACTAGGGCCGAGTTTCTAAATGTAGACTCCTGTTTCATTAGGAACCTAAATTTAGGCTCAGTTAGGAACCTAAATCAAGGCAAAGCAATAGCAATACTAAATTTAAGTGACTAACTTTAAGGATCCTACATTTTTGTGAATTTTCAGCTGAAATGTTAGACACCTAAACTCATCTGAAAATACATGCTTAATTTAGGACCTAATCTGGAGGCTTACATTTAGGGGACTCAACTTGTTTCTGAATATCTGTCCCGTACATTTTAGGTCTTCTATACATTTGCCGAGATTTAGGCCTGGATTTCTAAGGTCACAGGCCTTAGAGAATCCAGCGGTAATGGGGGGCAAAGCGGGGGACGGCCTGCGAAAGCTTTCGCACCTAATAGCGCCATCGTAAAAGGTGGTGCTATTGGGCGCGCTACTAGCAGCGAAAAGGGTTCTTACCTTTTCGCTGCCAACGAAGTTTCCACTGCGTCCTCCCTGACAACGCCCCGACTCCTTTTCCAGGCCGATAAAAAAAAAAACGATTGGACCGCGGGAAAAATAATTTCCCGATGGTCCACGAATCCGAAACCGGAACTGATTCCGGTTCCGATTCACATCTCTAGTAGCTAGGGCATGTGAACAGAAATGCCAGAGGTTGAGGCACAGTGGGAATATAGAATAGAAAAGAGTGGCCACATTAGAGAGAAGTTTTTCGTTTCTATATTCATTTTCGTTATTTGGCTTAAACTATTTTAGTTATTTCCTGTTACAACCTGCTCCATGACCTGTTATATGCATATACTTTTGTTTCACTACTTGTTCTATGTATCATTGTTTCGTTTCAATGTAAACCGGGGTGAAGGCATGCGCTAAACCTCGGTATATAAAAGCTTCAAATAAATAAATAAATAAATAAGCAGGAGCAGCAGCCTGTCAGCTAGTACTTCCTCTCCCGCCTCAATATGCCAAAGCTACATTGTCCTCAAAGAACCATCTCTCCTGACCCAAGCCAAAGCTAAAGCAGATGACAAGAGAGACCCTCAGACCACCCCCAGCAAAGGAGATTACAGCAGAAATTTCAGTGAAATTCTACTCGCAGAGCCCATCAAAGGCATGAACACAGATGTGCTGGCATATTGGGCACACAAATCCACAATCTGGCCACTCCTAGCCAAGGTGGCTAAATAAATCTTTTCTACCCACCAACCAGTTTGCCCACTGAATGTGTCTTCTCAATGACAGGGGACATTGTGAGCCTTCATCCCTCATGACTGGCACCAGAGTTGATGGAAACATTGGTCTTTTTGAAAATCAATCTGCCTTTGCTTGGGATTCTAGAATTTCCATGCAAGTGGCAAGATGACTGAAAGCACTTTGAAGGCCTTGCTGCTGCTCTGCCTACCTGCACTGCCCCAGATGTCCAGATGTACCACCTTAAGCGATAACTTTCAAGGTGACGCTTGCACACATGTGCGCAAGTTTGCTGGTGAGTGCACATGGATGCACTGATTTTATAACATGCGCGCATTTATGTGCCCATGTTATAAAATCAGCTACCCACGCATACATGATTTTATATTGATGCGCACATGTGCATGTGAATACCATCTTGAGCGTATAAGTAGGGGGATTTTAGTAGATGCACAACGAAGCATTAGGTCTATTTCCCAGTTCCTTCCCATTTTGCCCCAGTAAAAGAGAGGACTTCCTAAACCCCCTACCTAACTAGCCTCCCTTTTACCCTATTAACCCCAACCCTTAAAACCCCGCTAACTACCCTTTTTTATATCTACTTACACGCAGCCTGTAGCAGAAGCAAATTACACGGTTGTAGGATCCCGGCGCACGCTATTGTGTGTAACTGACTGCATAGTGCAGTCCCAGCCCGCCCATTCCTCACCCAGACCTTGCCTATACCCCTTTTTTGAAATCCTTTTTATCAGCGTACCAGGAAATACACACATGACCCCGGGTCTTTTAAAATCCTTGTGGTGTATAGCCATGCAATTCACGTGCGTATCTCCCAGTTTTGCCGCTCGCAATGCTTTTAAAATCTACCTCTTATGGTTCTTGCTGCTGCATATCTAGCTGCAGTTCACCTTCTATACCCTTAGAGATTTTGCTTATCCAATCACAAGATTCTCTAAATCTGCCTGGCCCAGATTGGAATTAATGGCACTGTCGTAGATTGGTTTATCTCATCTGTCCAATAGAACTTAACAAGTTAAATATGGCTCATAGTTCTCATCTTGGTTTCCCCTGAATGCAGAAGTTCCACAGGGGTCATTGAACCAGGCCATGTTATTTAACATCTTTGTAAAGCCTCTATGTCAACTTCTTTCAGGTTTGGGTTTGCACTAATCATCTATATGCTGACAATATTCAGTTTTGTTTCCATGTTTTATGGACATCAATACCACAGTAGGCTCACTTTCCATCTATTTGGCATCAATAAAAAACTGGCTGTCACAGAACAGATTATCTTTGAATTGAGCCAAAAATAAGATTATCTGTTTGAGTAAGAAATGAGAAGAGGTAGGTGGCCCATTATAGCCTAACCAATTTATTGAGGCATGAGTTTTCGAGGGAAAAGTCCACTGGAATCCTGCCACATACTTGTGAACTGGATTGGCCGCTGTTGGAAACAGGATACTGGGCTTGATGGACTCTTGGTCTGACCCAGTATGGCAAGTCTTATGTTATCACAAAACCAACAAACAAAAGGACTCTTATGTATTAAATACAATTTGCCAACGCCGTCAATACTATTCACCAAAAAATGTTTGGAGAGGAAACCGCATCAGCAAGCCTGACAACGACAATGCATGCAGCAGAGCATCCTCATATGCGGCAAACGTTCATAGAGGCACCTTCCGATGCTTTAAAGCAAGTTAAATATAACAAATTTAAATAGTCCGTCTGTACCCGCTACAGTTGTTTAAGACCCGACAGCGGCCGGTGTTTCGCAACCTGATGATTGCTTCTTCAGGAGTCACATTGTAAATATAACATTCTTATTTCTTAAAGACACCCGGTCTTGGAAATTGTGAAAACGACGACATTGGCAAATCGTATTTAAATCATAAGAGTCCTTTTGTTTGTTGGTTTTGTGATTACACATTATAGGACTACTTTATTGGCTCTTTGGCGTTGTCAAGTCTTATGTTATGCCAGATGCAGTAATGTATTAGGTAATAAAAGAAGCAGAGTTAATTTAATCCCATATGAAAGAGAAAATACAATTCTCACAGCCCCCCTCCCCCTTTTTCCCCTCTAGTATGAGTTAGTTGTGATGGTGGAAATGGAGAAAGAGGATATCAGAGAGAAAGTACAACTTAGACTCCATTATATACAAGGTAAGCGCACACACACAGGCCCTGGCCCTCTTCACAGGTCCCCGCAAGCCCACTCTCCTCCTTTGCTATAGCTTTCATACCCCTCCCTTCCTCTAACTTAAAGTTCTGCAAGCTTCAAGGTCACAAGCAGTTAGACAAAATGGAAACAGGACTTAATTAAAAGCATAAGAACACCACTTACTTGAAGCCAGCTAGCAGATTAAGAGTTAAGCACAGCACAAGTAGTTTTGGCAAAAGCTGAGAGCTGAAACACCTGGCAACTGCCCAGAATTAGGATAAACTAGACCTTATGGTACACTTTTAGCTTTCAGGGCACACACATTTAACAGTAGTGATTACTTGTTACCTGAAACATGACATTAGTGATACATATGCTGATTTTTGGTTAGGTTTAGAGAAAGTGGAAAGCTAGTGGTCACACACATGTGAGAGAGAATGTCTGGACAATATGGCAATTAGAAGAGGTGAACAAAGTCAAGAAGTCCACCATTTTCAGAGGTAGTACTTTTTCCTTATCAATCATTTTGGCAAAACTTCAGAAGTTAGAAGAAAGGAAATGGTTCTGAGCATGCTCCAGCCAAGTATATCGTATACAGTTTCAAGCTGGAATAGGCGGGTCTGCTGACCAGAAACAGAAAAATAGATTCAGTCTCTGGAACTGTAAATTTGTTTTGTTTGTTATTTGCTTCCAAGAGTTCTCATAAGCATTTGGTTTTGTGCATATATTTTAAAAGAAAATATAGCTTGTCATAGTTTCTAATAACAGTAGTCAGTGTTATTATTTTTTTTAGTTTGTTCTGCAGGACCCAGACTGCAAGGCAAATACCTCATTCCAAAACCCATTACAAGTAAGTATTCAGAAAGGGTGATTCCACCATTTCTATTGTCCACCAGGCAAAAAATCTTGGAGTTTTCATTGAATCTGCCCTATCTTCTAAGGCACATGTTAAAATGTTGGTGCAAAAGTCATTCTGGAAGTTTCGTATGCTGTGCAGTGGAGATGGAAGGAAACGGATCAGCGTGGCCTAACCTCTGCTCATCTGCTTCAAGTGCTGGTTGCCTGCTCCCATGTCGCATCCTGGCTCTCCTGCTCCCATGCTGCTGTGTCCTGACCTGCTCCATCACTGCACCTGCTGTACCTAGTGCTTGTTTACCTGCTGCCTGCTTGCTGGAACTTTGCTGCCGTGGCTCTTTGGCTGTCCCCTTTCAGTGCACTCTTTCAACATGGACAGTCTGGGGCCCTTGCTGGAACTTTGCTGCCGTGGCTCTTTGGCTGTCCCCTTTCAGTGTACTCTTTCAACATGGACAATCTGGGGCCCTTGCTTTTGCTCACAGTGTACAGCATCATGTATTTATCTATTACCAGCAGTACTTTAGCTTGAGGGGTGCCATTTCCAGTCTCTAGTTTTTTTTTTTACTGTAATCATGATTATGGTGTATGTTTATAAAGCTATACCTGTATATTTAATACTGCTGTTTGCATATATATTTGGTACAGGTTCAAAATGAAAGTGCTGTTCAGTTAACATGCAATTGTAAGATGTTTCTTACCTTAACCTTGCAGATTGTGATAACCTAACACATTGCTGTTATTGCCAGCAATGCAATATCAAAATGTGTGAATAAACTGCACATACCTTGATTAAGGCATATTTATGTGTCTGTGCTCTCATTCGGGCCGATACAGTAAGGAGCGGTAGGGAGAGCTGCGTTAGTGCCGGGCGCACCCGCGGTTGCCGCACGCACAGTCCAGCTCACCTACCGCTCGATACTGTATGTAAATAGCTTGCAAATGCAAGCTGCGTCCGTGAAGCGTTAGGCCCTCGCAACCCATTTTACTGTATAGAGTGCTATACAGTATCCTGGGTGCGCTGGCCTAATGCTTCACGGACACGCTGGTATCTGTCATTTCAAATGACATTTGAAATGACAGGTACCAGGAAGTGGACGGTTCTCCTACGCTCGGGATTGCCAGTCCTCTCTCCTCTCCTCCCGAAGCAACGAAAGTGGAAAAAATGAAAAAAAGAAAAAAAAAAAAAGCGAAAAAATAAAAGTAGCAAGAGAGAGAGGGGAGAGAGGACGGGCAATCCTAAGCTCGGGATTGTCAGTCCTCTCTCCCCTCCTCCCGAAGCAAGGCACGAAAAGCAACCTTGCTTTTCGGGAGGAGGGGAGAGAGGACTGGCAGTGCAAAGCAACGAAGCGACTTACTTTTTTTGCAGCCCCCCTCCGGAGACGGACATCGGTGACGAGGGACCGCGGCTCCCCTGCCTCCAGCTGCCCGCGAAGATAGATGCATCGCACGGGCGAAAGCGGCCCCTGTGCGTGCAATTGGCCGCTCAAGACGTGACGTCACATGCCATGACGCCAACCGTCGTGACGTCACGTCTTGAGCGGCCCAATTGCACGCACAGGGGTTGCTTTCGCCCGTGTGATGTGTCTATCTTCGCGGGCAGCTGGAGGCAGGGGAGCCGCGGTCGTCTTCGCCGATGTCCGTCTCCAGAGGGGGGCTGCAAAAAAAGTAAGTCGCTTCGTTGCTTTTCACTGCCAGTCCTCTCTCCCCTCCTCCCGAAAAGCAAGGCTGCTTTTTGCGCCTTGCTTCGGGAGGAGGGGAGAGAGGACTGGCAATCCCGAGCTTAGAATTGCCCGTCCTCTCTCCCCTCTCTCTCTTGCAACTTTTGTTTTCCGCTTTTTTTTTTTTTTTTCACTTTTTTCCGCTTTCGTTGCTTCGGGAGGAGGGGAGAGGACTGGGGCTGCCCCGGAGACCAGCACCCATGGACGCGGCCAGGGCAGGTGAGCGGGGGCTGGGGGAAAGTTTGCCGCCTACCCTTACCCCTGCCTCTAACGCAGGGGTAAGGGTAGGCGGTAAGTTAGCAGGTTAAATGCGCAGCAAAACGGCAGGGTAAAAAGGCGATAGTCAGGGCGCGCGTTACTGTATGGGAGGGAATAGCTAATTCGATCGTTTACATGTAATATACATGCCACGGGCGGAAGGGGTTACCTGGTGATTTAAGGATGCGGTAAGAGTAGGTTAAAGGGGATTGTGTATCGCAGGAAGGGCTAACGCGGCCGAAAAGTGGGTAGAAAGCGGGTTAGGAGCAGGGTAACCGCGGCCGCACTTTACTGTATTGACCTGCTAGTGTTACTGTATTGTTAAGAGTTGGACATGTGTGAAGTAAGGTTTATGTGCCTTTCATTCGCCTGTGTGACACAGCTGTATACATTCCATACCAACACTTCCTATAGTGTGGGTGTACAGGCTGGGTTTTGAAGAAAATGAAGGAGCATTTTCAAAAGGGGACAGTATACTGTCTGTTTAAGGTTGGACATATCCAAAACAAGGATATGACACAACATCCAAGTTATGTTGCTGTACCACAAAGTTATGTAGTCCATACAGATAGTGTGCAAAAAGGCATGGTGTATGTCACACTGTATTGTGACCTGGGTATATTGACAGCTTTTGCATAATCCCAGTGTCTGATGAGTAAGAGAATGCCAATTTCAATATATACTGGGTCCCTGTCAGAGGGTCATGAGCTACAGACAGCTTCTACAGCTATCACTGTGTGACATGCCCATTTCTATAAGAGTGAGAGGTGCACCCAGATGTCTCTCAGCCCACATGGTTCTAGGTAGCTGATAGACCATGTTCACAGAGTACCCTATGTTTCAGTGACATGCCAGCAGAACAGAAGGTGGCTACACAATGTCTAAAAATGGCATTAGCAGCACAGCTTTTATTGCAACACCAGTGCAAAGGTTCATACTCCAGCCATGAATGATAATTGGAGTGATAGTTTGTCATACACATAAAGCTACTTTAAGCGTAAGGAGTGGAAGCGCTGCTCATTATATTCTGCCACACCTACCAATGCTATTACATTGCATAGCCCTGGGCCATCAGGCAAAGTGTGAAAGTATCAGGTTCTGGCGAATCTGCCTGCCTGTTGCTAGATTCTCCTGGGCTCGCGCATTGACACATGCGGGATCCTGTGGGAGATCTGGACATATATCCATTGGTAGTCCATGACGTACTGCCACATTATGAAATACACAGCACAGTAGTATGAGTTTTGCAGCTTTGTCTGGGGCATACATTAAAGCTCTCCCCGTCTTGTCCAAACAGCGGAAGCGGCTTTTAAGAAGGCCAAAGGTGCGTTCAATGACAGTTCGGGTACCACATAGAGCATCGTTGTATCTCATCTCGGCAGGCGTGGTAGGCATGTGTATGGGGGTGAGAGGCCATGGCCTGCAACCATAACCTAAATCTCCTGCACGAGGGACATAATGAAAATATTAGTATTTTCTATCTTATAGCCACATGTGACTGGCTAGCCACAACATCCATTAAGACAGTGCAAGATAAGGCTCAGCAATGTTCCAGGCTAACAGCTCATTACTGTTGCCTGACAGCAGTATAGTTAGGAGTTGTCATCTATTGTGCTACCCATGTTCATAAGTACAGCATTGGGTGTGCATCTGGCAAGGGTGGCCTCACTGCCCCTCAATCTAGCAAAGGGTACTGAGGTGGCAGCCAACTGTACAGACAAACATTACAGCTGAGAAGCCGGCAGTGAAAGGGCTGACCTTAGCTTATCTTGTTATGGTTCATGTCCATTGCAGGTGTGCAGGCTGTGTAGTCTGGCATGTATTGGCAAAATAGCCTATACTGTCAATAACAGAGGCCAGCAACATGAAGGGAACAACACTTGAAGTACAGGAGTGCAAGATTACACATCCACACTAGCAGCCCATGGGCAAGGTGTCTTGCTATATAAGCACACATACAGGTAGTGTGGCAGCAGTGTGCCGTGTGCAGGCATTGTAATGGAAACACAAGGCATGCTAGGAAAACAGATCACTTGTAGAACAGGTACTATGAACCGAGATACAGCTTAATATTTCACCACCTTAATGACTCCTTTGCCCACCGAACTTCACCGGGACAGTGTACAAGGGTGTTCAGAAGGCATACATTAACCTTATTTGTTGCTTAGGAGGCATGGCAAGCCATGTACACAGGGTTGATCAACTTAACATGCCCATCCTAAACCCACAGCTATTCTCCCCCCATGCCCCCTCCCCCTTTTCTACATTGCATGACATGGAATAGATAAAGGAATAACCTCTGTTACCTACAAGCCAAGCATTACCGTACAGGCCGGCCTCAAACTCCGCAAAAAGGGATGATTGCCTTAGTATAAAGGAATCATGCGCTCCTCCCGGGTACCTGGCCACCACGTCCAGAGTGTGCATTCCAGTATCACAGACCATTTGCACATTGAGGGAGTGTAATAGCTTCCTGTTGCGGTACGCGACCTCCCTTTCACGTGGTGGAATGATGGCCACATGTGTGCAGTCAATAGCTCCAATAACATTGGGGAACTGTGCAAAGGCATAAAAGGCTCTCTTCAAGTCCATCAAGTCCTGCCTGTTGCGAGGAAAGTATATGTAGTGATGAATGCGAGCCATGACTGCTTCAATGACCTGATCCAGACAGCGTGAAAATGTGCTTTGAGACATTCCTCCCACAATTCCTACTGTGGTTTGGAAGAAGCCGCTGGCAGTGAATTGGAGTGCAGGCAACAGTTTGGTCATGCCAGGGATGGCATGTGACCTTGTGGTTGCTGGATCCAGATCAACTCGCACGTCATCATATAACTCACGTATTGCCTGAGAGCTGAGACGATACCTGCTCACCACTAAGTCCTCAGGCATGCCCTCCAAGGACGTACGTGTAGGAAAGATATGGTCCCTATTTATCCTAGCCTGGGCCCTTCCATCTGGCATGCCCTGACCAGGCCTTTGACCCTGTGGGAGTGCGGCCTCTGCCTGCGCTGCTGGTAACTCCCTGTGCTGTCTGGGATGTGGCCTGGCCTGTTGTACAGGTTGTCCTGCGGCCACATGCTGTGGTCTGTGACGGGACTGGCGAGGCATGTAGTAGCTGTGTATATCTGTACACCTGGCAGTGAGCAAATGGTCTCCTGAAGGTTCACTTAGTAAAAACAAGCTTTTTTTATTGGCCCAGGACTTCTGGATAGGGGTTGGTTTTTTTTTCCGCATGCGATAAACGCTGCGGTAATAGCGCAGAACACATTATCACATGCGATAAGGCCTTACCGCATTTGAAAAAGGTGTTATTTCCGGCGTTAATGTCCTGCGATAGTGGCCCAAAATTATCGCACAGCGAGATCGCAGCACCTAGTTTACATTAGACCTCCCCCAACTCCTCCCCTATTCCTCCCCTTTTTAAAATTTGCATCGCGATCTGCGTTACAGCCGTTATCGCATGCAAAAAGTCCTATTAATGCATGCGAAAACGCCTTACCGCATTTTGATAAATGACCCCCAAAGGTTGCACAGGTTGATTGGTTCCCAGAGGGAAAGATCCTGCAGAAGCGGGAACCAGACTTGCTTTGGCCAGTGTGGAGCCACCAGAATCATGGTACCCTGGGACTGGCGAAGCTTCAAGATAGTCTTCAACACTAGCGGGATAAGAGGATTTGCGTACAGAAGGCCATGGCCCTAGCTGCAGGCAAAGGCATCTGAAGATAGGGTACTCTCCGCTTGAGACAGAGAGCAGAACTGAGCCATAGATGGAAGATCCTGACTGGCCCAGGGACCATTCACGTGGCTGGAATGCTCGACTGAGCCGATCCGCAATCATGTAATTTGTTGCGGCCAGCGACCTGGTTGTCGGTGTGGATCAAGACCATTTTGCCAGCCAACCGGACCCAGAAATCCCAGAGAATATACCTGATTGCCTAGAGCGCCAGGAAGTTGATCTGGCATTGCACTTCCTGGGTGGACCACAGGCCTTGGGTGTGAAGCTCCTGCACATGGGCTCGCCCCCTCAGAAGTGTCCGTGGTGAGCATGACCCGTACCGGGGGTGGGGTGGGTGCTAAAACAGCACCCCTCTCTCCAGGTCGGAGAGTGTCTTCTACCACGACAGCGAATCCTGGAGACACTGGGTCACCGGGATGCGAACCTCGAGGCGCTGAGTGCCCTGATGCTACTGAGACCTCCGAGTCCACTGGAGCCTGTGTTGCTCCCACCTGGGTAGAGCTCTTGACTAGCCAATCATCCAAGTAGGGGAAAACCTGTACTCCTAACCTGCGCAACCTGCCTAACAAGCAGCCAGGCACTTGGTAAAGACCATGGTGCAGGGGCCAGACTGAAAGGCAACACCCAATACCGAAAGTGGCGTTCTGCCACCACAAAATGTAGATACTTCCTGTGACCTCGGAAGATCTTGATATGGTTACAGGCGTCCTTCAAGTCGAGGGAGTACAGCCAGTCTCCTTTTTGTAGGAGGGGAATCAGGGTGCCCAGAGAGACCATCATGAACATTTGTGTTTTTATAAACTTGTTCAAGGCTGTCAGATCCGAGATGGGTCGGAGGCCCCCAGTTTTCTTTGGAATCAGAAAATAACCGGAGTAGAACCCGTCCCAATTGCTCTGGTGGGACAGGCTCGACCACCCTGGCTGTTTCTAGGGTGGAGAGCTCTGCCAAGAGGGTCTCCTGGCATGCTGATGGCCCCCAAAAAGGGCTCGAAGGAGAATTTGGCAGAACACCCAGCAGATTCAGCCTGTATCCCCAGCGCACAATGGAAAGAACCCACTGATCTGAGGTGATGTCTGGCCATCGATCGTAGCCGACCTTCGATCAGGGGGGTCCCAGGGCATGGGAATGGCCGGCTGGCTCTTGCTTTCTCCCAACCAATCAAAACCCAGTAGTGGGGCTAGATTGGGGAGCCGGCTGTGGATTGGGTGCATACTGCTGCCTGGAACGGCCTCGAGAACGTCCCCTCTGCAGGAGGGAGGAAGATGCGGACAGATATTACTTCCGCTGACAATAGAAGGATTGTCATGGCCCTTGAAGTGTCGACCTCATAGCCAAAGACAGCAGATCAGAGGTACTGGCGGAAAGATGCTGGAGAGTCTCATGGTGTTCCCTCAACTGAGCCACTGCATCCCTCACCTTAACACCAAAATGATTCTCGCCCGTACATTTTAAGTCAGCGAGCCTTTCTTGCACCTCCAGCCGGAGGTCTGAGGCCCAGAGCCAAGCTATCCTGCGGGCGCCAATCCTGGCAGTCACTATTCTTGCCACCGTTTCAAAAATATCGCACATAGAGCTTACCTCAGGCTTTCCACAGTCAAGGCACCTGATATACGATCACCATTAGAGTGTCCTGCTGCTGTTGGGGGAGATGATCGGCCACCTCCTGAACATGTTTCCAGAGGTTATGGGAGTACTGGGTTATATAGAGCTGATAAGAGGCAATGCAGGCTATCAACATGACGCCCTGAAAAACCTTCCTACCCAGCGCATCCAGTGCACTATGTTCTCACTCCGGGGGCGCCAAGGCATGGGTCCGTGAGCACTTAGCCTTTATTAGCGCCAACTCAACCACCACTGACTGGTAGGGGAGCTGATGCTTCTTGAACCTGGTGGCATTCTGGACCAGGAACACCCCATCTATCTTTCTATTCACAGGAAGAACCATTAAGGGGTGTTCCCAGATCCTCAGAAACAGTTCCTTGAAGATGATATGAATGGGAACAGCCACCACCTCCTTCGGGGCATCCATAAACTGGAGGACCTCCAGCATCTTATGCCTAGCACCATTTTTCATCATGAGCTGAAACGGAATGGCTTCTGCCATAGCCTGCACAAAACCTGCAAAGGTTAGCCTTTGGGCAAGGATCTCCGTTGCTCCTCTGGGTGAGACAAGTCTGAGGGAAGGTCCTTGAAAGCTTCCGAGGAAGAATCAGTGTCATCATCCCATGGATCATAAGGGGCATCATCCTCACTGGCACGTGCCGGGGACAAAAGCCTTTGGGGGGGATCCAAGTTTTAAGCACGACAGGCACTGATGGCCCAGACCAGGTAGGGCCGGCCAGAGAACGGAAGGGTCTTCCTCATCTGAGGAGCCATGTACAAGGATGGCATCAAGCGGATGAATCAATGGTGGCCTATGGGGCATCCTCCCCACTGAAGCCAGCTGGGTGGTGAGGACGCCAAGAAAGACAGAGGTGCTCCAACAGTGGCTCCAACAGAACTGTCGAAGTCACTGGCACCAGTGGAGGCATCGATTCAATGCCCCGCAGGGTTCGATTCACTGCCAGCTGTACCCTGTGCTCTGACTCCTCTTCAAAGGTCACTGACGCCAGAACCGGTTGAAAAAGTGGAGGGGTGGCTCGATCCTCCTCGGAGCCTCGAGGGAGGTCAGTAACCTGGTACCGTAATTGGTGGAAATTGCCTTGGAGCCCCAGAAATGATGGAGGGAAAACCTCCTTGCCTCGGGGATGCTTTGGGGGCATTGTGGTTGAAGCCGGTGCTAGCCCGAGCGTGGTTCCGTGCAATGATGGTGACCGTGTTGATGCTTCCATGACTTCCCACAGTGCTTTGCCTGGTCTTTACCCAGTGCTGAGGTGGAAAGTGAGAATCCTGACATCCTCAACCTGGATGAGACAGAGGAGGGCTGCTCTCTGGCTCCCCTCTTTCTCGGTGTCACTGGTGGAGGGCCCGAGCATAAGAGATCAGAGACCCTCTGTTCCCCCTGATCCTTTGGCGTTGAAGACACCGACGCAGAGGTCAACGGCTCGGATCCGAAGAGCTTTTCCATTTTATTGAGGCATGCACCCGCGAACATAATGAGAGTCCCCCAGGCAGAAGATACACACACTGTGTGGATCCGTAATGGACATGGTCTGCAGGCAACAGGGGCACTGACAAAAACCCAATGACGCCATGGTGGAAAAACTAAAGGACAGTAGATGACAGAGGGCCACTGAGGACACCACTACCTGAAACCGAATGCAAGAACATAACTTACCGTGGAGAGAACAGAGAAGGACCTGGTGCAGGAAGAAGGCAAAAAATATCAAGTGGAGAGTTTTCCAAAAAAACAGAGCATGGTTTTTCCCAAGCTCATGGTCTTGGGAAAAAAGACTTGAGAGAGACCCCGTGTGGATGCGTGGATTAATACATGCCTGTGTCGGGCTCCATCTGATGATTTCACCCATGTGTGAGGACTACCATCCTGCTTGTCCTAGGAGAAACCCTGGGACAAAGGGGGCAGAGAATTATCAGAAACCTCAAGATCTCCATTAAATAACAGAAAAACAAAACTTATGCAGAGGAAAAAGGTAACTTGGGAAAGTTTATATATTTCAATTTAAACCTCTTCTTCCTACCTTAGAACTTGCTTGTCTTATATAATCTTCCTAGGATATACAATCACTTATCTTCATTAAGTGATAACAATGTACTTTGCAAATGCTTACTATAATAAAGGTATTCTATATCAAAACAAATTATCATGACGCATACATTGTAATAACTGTGGTGTCTTAATCTTAAGGCAGACCATCTGGAGGATTAGAGCTTGCCCATTTGTTTTCAACTCTCTGCAATAAAAAAGGAGTTGACTCAATTTAAAGTAGAATTGGCTACAATTAAAGGGGCCAAAGAGAAATTAGCTACTACTGTAAGTACCACTCCCACATACACCCTCCAGAAAGTCTTCCCTCACTCCCACAGAAGATTTGAGCCTCAGCTTGCAGAAATGCATACTAGATTGTTAATGCAATTAAAGAAAGTAAGGACTATAAAATAGACCTCATTATCCATTTGGAAACCAATGCTCTTGCAAGTATCATCATCTCTGCAGTACAAAGATTTTCAGAAGTTGGGTAATCAGTTTTAGTACATGTTGAAGAACATAGCCTTTCCAGAAGTACTACCTGTTTATGGAAAAGGAGAGGAAAGGCTATGCTGTATAGACAACCTCAATGCATGACTCAAAAACTGGTATGAAGAAAGTTTTAGATTTATTGGTTGCTGGGGCTGTGTATGAAACAAAAAAAGGCTAGGACCCAAAAAGCAAAGCGGAAGCCGATCCAGTTGGCTGTGTTAGAGTGAAAACAATAGGAATCGGATGATCAAAAGTAGCCCTTTATTATAACGCCCGACTCTGGCCAAGTTTCGCTCATAGAGCTGCCTCAGGGGCAACTAAAAATGAATAAATATATAAATATCAAAATTTGAAACACAATTAAATTATTAAAAACAATAAAAACATAAAATACATGTATAGGTGTACATGCATCTGTGATTTACCTTTTGGGCAGGGAAGGGGAGCTCTGTCCCTTACAGGGTCACCTATGAATGTATGTGACACGGTCACTAGGTGATAGTATAATAAAAATAGTAACTCCATGCATCTGTGATTTACCTTTTGGGCAGGGAAGGGGAGCTCTGTCCCTTACAGGGTCACCTTTGAATGTATGTGACGGGGTCACTAGGTAATAGTATAATAAAAGATGTAGCTTTCTGTTGTTATAAAGATGTAGTTTTATGTTATAAAGATGTAGCTTTATGTTGTTATAATATAAAGATGTAGCTTTATGTTGTTAACCCCAATTATTTATCCAAGTTCAATCTTCCTGTTTATTGTAAGACATCCTCCTGTCATGTTATTGTTTAAAATGTAAACCGACTTGATTAGTAATTCTGTTACTGGAAAATTGGTATATAAAAATGCAAAATAAATAAATAAATAAATACTCAAATCATAAAATAAAATACATGTATAAGTGTACAAACTTGAATTGAATCAATATATATATATATATATCAAAAAAATATAAGATACATGTATAAATGTGCAAACTCTGAACCCAAAACACCAAAATACATGTATGGCTGTGCAAACTCATGGATTACAAATAAATCACACTTTAAAATGTATTTGAACATCAAAATGGTGTAGACAGGAAAATATAACAAATACATTATTGAATGAAACTGGAGAGGCTGACTATTCGTGATAAGAATTCATAATCAAAATCTAAAATGGAGTCAATATTATTAGTGATGAAATAACCCATAATAAAATTAATGGTTATTTCAGTGATGCTTACTTCGATTAGCAGGACTTAAAATATGCCTGCTGGGCTGCTGTCACAATACCACGTATGGACATATATTAGTTCCTAAGTAGAAATAAACAGTGAATAAAACACAGTATCTCATTAAAAAATCTAAAGATTCATAAAACATTCTTTTTTTCGGTGTGATAAAATATTTATAAGAGGTCCATTGCTAATCATTAGTATCAAAATAGCTATAAATTATCTTTTAATGACAGTCGCAGGCTTATTTAAATACAAACGAGAAACAAATTTATGCATGCTTTTTAGATGTATTTCACATCAGAAGAGGAGCTACTATATAGCTCTGATCATTAAAACTCTCCAAAATCATGCTATCAATTACAAAATAAATCTATTTCTATGTAACCTCTACAGTTTTTCAAACATGTCTTAATGTCACTGTTAATGCGTGCAGAACTTTGGTTCCTGAAGCTCCCTGAAGGAGTAACACACACCGAAACACTGCCGTGTCGGAGGACAGACTTCAGGATTACATACGCTGACAGTGGATTCAAGCTAAGTGCACGTATCAGTAGTCATTCATACAGTGCCTTATCTTGTGCTATAGCTCCAGATGGAGAATATTAGGATTTCTTGCGACCTATGATTAGTCAAGCCCAGAGCTTCACGGGCTTCACATATAAGCCAAAAGCTTCTAGAGGCAATTTATGACTGTCGTAAGATACCTCAACAAGAGCTCCCTCTCATATAGCTGAATCTAATATTTTGTGATTATTTCAAATTTTCAAGCTATTTCTTTTGGGATTTCCAATCGTGCTGGTTTTATTAGTTGACATATGTGTTTTGTTTTGCTTGGTGTTGACAGTAAATTTTATTTGTAATTTTACTTTCTAATTTATGTTTTTGCGTGCAAATTACTAAGGGGCGGATTTTAAAAGGCCCGCGCGCGCCGGCGCGCCTATTTTGCATAGGCCGCCGGCGCGCGTAAAGCCCCGGGACGCGCGTAAGTCCCGGGGCTTTCGAAAAGGGGAGGGCGTGTCCGGGGCGTTCCCAAAATGACGCGGCGTTTCGGGGGCGTGTCACGGCGTTTCGGGGGCGGGCCCGGGGCGTGGCGCCAGCCCAGGGGTGTGGTCGAGGCCTCCGGACCAGCCCCCAGGACCGGAGGACGGAGTGGGGCTGCCGGCCGACAGGCGTAACTTTGCCGACAAAGGTGGGGGGGGGGGTGGGTTAGGTAGGGGAAGGGAGGGGAAGGTGGGGGGAGGGCAAAGAAAAGTTCCCTTCGAGGCCGCTCTGAAATCGGAGCGGCCTCGGAGGGAACAGGCAGGCCGCGCTGGGCTCGGCGCGCGCAGGTTGCACAAATGTGCACCCCCTTGTGCGCGCCGACCCTGGATTTTATAAGATACGCGCGGCTACGCGCGTATCTTATAAAATCCAGCATACTTTTGTTCGCGCCTGGTGCGCGAACAAAAGTACGCGAACGCGTAGTTTTTAAAGCTCTACCCCAAGAGCATTTTTTGTTGAATTAGTGGATAAGAAATGCACTAAATAAAATAAAGTGCTTAATTTTAGTATGTTCACTTTTTTCTTTAGTTACTGCTTAAAAGCTTGTACCTTATTCTCTTAAATTTAACAAAAATACTTTAATAATTAAATGTTATGATTTACAGTACAAAAAGTAACAATGAATCAAGATTAAATAACAAGCAACAATGGCAACCCTAGATTGTTCAAACTATTTTATTTAATTTTAATAGTAATGTAGTCATATCTACATATACAATTTCAAGAGCATTTATCAATATATTAATAGAAAAACATTCAGAAACTGTCATTGATTTCCATAGCCATTTACAATACCTTCCAAAAGAATTCAGTAGAAAGTTGCCATCTGGTTTTCAAGTAATCCATTTTCAGATTCATTTGTAAAAAGCAGCTTTTTCATGTCATAAAATTAATCCATGTCTATTTTATCTTCTAAAGAGCAGATAACAGTAATAACCTCAAAGTCTCATAGCAGCAAGATCAAAATTATATACTAACACAAAATACACCAGTATTAAATTGCAACACAATAAAACAAATGACTGACAATTAGAAAATTGTTATAAATCATAATTGCAGGTTCAGTTATGATTCTGTGCCTATATTTAAGTGATTTATTGCAGCATGAATAATTTATAGAAAAGGTTATTAAAAACCTTACAATCTGAATCTTTATTACAGTAATTAAAAATCAAGTACCAAGTAAAGAGGCAAATGTTACACCATCAATGCCCAAATATGCTCTGTGACCTATGACAAATTCTTGGTTTATGATCAGAAAAGCTCATCACTAGAATTTTCATAATTGTTTCTATGAAAAAGCTCACTTGAAAAGAGAGCCCAAGGAGTTTTGTTTATATGTTTAGAGTATTTATCTTCAGCTAAAAAATTTGAACTGGATACATTGTTTCATATCTGACTATATAAAAACAAACACTAGTGAATTGTTGTAGATTATTCCTGTAATCTGCTCTGAAATATTATTTTCTCCTGATGTGAACATGTTTTGATTCAAAGAAACAAAACCATTTTGTTTATTTTTTATGTACAAATAAGTTATAGGTGATAACCTTCAGACTGGCCAAACCTAAAACATTTGCAACTAACCATTGAGAGCTCCGCTCCCTTATTAGGTCGCTTAAATGAAGGGACCAGAGCTCTTGAAAGATTGCCCTATATGTATTAATTTAGTTAAACATAAAGGTCTTACCTATAGCTTGTTTATTTCTGCACTTCTATTTTATGAAACAGGCATTTAGCATTTTTTTTTCTGTAAGATAAGAAGAATTGGTGGTTTACTTATGCTTTTTATAGACTGCATTCTGCAAAAGTGGTTTTGTTTTTCCTTCAATCCAGAATAAGGTTTTGACTTGGAAACCATTAACCAAGAGATTAAAGAAAAGTGTTTCATTATCGAGCAGACCATAAACAAATGAAATCGGAGATCTGGTAGCTTCTGAAAATATTGTGCAAATATTCACAACTTCTGCAAGATCAGGATTGGAAAAGGTTGACAAATAAATTTCTAGTCTAACATATATGTCAATTTAAACTTATAATTAATTAGTATACAGAAATACAGTGACCAGGTGACTAATGGCAATCCAAAAAATAAGTTGTCACTGTGAAAAATGAGCAGTAGATCAACATGAACTGTTGCTATTGACATTTTTTAAGTCTTGCTCACTTAAATAGATGGTGTTCCAATTCAATACAGATACACCCATGTATTAAACTGGAACAACGCCTATTTCAATGAGCAAGATGTATTGAAGCCCTGTTTTCTTGCAGTTGCGTTGAGCCTCCTTGAGAAAGCCCTGCTGGTTAAACATGATCCGCATAGGAGAGCTGTTAGAATTTTATTTTGGAATTATCTTTGGATTGTCTTTCACTAACGTATTGAACTATTCTCTGTGAAAGCGTCATTTTACTGTGTGTATCTTTATTACAGTGAGGAAGAGTTTTCTCTACATAGGTAAGTATCAAGATTGCCAGTGTTTACAAAGGATTGTAAGACTCAATTTTTGGGAGAATGCTTGCATACTGACTCTCAGTTAATAGTATCTATTGATGTTCCTAATATATCAAATCTATTGGTATTTTTTAAATGTTTTCTCTTTAAGTTTGACATAAGTGCTTTTTGCTATGTTATGAATAGACTATGTTTTAACAGTTGTCACCCTGATTGATGAGCTCTTTTTCACTTGTTTTATATACATAAAGATTTTTTTTGTTACTTCTTTTGTCCCTTCAGTAATATTTTTGGAAATACCTTTAGAAGGTTGGTTTGACTTTTTGCTTGAAACTTATGCCATAGGACCTTTTATTGTCTTATAATTTGTCCTTGGTTTGTGTTTTTGATTCATATGTCCTTTTTTCTTGCAAATAGTCTAAGGAGTTGCCTGATCATATATTTTATCCATTAAATTTGCAATTCTGAATGACAATCCTATTGAGAAAATGAGAGACCTAATTCTTTGGTTCTTATGCAATCTCACTTTGGTTCCTTAATTTTTAGAAAAGCATCCTCTACATTAGTAATGCTTATATTGAAGGTTTCAATTTGCTTTAATGTTTTAGAAGCCAGACAGAAATAATTTGAAAAAGAAATAAAACATACAATTTGATTGATTTTTGTACTAAATGATTAGGGACCTTTGTCTTCAGTTATTTTATTTTTCTTTGGAATTTCAACATCATAAAAAAATTCAGTGGAAAAATGAATATGTTTTAATACACAGGAGAAAAATCCATGGAAGTGCCATTTTTCCACTGATTTTTTTTTTATTATAACATTGAAATTCCAGGAAAAATAAAATAAAACCTGAAAACAAAGTCCCTATAAATGATTAATTCTTGTAAATCTGTTAGAACAATTATCTTTTGTTGCAAACTATATAAGCATTTCTTTTTAAATTAGATTTGATCTCATGAATCACTGAAAGACAGCAGTTCAACCATGCCTGTAAAAGGAAGTGCTAGCCCATTATTCTTAATGTATTAAAGTCTAGGCTTGTAAATATAAAAGAAAAACCATTTCTAGAATTATGACTCAATGATTATCATGAAAAAACACAACCAAAATTGTGTTATTGTATTCTAAATGGATGAAACAGTAAAGTCAGCATGAAGCTGGCCATCCATCTTTGTTGTTGTCTTAGCTCTGTAGTAAATGTTCACAAAATAATAAAGAAAGTTCCATCACTTTTGGAAATCTTTTGAAGCTGGATTTCCACGGTAACTTAATCAAAATGGCCATGTCCTTGTTGGGGTCTTATTTATTAATACCTAAAGAAAATATTTAAAAAAAAGAAAAAAAGAAAAAATGGTGTTAATTGTAAAATCCATTAAACTACAATACAGTACAATTAAGTCACTAATTATAAGGTGTTTCTTCATTATCTGATTAACATTCAGTTTTCCTCCAAACCTCATTCTTTACGGATACAGTTTACAAAAAATTCTTGTTTCATACACAGTAAGGTGATTGGCCCCATGACTTAGATGCAGTGCACTGAACAATGGATAACATTCGCAACCTAATGCCATGACAACATGAGATGTTGGTCCCATTCTGGTTTTCTAGAAAACCTGTATTTTATTTGCAACAATAAAGCAGAATTAAGAACATTTTGTTTTTATAGCACAATATAAATACCGACAGTTTCTTTTTGACTCAACGCACAATTAAACTCTGGAATTTGTTGCCAGAGGATGTGGTTAGTGCAGTTAGTATAGCTGTGTTTAAAAAAGGATTGGATAAGTTCTTGGAGGAGAAGTCCATTACCTGCTATTAATTAAGTTGACTTAGCAATGGCTATTTTCTAATACTAGCAACGGTAACATGGAATAGACTTAGTTTTTCGGAACTTGCCAGGTTCTTATGGCCTGGATTGGCCACTGTTGGAAACAGGATGCTGGGCTTGATGGACCCTTGGTCTGACCCAGTATGGCATGTTCTTATGTTCTTAATGCAAACTAGCTACAAAACAAAGAAACAACTAGGTCAGTGTTTCCCAACCCTCTCCTGGAGGCACACCTAGCCGGTCAGGTTTTCAGGATTGCTGCAATAAATATGCATGAGATTGATTTGCATACCCTGGGTCTCCAATGTATGCAAATCTCTCTCATGCATATTCATTATGGATATTCTGAAAACCTGACTGGTTAGGTGTGCCTCCAGGAGAGGGTTGGGAAACACTGAACTAGGTCCATATTCAGTTTCTGTACGGATAGCAAAGTTGGGCCTGGATTTTCTAAGGCCACAGACCTTAGAGAATCCAGCAGTAACAGGGGGCGGCAGTTTGTAAAGATTGTGATAATAAAGAATCCCTGATGTTTTTACCGATCCTCTACTCTTTGGTCGCTACTTGCAACATTGGAGCGGTTTCCAATCTGTTTCAGTGAGAGAGAGAGCCTGGTAGGGTGGGGGGTTGTGAGTGAGGGACAGAGAGAGTCTGTGTGCAAGGGTATGTGTTGTGTGTGTAAGAAAGAGAGGGTGCATGCCATTTGTGTATGTGAATGTGAGGAGAGATTGTGAGGGAGTATGTCTATGAGTGAGAGACTGGGAGCTGGTGTGTGTGTAAGAGGGAGTAAGGATGCATGTTTGCGAGAGAGAGCCAGTGTGAAGGGGGGTGTATATGTGTGTGTGAGAGAGATAGAGAGAGACAGGGAGCCTTTGTGGCTGTGTATGTGTAACAGACAGAGGAAAAAGCCTGTGTGAGGGTGTGTACGCGTGAGAGAGGGAGCCTGCGTATGCAAGAGACAGAGGATGCCATTGTGAGGGGCAGTATGAGAGAGGGGTCAAACTGTGGGTGGAGGGCTGGGGAGTAAATATAGAGTGGAAGGGGTTGGATCTAGAGGGGGAGGGAAGAGATAGTGGAGGAGTTGGGAACTGAGAGGGCAAAGTGAAAGGGATCTGGCCAAGGAAGTAGGGAGAGAGGTGGAAAGGACACTCTTACAGTGTACTTCTAGAAAAATTCTTCTCAAAATAATAAAAACTGTATCTTTGAATAATAACTTTTCTGTATTGCATCGATGTATAATGTGCTATTTTGATCAATATAAAGTATACTGAATTTTTCAGAATTTTAAATTTGTGTGTGCAGAATTCCCCAAGTTGTGGACAAAAAGTGATGTCCTATCGTGTTTGTTTTCTGTCTTTTATTTAGTTACCAGAGTAGACCAATAGGTTTTATGTATCTCACTCTGAACATCTAAGTAAGCAAATAAATATTCACTTCTCTTCACTTGAAAAAATGACCTATCATAACTTAAAAAAACATAAAAGACAATAATTCATCCAGGTTAACATACCCACATTTGCACATCAGTACCAGGAAAACAAAAAAAAAAGTATAACGCAACCAAATAAATGACGAGGATGCCGTAGACCAGTGGTTCTCAACCTTTTTGCCATCGTGTTATACCTGATGGACAATGCTCATGTGTGAGACACACTTCTTATTTACAACCCATAGTGGAAATAAAAAGAAAAATCTTAAGTATTACATTTATTGTTAAGAATGACACAAGGGGAAGTTATGAGTATTCTCTCTGAATAGAAATTAGGAAGAATATAAATCTAGGGGTAGATATTCAGCTGCTATGCAGGTCAGCTAGTTAGCCAGATAAATCTATCCAGCTAACGTAGGCTGCATATTCAATGGCACAGATACATTTATTTGGCTAACTTTCGGACAGGTCTGTAGCATGAATTAGTTATCCAGTTAACTCTGAATATCGAAGTTAACTGGATAACTTATGACTAACTTAGCTCCTCTCTGGAACGCCCTCACCGCACCTGCCATTTAGCCAGACAAAAGCTTATCCTAATAAGTATTCAATTAAATGGTGGCTACTGATCCCAGCCAGATATTCAGCCACCGCCACTTAGCTGGATGTATAAACTTATCTGGCTAAGTGGTGCTGAATATAGGTCTCTTAATAAATAATAATATATAGTAAACCTCCCATACCAGAACAGCACTAACTGCCAGTGCTCAATCTTTGAAAAGGCAACACTGTAAATATAACACTAGGCCCTAAAATATCAATAAAACTCTTATTAGGAAAAACAGAACAAGTCAGGCTGCTAGTTGTAGAACACAGATTGACCCTTACCTAACACAGAATAAAAAGACAAAGTATAAATAGAAATGTGCAGACAAAAACTGAACTGGAAACTGCAACAAGCCAGACTCTGTATGCATTGCAACAATGGAAAAACATCACCAATCATACAAAAATCAAGAAATAAAAAATAAATAGTAGTAAAAGCATACTAATAAAAAGTACAAATGTCAAAACATCTGATGAATATTCAATAATGAAAAACTCATATAAAACGTTCCCAGACACCAATAAAATATTTCAAAAAAGCACATACAAAGAACCCAAAATTAAACTAAAAGATTTTTAAAAAATTCTCTGCTTTCCATACTTGGGAACTTTTGATATCTAGGTGCCTTGAGGTTGTTGTGAGTTAGCGAGAGGAGGATTTTTTTTTTTAATTTGCAAACTTTCTCCTCTTTCTCTCTTACACACATATCTCTCTCTTACACACATTCTCTCTCACATGTACGCATGCTCTCCTTCTCTCAAGTCACACACACGTAGGTTCTCCCTCTCTCTTATACACATATACTCTGCCTCACTTACATACAAGTTCTCTCAATTACACACACACATATGATCTCCATATACACACATGCTCATGTTCTCCCTCTCACTTACACACATGCTCTCAATCACACACACAAAGAGAGCATGTCTATGTGGTTATATAAAATTACATGTGTGTGTGATAGTCTATGTGATTGTGAGCATGTGTATGTGTGTGAACATATGTGTATGTGTGTGATTGAAAGCATATGTAAGAGACCATTGTGTGTGCGTAATTGGGAGCATGTGTAAGAAAGCTTGTGTGTGTGTTATTGAGATCATGTGTATGTGTGAGCATATGTGTATCACACACACAGGTTCTCCATCATATACATGCACATATGCTCACACATACACATGATCTCAATAACACACACACAAGCTTTCTTACACATGCTCCCAATTACGCACACACAATGGTCTCTTACATATGCTTTCAATCATACACATACACATATGTTCTCACACACATTCACATGCTCGCAATCACATAGATTATCACTTACACACACGTTTATATAACCACAGACATGCTCTCTTTAACTTGCACCCACGTGCTCTCACACACAGACATGATCTTACAAATATGCTCACACAGACATGACCTTACAAACATGCTCTCTCATACATGCTCTCAATCCCTCACCCACATTCTCAGACATGCTCTCACACGTTCTCAATCACACAATTCTCTCACATGTACAGAATAGCACGTTCTCTAAAAAACATGCTCATACACTTTTTTTCTCTCTCACACATGCTTTCTCAAAGATGTTCTTATACACATGCTTCTCACACATACTCAATAACACACACACGATGACTCACACATGTAATCTCATACAACCACATAGACACTTTCACTTACACACGTTCTTACATAAATGCTCTCTCATACACGCTCTCAATCACCAACACACATTCTCTCACAGACATGCTCTCACATATTCTGAATCACACATGCTCACACACCCTCTCACACCCACTTGCTTTTCCTCTCATATAAACACTCTCAATCAGACACACATATGCTTTCTCACAGACATTCTCAATCACATATATGCTTTTTCCACACACTCTCAAACACACACACACAATGTCTCACACATGCTATCATACATGCTCACAATCACACAATTGGTCTCTCACATACATGTTCCCACATGCTAACACACACACACACTATCACACATATACATGCTATTTCCATACATGCTTTCTCTATCATTCATATATATACTCTCGTACACAAACATGATTTATCACACAAGTTCTCAATCACACACACTCTGCCTCTCGTACACACATATGCTCACACATTCATGCTCTCAATCACACACACACATAAGCTTTCTCACACCTGCACCCAACTGCATACACACAATGGTCTCTTATACACGCTTTCAGTCACACACACACACATGCTCTCAATCACACAGACTATCACCTACACACACGTAATCTCATACAACCACACAGACACATGCTCATAATCTTATACATATGCGCTCTCATACATGCTCTCAATCACCACACACATTCTCTCACACATGTTCTCAGTCACACAATTCTCACATGTTCTGAATCACGTTCTCTCACACACATGCTCACACCATCTCTCACACACTTGCCTTTTCTCTCATATACATGCTTTCTCACACATACACACACAATGCCTCACACACACTTGCTTTCTCTCTCATATTCACATTTTCTCACACACATGTAATCTCATACAACATAGACACTTTCATTTACAAACATATGCTCTCACACACACACGATCTTACACAAATGCTCTCTCCTTACACGCTCTCAATCACCAACACACACATTCTCTTTCATACATTCTCACACATTCTGAATCATACATGCTCTCAACACGCTGACACCCTGTCTGAAACATATTTGCTTTCTTTCTCATATACTCAAGCACACACATGCTTTCTCACACATACATGATGTCTCACACACGCTATCACACATGCTCACAAACACTCACATGGTCTCACATACAATCTCGCTCACACAAGCTCAATCACACACAAACACGCTCACATGCTTTCCCTTAGAAACACACACATTTTCTCTTGCGCACACATGCTTTCTCTCAAACACTCATTCATACAAACACAAGCTCTCACATACCTGCTCTCACACACCTGCTCAGAATCACTCAGACAACGCTTTCTCTGTCTCTCACAATCATATACATGGTCACACAAACTTTTTCTCACGCTCACACACAATGCTTCCGCTCTCGCACACTATCACGTTTTTTTCCCACATGCTTTCTCACATGCTCTCCACGTTTACTCACACATGCTCATTAACACAGACATGCTTTCTTAGATACATTCTCACATATATATATGCTCTCACACATGCTTCTCAATCACACACAGGCTCTTACATATGCTCCCATACTGACCCATGCTCACATATGCTCTGAACCACACAAACGTTCTCACATTCTCTCAATCATATACACACATGCTCTTAATCCACAAACACACTTTCTCTCGCACACAGTCTCACACACCCTGGTATCACAAACACACGTCTTTCTCAAACATGCACGCAATAAACACATGCTCTAACATACATAGCCTCTCACATTCACATGCTCCCTCTCACACGATGCTCTCAATCACACAAATGCTCACTTACACTCTCTCTCTCCTACATAGGCTTACATGCATTCTCCCTCTTTCACACATACATGCTCTCACACACAAATATGCTCTATCACACATATGCTCTGAACCATACACAAGACTTGCTATAACGGGTCAGACCAAAAGTATCCTGTTTCCAAGAGTGTTCAATCCAAGTCATAAATACCTGGCAAGATCCCAAGGGGTAGATAAGATTCCAATCTGCTTATCCCTAAGGATAAGCAGTGGATTTCCCCAAGTCCAATTATTTATGGACTTTTTCTCCAGGAACTTGTCCAAACCTTTTTTAAACACAGTTACACTAATAGCTTTCACCACATCCTCTGGCAACAAAATACAGAACTTAATTATACTCTGAGTAAAAAATATATTTTCTTTTATTAGTTTTAAATGTATCACCTAGTAACTTCATTGTATGTCCCCTATTCTTTGCATTCTTTTAAAGAATAAACAACCGATTAATGTTTATTCATTCCACTTACATAAGAACATAAGAAATGCCATACTGGGTCAGACCAAGGGTCCATGAAGCCCAGTGTCCTATTTCCAACAGTGGCCAATCCAAGTCACAAGTACCTGGCAAGTACCCAAACATTAGATAGATCACAAGCTACTACTAATACTTATTAATTGCCGTACCAGCAGTTTATGGATTTATCCTTGAGGAACTAACCCAAACCTTTTTTAAACCCAGTTACACTAACTGCTGTAAACAAATCCTCTGGCAAAGAATTCCAGAGCTTAACTATGCGCTGAGTGAAAAATAATTTTCTTCGATTTGTTTTAAATGAGCTACTTGCTAACTTCATGGAGTGCCCCCTGGTCCTTCTATTATCTGAGAGAGTAAATAACCAATTTACATTAACTTTTTCAAGTCCTTTCATGATTTTGTAGACTTCTATCATGTCCCGCCCTCTACGTCTCTTCTCCAAACTGAACAGCCCTAACTTCTTTAGCCTTTTCTCATTGGGCAGCCGTTCCATGCCCCTTATTTTGGTCACCCTTCTCTGCACTTTCTCCAGTGCAGCTATATCCTTTTTGAGATGTGGTGACCAGAATTGCATGCAGTATTCAAGGTGAGGTCTCACCATGAAGTGATACGGAGGCATTATGACATCTTCTGTTTTATTTTTCATTCCCTTCCCAATAATTCCTAACATTCTGTTTACTTTTTTGATCACCATAGCACACTGGGCCAATATTTTAATGAATTATCCACTATGATACCTAGATCTCTTTCCTGGATGGTAACTCCTAAGATAGAACCTAACTGTGTAACTACAGCAAGGGTTATTTTTCCCTACATGCATCACTTTGCACGTGTTCATGTTAAATTTTATCTGCCATTTGGAAGCCCAAGTTTCACAAGGTTCTGCTGCAATTCATCACAATGCGCTTGAGATTTAACTACCCTGCATAATTGTGTCATCCGCAAATTTGATCACCTCACTTGTCGTACTCCTTTTCCAGATCATTTATAAATATATTAAAAAGCACCGGTCCAAGAACAGATCCCTGAGGCACTCCACTGTTAAATTATTTTATAGACCTCTATATCTTCCCTCAGTCGTCTCTTCTCCAAGCTGAAGAGTCCTAACCTCTTTAGCCTTTCCTAATAGGGGATTCATCCCATTGAATATCATTTTGATTGCCCTTCTTGTACATTTTCTAATTCTGCTATATCTTTTTTGAGATGTAGTGACCAGAACTGCATACAATACTCAAGATGAGGTCAAACCATGGAGCTATACAAAGACATTAAGATATTCTGTTTTATTATCCATTCCTTTTCTAATAATTCCTAGCATTCTATTGGCTTTTTTGGCTGCTGCTGCACACTGAGCAAAAGATTTCAATGTATTTTCAATGACACCTAGATCCTTTTCCTGAGTGGTGACGCCTAATGTGGAACCTTGATTTGTGTAGCTCTATTTTGGGTTACTCTTCCCTAAATCCATCATTTTGCATTTGTCCACATTATATTTTGTTTTCCATTTGCATGCCACATCTCCCAGTTTTTCAAGGTCCTCTTGCAATTTCTCAGAATCCTCTTGTGGTTTAACAATTTTGAAAAATTCTGTGTCATTGGCAAATCTGATCATTTCACTTGCTGCTCCCATTTCCAGGTTGCTTATAAATATACTAAAAACCAGTGGGCCCAGAACAGATCCCTGGGGCACTCCAATATTCACCTTTCTGAACTGGGGAAATTTAGCCCTACTGTTTTCTATCTTTTAACCAGTTCGCAATCCAGAATAGGATACTGCCCCCTATACCATGACTTTTTAATTTCCTAAGAGGTCTCTCATGAGGAACTTTGTCAAATACTTTTCTAGAAATCCAGATACACTATATCAACTTGCTCACCTTTATCCACGTTTATTTTTATTTATTTAGGTGTTTTATATACCGTCATTCCAAAAGAAGATCACAACGGCTTAAATATCAATAAATCATATTCTTGTTCAGTTTTCACAATCTGGGTTAGCATTCATATAGTGGGCCAAGAAAACATCAGTAAATGGATTCAAGGTCATATTCATTTGTTTCATAGGTCAACATAATATTGTGTACAAGTTCTAATTCTCCTTACATTACACTTTATATAGCTCTATACTATATTAATTGCTCATTATACTAATATCATCTCTGGTCCTGACAGTGAATTTATCGGCTCATTGGTGTTTTATTTTAAGTCATAAGCATTTCTAAAGAGCCATGTTTTCAGTTCACGTTTGAAATTCTTTCATTCTGTTATCAGATGTAATGACTCTGGAAGGGAGTTCCACAACTTAGGGCCTGCTATGGAAAACATTTGGTCTCTTATTTGTGTTACGTGTATGTTCCGTGTTGTGGGAACCATTAGCAGTCCTTTATTTTGTGATCTTAGTATTTATTTACTCCCTCAAAAAAAAATGTAGCAGATTGGTAAGGCAAGATTTTCCTTGGCTAAATCCATGTTGGCTTTGTCCCATTAAACTATGCCTTTCTATATGTTCAGCAATTTTGTTCTTTATAATAGTTTCTACAATTTTGCCTGGCACAGATGTCAGATTCACTGGTCTCTAGTTTCCTGGATCACTCCTTGATCCCTTTTTAAAAAATGACATTACACTGGCAACCTTCCAGTCTTCAAATACCATACACAATTTTAATGATAGTTTACAAATTATCAATAGCAGATTCACAATTTCATTTTTCAGTTCTTTCAGCTCTTTTGATGTATACCATCTGATCCAGGTGATTTGCTACTCTTTAGATTGTCAATTTGTCTGAGTATATCTTCCAGGTTCACTGAGGGTTGTTTCAGTTCTTCTGAATTACCACCTTTGAATATCATTTCTGGCATGGGTATCTCTCTTGCATCTTCCTTAGTGAAAACCAAATCAAAGAATTAATTTAGTATCTCTGCTATGGCTTTGTCATCCTTAAGTGCCCCTTATACCCCTTGATCTTCTAATGGTCCAGTTGACTTGCTTACAGGCTTTTTTATTCAGTGCTGGGAAAAATAGTGGAAACTATTCTCAAGATCAAAATCATAGAGCACATAGAAAGACATGATTTAATGGAACCCAGTCAACATGGATTTACCCAAGGGAAGTCTTGCCTAACAAATCTGCTTCATTTTTTTGAAGGAGTTAATAAACATGTGGATAAAGGTGAACCGGTAGATGTAGTATATTTGGATTTTCAGAAGGCGTTTGACAAAGTCCCTCATGAGAGGTTTCTACGAAAACTAAAAAGTCATGGGATAGGAGGTGATGTCCTTTCGTGGATTACAAACTGGTTAAAAGACAGGAAACAGAGAGTAGGATTAAATGGTCAATTTTCTCAGTGGAAAAGGGTAAACAGTGGAGTGCCTCAGGGATCTGTACTTGGACTGGTGCTTTTCAATATATATATATATAAATGATCTGGAAAGGAATACGACGAGTGAGGTTATCAAATTTGCAGATGATACAAAATTATTCAGAGTAGTTAAATCACAAGCAGACCATGATACATTACAGGAGGACCTTGCAAGACTGGAAGATTGGGCATTCAAATGGCAGATGAATTTTAATGTGGACAAGTGCAAGGTGTTGCATATAGGGAAAAATAACCCATGCTGTAGTTACACGATGTTAGGTTCCATATTAGGAGCTACCACCCAGGAAAAAGATCTTGGCATCATAGTGGATAATATTTTAAAATCATCGGCTCAGTGTGCTGCAGCAGTCAAAAAAACAAACAGAATGTTAGGAATTATTAGGAAGGGAATGGTTAATAAAACGGAAAATGTAATGCCTCCATATTGCTCCATGGTGAGACAGCACCTTGAATACTGTGTACAATTCTGGTTGCCGCATCTCAAAAAAGATATAGTTGCGATGGAGAAGGGCAATCAAAATGGTAAAGGGGATGGAACAGCTCCCCTATGAGGAAAGGCTGAAGAGGTTAGGGCGGTTCAGCTTGGAGAAGAGACGATTGAGGGGGGATATGATAGAGGTCTTTAAGATCATGAGAGATCTTGAACAAGTAGATGTGACTCGGTTATTTACACTTTCGAATAATAGGAGGACTAGTGGGCATTCCATGAAGTTAGCAAGTAGCACATTTAAGACTAATCTGAGAAAATTCTTTTTCACTCAACGCACAATTAAGCTCTGGAATTTGTTGCCAGAGGATGTGGTTAGTGCAGTTAGTGTAGCTGGGTTCAAAAAAGGTTTGGATAAGTTCTTGGAGGAGAAGCCCATTAACGGCTATTAATCAAGTTTACTTAGGGAATAGCCACTGCTATTAATTGCATCAGTAGCATGGGATCTTCTTAGTGTTTGGGTAATTGCCAGGTTCTTGTGGCCTGGTTTGGCCTCTGTTGGAAACAGGATGCTGGGCTTGATGGACCTTTGGTCTGACTCAGCATGGCAATTTCTTATGGTCTTAAAAAGTTTTTATTATGAGTTTTTGCTTCCATGGCAAGCTTCTTCTCAAATTCTCTGTTTGACTTCCTTATCAATGTTTTGTAACTTGCCAGTGCTTATACTGTTTCCTTCATTTAAATCCCTTTTCCATTTTTTTGAAAGATGTTCTGTTCGATCACGTCACCTTTTAACCATGTTGATAGTCATTTAGTATTCCTTCTACCTTTTCTAATGTGTGGAATACACTGATCCAAGATGGTATTTTTAATCATCCATGCCTGATGTAAACATTTAACCTTTTCAGCTGCTGCTTTCAGTTTTTCCTAACCATTTTCCTCATTTTACCATAGTCACCTTTTTGAATGCCATCTCAGTAGATTTCTTTATTGCTTTTAATATTTTTTATACTGCACAAAGCCACCAAGGCATTTTCCAGAAATGACATACTCAATAAGTAATATATATACTGATCAGTATAAAGACACCTTTACACAAACATTACATACAACATATAAACACATACCACCAACCACCTCTCAATGAGCCTTCAATCTAATCAACTGTATATTAACTCACCCTGCCCCATCAAGCATAGATTATACAGTAACACATTTAAAAATGAGGTCCCATTGGGTTATCAATTAGGTTTTTCTGGATATTGATATATTTCTTTAGTGTCCTCCCTCCAGTTAAGTCAAATGTAATCATGTTGTGATCACTATTGCCAAGTGTCTCCAACACTGTTACCTCTCAGACCAAATCTTGTGTTCCACTAAGGACGAGATCTAAAATAGTTTTTTCTCTTGTTGGTTCTTGTACCATCTGCTCCATGAAATAAATGACTGCTTCATCTACAAAATTTTCCTCTCTAGCATGTCTTGATGTGATATTCACCCAGTCAATACTGGGGTAATTCAAATCACCCGTTATTACTATGCTGCTGATTTTGTTAATTTCTTTTAGTATGTCATTATGTCTGTTCATTCTGGCCAGTAATACCCCCCACTGCTATTTTATTCCCCTTTTCACCTGGAATTTCTATTCATATAGATTCAACATTGCATTTTGATTCCTGCAGAATGTTATCCTTTTTAACTCAGTGCCCTCTTTAATATATAGTGCCACCCTGCCATCAATTTGATCCATCCTATCGTTTTGATATAATTTGTACCCTGGTATCACAGTGGCCCATTGGTTATCCTCCTTTCACCAAGTTTCTGTGATGCTAATTATATCTATTGCTTTATCCAGTGCTATACACTAACTCTCCCATCTTATTTTTTTAGTTTTCCAGCATTTGTGTACAATCATTTCAACATATGTTTTTTGTTTGTGTTAACAATCTATCAGTTGACAGGGGTAATTTGAAATCTTTCTGATCTGTCTGCTCTTTACTTAAAGATACCTGGTCCACTTTAGCATTTATTGCAACCTCTCTACTGGGATGCCTTAATTTCCCAGTTCTCTTAGTATCCCCTTCAAAGATACATCATTCCGAACCATGCGCTTCTTAGCGCCTGTCAGCTTTTCCTCATCATCTAGTTTAAAAGTTGTGATATCTTCTTTTTAAAGGTTAGTGCTAGCAGCCTGGTTCCATTCTGGTTAAGGTACATAATAACATAGTAATGATGACAGAGAAGAATGACATTTTCCATCCAGTCTGCCCAGCAAGCTTCTTATGGTAGTACTTGCCATGCTGTGTAGGTTACCCCCATGTTTTGCTTTTACTGGGTGATGAGCCTTCTTGAAAATTCAGACAATGTTGCTTGATGTGCATTGCTTATGAACTTGGCCACTGAAGGAGTCCTGTGCTTTTTCCCTTAAGTCTGGGTATCAGAACCCTAAACCATAAAAGTCAGGGCATATATTGGTTGTCATTTGAATCCAATTCCTCTTCCACCTCCCCTCACCGTCAAAGCGGAGAGCAATGGAGAAATTACTACTCACTTGATAATTTCTTTTCCTCTAAGGAAGGCTAGCCAATCTACACCAGTGGATTATACAATCCTATCAGCAGATGGAATAAAGCTGACTTGCTGAGGTCACTGACATATAGCCCTGTCCCAATATCAGCCCACCAGTATCTCTTAAAAAGCCACTGTGGACAAACTGATTATACTTGAACAAGACTATTAACAGTCAACCACTCATGCTTCCACCAACTGGGAAACACTGAGCTCAGCAAAAAAGTTATCAGCTAATCTTAGGGGCTACCACCGTATCCAGCCCAAAGGACAGGGCCTAAAATAGCTAATGATGTCCCAGAATGGCAAAGCATAGGAAATGATGATCTTGGCAAACGGGAATATGTAGATAGGCCTCCTTCAGGTCGAGAGACGTGAGAAATTCCTATTTGTACTGCCATTATTACGGAACGTAGAGTTTCCATTTTGAATTGAGTTACACGCAAATGTTGATTGACTCCCTTCAGGTCCAGAATGGGCTGAAAGGACAGTCTTCCTTCTTGGGAACAAGAAAATAAATTGAATAGCACTCCCTATTTTCTTGCAATCTGGGAATAGGAATTACAGCCTTCAAATCCATCCAACAGTCTCCTTATGTAGTCTCCACTGTCAGTCTCTTCTGTAGAGAGTTGCATGGAGAAACCATAAATGCATTCGAAGGAATTCAGAAAAATTGTAGAGCATAGCTGTCCCTTACAACTTCCAGGACACACTGGTCCATTGTAACCTGGGCCTACCTTTGATAAAAGTGAGATAGACACCTGCCTATCTCTTTATCCAGTAGGTGAGCCCCCACACCTTCATTTTGAAGATCGAGGTGCTCCGGCCCCGGAGCCCGCTTTCTTATGAGACTTCTTAGGCAGAAAAAACCATCTTCTGAAGAGATGAGACTTTAGAGTAGTTGTTCCTCTGTAAGGATGAAACCGAAGGGAATCCATGGAGCAGCCCGTTGCCTCGGTTCCATCACCGAACCACTTTGGACCCCACTCCTCGTGTCTCTCTCAAGAGACGCAAACCAGCCCGAGCCACCAGGCAGCAGCAAAACGCAATTTGCAAATTCATTGATATGGTCTCAAAGGCCAGTTTAAGGATAACCTCAATCTTCCTATCCTGAGCATCTTTTAGAGCTGCTCTTCCTTCCACCGAGATGGTAGTTCGCTTGGTAACAATGCATACCAGTTTTTGGAAACACAAAACTGATCCTTGCCTTCAGATCTAAGGGATACAAACCCGTTAAAGTGTGCACCCCTTTAAAACTTTCCTCCAGGGCGTTCTACTCAAGGTCATTTGACTCTTGAATTGGATCCATGAGGGGAAAGATACAGGATGCTTTGCATAACGTGACCAATATGGGATCTTTCTTTTGTAAACCTGTAACATCACTCCCATCTATACAGTGTCTTCAGGGTCTGAGTGAACAGACTTGGCAACTCATCTTTGTGGAAAAACCGGAGTAGAGTCCCTCTTCTACATGGGAGAAAACAGAATCCCCATCAGAATCACCTGACTTTTCATAATCTGCATCCCCCTGAACATCTCCAAGGATAGCCTCCCTGTGGCATTTGCCCGCACTGGCTGACAAATGGAAGACCCAAGCAAGAAGTCCCTTCTTAGTAGGTTGCTTCATCTGCACTTGGAGCCCCTGCAGAAAAGCCTGCAGACCCTGGAAAAATTCCACGTAGGAGAAGGAGAATGGATCCATACCTGAGCCTATAGGCTCCGATCCCTCTCTCTGGGATGCCTCTGCCATCAGGAACAAGGGGGGAGGGGAACTGTCTGCTGTGTTGCCTCCCAGCCCACTCCCCTCCAGAGCCACCACAGGCCGAGGGTTGTCCCAATGTCGGCAAAATCTGTAGTAGCCAAATCACCTTGAACATTTAAACAGCGCTGACACAGGCGTAGAGAAAGCAATGGCTCGATTGCCCTTAAAAGGCAAGCCTCACAGCTAGCAAGGTACTTGGACTTTTTTGTCCCCGGTACCATAGTTTTCCTGCACTCAGCCCTAGGTGGCCTCCTGCGTGCACCTCAACAGACCCCAGGGGTACCCGCACAAATATTCACTCAAATCTAGGCCACAGACTTATGCGCACAAGTACCCATGCACCCACATCAGGACACTGTCGTGCAGCAAAAACGCGCCCAAGTATAAGCATGCAGGAAAAGAACTGCCGCTGCGGCCTACCATGCAGCTGACTGAACTGAGAAGCGGGGCCTAGCCAACAGCTGCTTAAACCGGTGAGCCTGAGCTGCCTCCACTCTACATTAACTCCCCAGAGGAGAGGGAAATGGGGGTAAGAGACACAGAAGAAAGTGCCGAGGGAAGGTAGACCTGGTAAGGAAAAAAAAAAAAAAAAAGAGGGGGCATAAAACTTCCCAAAATTTTTTTTTTTTAAATCTGAGCTCAGCCCTCTCGGCTGAATGCACCATTGGGTCACTAGCTACAGGGAGAGGGCACAAGCCTTCACCACTGAGCATTCCATGTCCTCTTTTCTGTTTTTTTAAGTTTATGCTTGGTTAGGCTTCCAGACAAAGTGCTCAACGGAGTGAGGGAGGGACCAAAAGGGTGTCATCTCAGGAGCTCAACTGGTGCATCTAAATCATCTCCTAGTCTCCTTTAAAACCACAAGCAATCCCTACAAGGGAGATGAATGTCCACTATCTGCTGGAAATGGAAAATATTGGTGGGCTGATGTCAGGGCATGTCTATATGTCAGAGTACTTATACTCTTCTCCGCTTAGGATGAGAATTATAAATCTATCTCACATCAAACGTACTCTCTCCTATAAATGAAATGCTTATAAACTAATTTACTTGTGCAAAAAAATTATTATTAATAATTTAATCATGAAAAATTATTGGAGAAAAAGAGGTAAGTTTCATATTCTGGGTGCTCACCTCCGCGGCGTAGCGACCTTCTTGTAGTCTAATCATCAACTAACCTCCGTCCTCCTTTGTGTGTTTATTTAATAATTCAAAAAACAATTTTTTGTTAATTTTCAATATATAATTTTCTTAAAAATCAAATATATTCTCCACCTAACATGATCGGATCATTAAATTTGCTTGTCAAGCAGTTTTTAATACTGCTATTCAATGTCCCATTTCCTTTGTCCTATGTTCGGGGGAAATTATTTGAATTGATTTCAGACTTCTTCTCATTGCAAATGCTCTATAAATAATCTATAAATAGAAACGCCAATCTCTAAATTTGTGGACGCTCGACTCTTGTACTTTAAATTGCCACTACCATCAATGAAACAATATATGAACTTATCTCCCGACACAGCTGCGTTTCGAAAATTTGTTCTTCCTTCATCAGGGGAGCATATCCTTTCTTATTCAATCTGGCATTCAGCAAAATCGCGGCTTTCCCATTCAATTTTTGAGAACGCTGCTTATCTCTCTACGTCCTTCCTCTCGGTCTCGCAAGCTCCGAGTCAACGGCGCTATTTAATCAGCGTTTGGTCTCTGCTTTAAAAGCTGATCAGCAGATCCAAAAACAACCAATGGGATGGACTACGTCTTGCGTACTACGTCGTTACATCAAATCTTCGTCTATTGGTGGATATAAATCAAAGACGCTGTCAACTTCAAATCAGACTCGCCCACTCTACTTCCTCATTCAAACCCTGCGGTGTCATTGTATGCAATCTAAATATCCACTGTTGTTCAATATAATTCAATCTCTCTTTGTCGTTGCCTCCGGTATGATCCACCTTGTCTATGACTGTTCATTTGAGCTGTTCAAAACTGTGAGCATACTCTATACAATGCTGTACCATAGGTGCTTCCACTGTTTTCGTATTTAGTTTTGATTTGTGCTCAATCAGTCGCGTTCTTATAGATCTTGAAGTCCTGCCCACATAATTCTTCGGGCAAGGGCATTGGATTAAATAAATCACATTCTTAGATGTACAATCTGAATTACTACCCCTCTTAATATTATACCCTGTAACTGGATCTTCCCACTCACTGCCTTCAATGGTGTTGTTACACATGTCACAGTGTTGACATGCCTTATGTTGTCCTCTTTGCAATTTCTCTTTCATGTCCCTCTTAATGTCCGCGTGGACTACTTTATCTCTAATGTTAGTGCCCCTAGTAGTTGTTATGAGGGGCAATTCTCTAAATATTTCATGCGTTGACAATATTGACCAATGTCTCCGTATTGAGGCTGTGATGTGTGCCGTCGCAGTGCTTTGGGGTATAATACAAGTCAGTCTGCCCTGTTCTTTGTTGCTCTGATATTGGAGAAGTTGGTTTCTGTCGGCATATTTAGCTCTTTTATAAGCCTTATTGATGATCTTTTTTGGGTATCCCCTGTCCTTAAATTTATTTTTTAAGAATTCCGCTTGTTTCTCAAATTCTTCTTTGGTGGAACAAATTCTTTTATATCGAAAGAATTGACTTGCCGGTAAACCCTGTTTAAGGGACCTGGCATGATGGCTGTGATATTTGAGGAGCATATTTCTCTCCGTTTTTTTATGATACACGGTAGTCTCAAGTATTTGTCCTTTTCTGTGTATTAATACGTCTAAATAGGACAATTGTTGTTTACTAATTTCTGCAGTGAACTTTAAATTCACATCTACCGTGTTAATCCATAATAGAAATTCATCTAATTCCTCCTTAGATGACATCCAAATCAAAAAGACGTCATCTATGTATCGTCGCCAATATCTAATCTTAGACCACCATTGAGATTTGTAAACATGTTGTTCCTCAAACTGTGTGACGTAAATGTTTGCCACAGAGGGTGCTAATGAAGAACCCATCGCTATTCCGTGCGACTGGTGATAGAATATGTCTTCAAACCTAAAATAGTTGTTAGTAAGTACCAACTCCAAAAGTTGATACAAAAAATGTACCGGGATCCGTTGCTTTCGTTCTTGCACCAACTGTGTCATCACTGCCTGTAAGCAGCGTTCTCAAAAATTGAATGGGAAAGCCGCGATTTTGCTGAATGCCAGATTGAATAAGAAAGGATATGCTCCCCTGATGAAGGAAGAACAAATTTTCGAAACGCAGCTGTGTCGGGAGATAAGTTCATATATTGTTTCATTGATGGTAGTGGCAATTTAAAGTACAAGAGTCGAGCGTCCACAAATTTAGAGATTGGCGTTTCTATTTATAGATTATTTATAGAGCATTTGCAATGAGAAGAAGTCTGAAATCAATTCAAATAATTTCCCCCGAACATAGGACAAAGGAAATGGGACATTGAATAGCAGTATTAAAAACTGCTTGACAAGCAAATTTAATGATCCGATCATGTTAGGTGGAGAATATATTTGATTTTTAAGAAAATTATATATTGAAAATTAACAAAAAATTGTTTTTTGAATTATTAAATAAACACACAAAGGAGGACGGAGGTTAGTTGATGATTAGACTACAAGAAGGTCGCTACGCCGCGGAGGTGAGCACCCAGAATATGAAACTTACCTCTTTTTCTCCAATAATTTTTCATGATTAAATTATTAATAATAATTTTTTTGCACAAGTAAATTAGTTTATAAGCATTTCATTTATAGGAGAGAGTACGTTTGATGTGAGATATATGTCAGAGTAGTCAGTGAGTGAGCTTTACTCCGTCTCCATCTGCTGGTAGGAGTGCATAACCCACTGGTTTGGATTGGCTTGCCTAAGTGCAGAGGAAGTTACAGTTGCAAAGGCATCAAGGCTTATTAGTTAAGGATAGTAATCCCATGCCTTCTGGTAAGGGTAGGAACTGCTGCTCTGTGCAGTGGGAGCACTGAGAGGAGAGGATCACCTTGCTGGTGGCTGAAAGGAATCAGTAAGTTTTTGCTTGGGACATTGTCTTTTTTTTTTTTTTTTAAAGTATTGGGGCAAAGTTAACTATTTGGGAATATTATTTAGTGTGTTTGTGCTTTTAATAGTAAGGCAGTGAATAAACAAGTTAGACTGTACTTTTAAATAGTCAGTCAATAAGGAAGCTAGTAAGCAGTAGGTAGTGTGTTTATTTTTTAAAAGTCTGCAAGGCAGCTAGTAAGCAGAACTGAGTGTTTGTATTGAAAAACAAAAACAAAAAAAAAGTAGCCAGAAGCTAGAAATAAGCTAGGAGCAGTGTATACCTTAGTAAATAGGTTGAAAAGTTCAGCTCAGTTACTCACCTTGGAAAGGTGTTGAGGTATTTTGAATTTGGTTTGAATAGGTACCAAAATTTGTTAATCAAGAGAGCAGTGAGTCACTCTGGCTGACTAACTGAAGTTAGACTGTTTGGATTTCCCAACCCTCCCACCCCTTGCTCACCCACTCCTAGCTCATCCTTTAATTTATAGGCAGGTGCCACTTTCACAAAAAAAACCCAAAAACCCAAAACAAAAAACCCCCAAAATAACAAAAACTTTATTGAGAGTTTGATCAGATCCCGATAGGCCACTATCAGACATATAGTGAATTCACTAATACATTTAAAGGACGTTAGACACATTCCTACTCCCATAGCAACCTAAAACTTAAATAGGAACTGATTAAAATTGAGATGAAGGCAGCAGTCCAGCAGCAAGAGGGGGGCTTCCCAGTCTTTTGCATCGAGTGTCACATGTATGATTTTTTACCCGCCGGTGAGACGTTGTACATGTGCATGCGATGCAAAGAGCTCCTGGCTCTCAGAGAACGAGTCCGATCTCTGGAGGCTAGAGTGGCAGACCTGGAGGAGCTGAGGCAGACAGAGAGGTATATAGATGACTACTATGTCCATGAAGGTCTCAAGTCCCAACTTCAGACTGGCAGCCCTGGTGCTGCCTTGGAGGAAGAAGGTCTCATGATTGGAGAGCATCAACCTGGTGTAGCAGGAAGGGATCCTGTAGCAAGGACCTGCTCTCCAGGTGATGCACTGTCCTTTCGCACTGTGGATATCTCCCCAAGGCCTACTGCCCAGGAGGGAAGGGTTAGGTCGGCCGTCATAGTTGGTGATTCGATTATTAGGAATGTAGATAGCTGGGTGGCTGGTGGGCCTAAGGATTACCTGGTAACATGCCTACCTGGTGCAAAGGTGGCAGACCTCACTCGTCACCTAGATAGGATTTTAGACAGTGCTGTCATGGTACATGTGGGCACCAACGACATAGGAAAATGTGGAAAGGAGGTTCTGGAAGCCAAATTTAGGCTCTTAGGTAGGAAACTAAAATCCAGAACCTCCAGGGTAGCATTCTCTGAAATGCTCCCTGTTCCACGCGCAGGTCACCAGAGGCAGGCAGAGCTCCGGAGTCTCAATGCGTGGATGAGACGATGGTGCAAGGAAGAGGGATTCAGTTTTGTTAGCAACTGGGGAACCTTTTGGGGAAGAGGGAGTCTCTTCCGAAGGGATGGGCTCCACCTTAACCAGGGTGGAACCAGACTGCTGGTGCTAACCTTTAAAAAGGAGATAGAGCAGCTTTTAAACTAGAACAAAGGGGAAAGCCGACAGTCGCTCAGCAGCGCATGGTTCAGAGAGAGGTATCTTCAAAGGATACTAATGATGCATTAGAATTAGGGCATCCTGACAGTGAGGTTCCAATAATAAGAAAAGTAGTCCAAGTGCCTGTAATTAAAAACTCACCAGAGCTAAAAAATTCTAACTTATCCCTATCAATTAAAAAGCAGAATGAAAATACAAACAAAAAACAAACTTTGAAATGTTTGTATGCTAATGCCAGAAGTCTAAGAAGTAAGATGGGAGAATTAGAATATATAACCGTAAATGATGACATAGACTTAATTGGCATCTCAGAGACATGGTGGAAGGAGCACAACCAATGGGACAGTGCTATACCGGGGTACAAATTATATCGCAATGACAGAGAGGAGCTTTATGTCCAGGATGGCATAGAGCCAATAGGATAAACATCCTGCATGAGACTAAATGCAAAATTGAATCTTTATGGGTAGAAATCCCTTGTGTGTTGGGGAAGTCTATAGTGATAGTATACTACTGTCCGCCTGGTCAAGATGGTGAGACGGACAATGAAGTGCTAAGAGAAATTAGGGAAGCTAACCAAATTGGTAGGGCGGTAATAATGGGAGACTTCAATTACCTAATGGAAAATGTTATGAAACTCACTTTTTACTTTATATGTGCAGTATCAGAATTATTTTTAGTACTCTAAAGGACCATCATAACACCCGTGGGCTTACTGACTCATTTGTTATCATGTACAGCCTCTGCGGGTCATAATTAATCATAGGTCCAAGTCCATATTTTTTTTTATTGCTAAACACTTTTATCTCCGTATCATATAATTTTTTGGTTTTTTACGATTTTTTCTTTAAAATGAATAGAGGTGTGGTACCTTCCTTATATGCAGTTTATTCAATTCGGTGCAACCGCACTCCACTCCTTTGAATCGGAAGATGATACCGGAATTATTTCCTTATTCCAGGGCGTCCAAGGGCAATTAGCCCCGCTCCAGCCCGACGTACGTTTCGCCTGATGCTGCTTCAGGGGCTGTTATCAACAGTGCTTTCTTCCGAACTGCTCATTGAAAGGACCGCATGTTCATTTATTCTGCTTCCACTGCAGACTTTACTGCCTTTTCTTCACTTGTCGGCGTTTAGACTTCAATTACCCCAATATTGACTGGGTAAATTTATCATCAGGACATGCTAGAGAGATAATGTTCCTGGATGGAATAAATGATAGCTATATGGAGCAATTGGTTCAGGAACAGACGAGAGAGGGAGCAATTTTAGATCTAATTCTCAGTGGAGCACAGGATTTGGTGAGAGAGGTAATGGTGATGAGGCCGCTTGGCAATAGTGATCATAATATGATCAAATTTGAATTAATGACTGGAAGAGGAACAGTATGCAAATCCATAGCTCTCATGCTAAACTTTCAAAAGGGAAACTTTGACAAAATGAGAAAAATTGTTAGAAAAAAACTGAAAGGAGCAGCTACAAAAGTAAAAAGTGTGCAAGAGGCATGGTCAATGTTAAAAAATACCATTCTAGAAGCACAGTCCAGTTGTATTCCACACATTAAGAAAGGTGGAAAGAAGGCAAAACGATTACCGGCATGGTTAAAAGGGGAGGTGAAAGAAGCTATTTTAGCTAAAAGATCTTCATTCAAAAATTGGAAGAAGGATCCAACAGAAGAAAATAGGATAATGCATAAACGTTGGCAAGTTAAATGTAAGACATTGATAAGAAATGCTAAGAGAGAATTTGAAAAGAAGTTGGCCTTAGAGGCAAAAACTCACAGTAAAAGCTTTTTAAAATATATCCGAAGCAGAAAGCCTGTGAGGGAGTCAGTTGGACCTTTAGATGATCGAGGGGTTAAAGGGGCACTTAGAGAAGATAAGGCCATCGCGGAAAGATTAAATGATTTCTTTGCTTAGGTGTTTACTGAAAAGGACGTTGGGGAGGTACCCGTACTGGAGAAGGTTTTCATGGGTAATGACTCAGATGGACTGAATCAAATCACGGTGAACCTAGAAGATGTGGTAGACCTGATTGACAAACTGAAGAGTAGTAAATCACCTGGTTCCTTCAAAACCCCAGAGTTTTGAAGGAACTAAAAAATGAAATTTCAGACCTATTAGTAAAAATTTGTAACCTATCTTTAAAATCATCCATTGTACCTGAAGACTGGAGGATAGCAAATGTAACCCCAATATTTAAAAAGGGCTCCAGGGGCGATCCGGGAAACTACAGACCAGTTAGCCTGACTTCAGTGCCAGAAAAATTGGGGAAAGTGTTCTGAACATCAAAATCACAGAACATATAGAAAGACATGGTTTAATGGAACAAAGTCAGCATAGCTTTACCCAAGGCAAGTCTTGCCTCACAAATCTGCTTCACGTTTTTGAAGGAGTTAATAAACATGTGGATAAAGGTGAACCGGTAGATGTAGTATACTTGGATTTTCAGAAGTGTTTGACAAAGTTCTTCATGAGAGGCTTCTAGGAAAAGTAAAAAGTCATGGGATAGGTGGCGATGTCCTTTCGTGGACTGCAAACTGGCTAAAAGACAGGAAACAGAGAGTAGGATTAAATGGACAATTTTCTCAGTGGAAGGGAGTTGGCAGTGGAGTGCCTCAGGGATCTGTATTGGGACCCTTAGTTTTCAATATATTTATAAATGATCTGGAAAGAAATACGAGTGACATCATCAAATTTGCAGATGATACAAAATTGTTCATAGTAGTTAAATCACAAGCAGATTGTGATAAATTGCAGGAAGACCTTTTGAGACTGGAAAATTGGGCATCAAAATGGCAGATGAAATTTAATGTGGATAAGTGCAAAGTGATGCATATAGGGAAAAATAACCCAAGCTATAGTTACACAATGTTAGGTTCCATATTAGGTGCTACAACCCAAGAAATAGATCTAGGCATCATAGTGGATAACACATTGAAATCGTCGGTTCAGTGTGCTGCGGCAGTCAAAAAAGCAAATAGAATGTTGAGAATTATTAGAAAGGGAATGGTGAATAAAACAGAAAATGTCATAATGCCTCTGTATCGCTCCATGGTGAGACCGCACCTTGACTACTGTGCACAATTCTGGTCACCGCATCTCAAAAAAGATATAATTGCGATGGAGAAGGTACAAAGAAGGGCTACCAAAATGATAAGGGGAATGGAACAGCTCCCTTATGAGGAAAGACTAAAGAGGTTGGGACTTTTCAGCTTGGAGAAGAGACGTCTGAGGGGGGGATATGATAGAGGTGTTTAAAATCATGAGAGATCTAGAACGGGTAGATGTGAATCTGTTATTTACTCTTTCGGATAATAGAAAGACTAGGGGGCACTCCATGAAGTTAGCATGTGGCACATTTAAAACTAATCGGAGAAAGTTCTTTTTTACTCAACGCACAATTAAACTCTGGAATTTGTTGCCAGAGGATGTGGTTAGTGCAGTTAGTATAGCTGTGTTTGGATAAGTTCTTGGAAGAGAAGTCCATTACCTGCTATTAATTAAGTTGACTTAGAAAATAGCCACTGCTATTACTAGCAACGGTAACATGGAATAGACTTAGTTTTTGGGTACTTGCCAGGTTCTTATGGTCTGGATCGGCCACTGTTGGAAACAGGATGCTGGGCTTAATGGACCCTTGGTCTGACCCAGTATGGCATATTCTTATGTTCTTCTTATTACCCCCATGCTTATTTCCCCAGACTCTATAATCAGGGTCCTCATTGATTGTTGTCTGAATCTATAGATATATAAATGTGTTTGTGTGTGTATATATATATATAGTTGTTGACAATCTTTATATCTCCACTGCACCTTTTGTTAAAAATGCTAGCTCATCTCCCCTCCTGCGACCACCTTAGTTAATGTATGTGTTTCGCTAAAAGGCATGACATATTAACGCATCAATTGAATGTAACTGGCTACCTATAATATTTATGTCATGATGTAAACCGTTGTGATTTTCACTTGGAATGCAGGTATATAAAATGGCTAAATAAATAAATAAATAGATCCAAATCCCCTTTTCCACCTGCCGTTGAACAGACAGCAATTTTGCAGTTGCACCAAAGCATCAAGCTACCCCCATGCACCCTTTCCTCATTTCTATCCTCTAGACTTTAGGGATCCACAATGTTTTATTCCATGCCCCTTTGAATTCAACTGTTTTAGCTTCACCACCTCCTCTAGAAAGCATTTCAGACATCCCCCACCCTCTCTGTGAAGAAATATTTCCTGACATTGGTTCTGAGTCATCCTCCCTGAAGTTTCATTTCCTTTAGGGAAAGTCTCCCCCCCCCCCCCATTTCCCCAAAATGATGCCCAGTTCTTAAACGTAAAACCTTCTTCTCTGCACCATTTTCTCATCCACACATTGAGACTCTGGAGCTCTGCCTGCCTCTGGGGTCCTGTATGTGGAACGAGAAGCATTTCTGTGAATGCTACAACCTGGAGTTCTGGATATCAACTTTCTACCTAAAAACCTAAATTTGGCTTTCAGAACCTACCTCCTGCATTTTCCTATGTCATTGGTACCCACATGTACCAAGACAACCAGCTTCTCTCCAGCACTATCTAAAATCCTATCTATGTGATGCATGAGGTCTGCTACCTTCACATCAGGCAGGCAAGTTACCAAGCAATCCTCACATTCACCAGCCACCCAGTTATCTACCTTCCTAATTATCAAATCATCAGCTACGATGACTTTCCTAACCATTTCCTCCTGGGCTTGTCCCCGAGACAAATCATCAGAGCAAGAGAATACTATATCACTTTGAGGGAAGGTCCTAACTACAGGATTGCTCTCTTCCAGTTGATCTTTCTCCTCCAAGGCAGCACAGTGGTTGCCCGATTTGAGGTGTTATTGCTCTACAATGTCCCTGAAGGTCTTCTCTATATTTCTCTCTGTCTCCCTTCGCTCTTCCAGGTCTGCTATTCTAGCCTCCATAGATTGGACTTTTTTTTTTTTAAGGGCTAGGAAAAGATTGCCCTAGATAAGGAGAAATCTTGCAGGTACTAACTGAATTTATTTTTAAATTTTATTTGGATTTATGTTCCGCTTTTCAACCACTTCAAAAGCAGATTGCGTTCAGGTACTGTGGTCATTTTCCTGAACCCAGAGGGCTCATATTAAATTTTGCATCTGAGACAATGGAGGATGAAATGATTTGAGCAAGGTCACAAGGAGAACCAGTGGGAATTGAACTCTGATTTCCCTGGTTCATAGCGTATTGCTCTAACCACTAGACTACTCTTTTGCAGCATACACATACATATGCTCTATCAAGCTCTCAGTCAAACACACAAAGATCTCACAAAGAAACACATGTACTTAATCATATACACACATTTTCCCCTCTTATTCAGGCTCTCACACACACACAATCTCTCACACATACATGCTCTCAGACACGGTCTGAATCACCCACACATGCTCTCAATCACACATACACTCTCCCTCTCACATACATGTTCTTTCACACACTTTCTCAATCATACAAATATTGTTTCAATCACACAACCTGCTCTGAACCACACACACACACACACCCTAAACAAACACATGCTCTCACACACCATGGTTCCTGTCTCACACACACATGGTTTTATATGTTTGCTCTCATATACACGCTAACACATTCTCACACACACATGCTGTGAACAACACACATGCTCTCTCTTACATACACGTCATACTTTTATGACCTTGAGCTCATCAGATGTAATCACCTCGAGATCTCTCTTCTAACATCAGTATCTCTTCTCAACATGTACTGCTCACTTGGATTTCTTCACCCCAAATACATGACTCTACCTTTGTTTACATTACTTTTAGCCACAAAACACTTGACCATGGCTAAGCTTTGCTTAGATCATACCATGTTTTTTACTCCCCCATCTTGCATTTCCACTTTGTCCCAGAACTTGGTATCAACTGCAAGACAAACATGTTCTACCAACTCCTCTATAGTATCTATGAAAATGTTAGGAATAACTGGCTCCAGGACTGAACCTAGAGGTACACAAATATTGTGCTATGAAATGTCCTGAAAATTTTTCCACTGTGGAGAAAAACATTAAAAAGAGTGAAAGCAAAAGACATGTAATAGAAGGCAGCAGACAGACATTGTAGTAACCAGTTGAAATGACAACTGACCTGAGATGTATTTTGCTCCAATTAACATTATCATGCTACTCACTATATAAAAGCCCAAAGGCAAACTACAGAAGATACTAGGGTCACCTGAAGTCATCCAGCGGGGTTTTCAGCAAAACAAAGAAAAAAAAACAAATTGGATATTTGTGTTAAGAATCAAATCACATGAACAGCAAGAAAACTGCAATGATGTAATGTTTACAAGTAGTATAGTTAAGCAACAAAGTTAAGAAACAAAATAATTAATCTGCTTCAGAGATTAATAATTGCTCACATATGTATAGTACTGTTCATCAGATATAAAAACCCCTTTAATAGTTCAAGTCACTAGCAGGTACTAACCCTGCATACAAATTTTAGTGTTTCTGGATACCAGTAAAGCAAAGTTGCATATCTATAACAGGTAATCTCTGTAGGACAAACCAGCCATCCTAGAGGTCAATGTCATTCAATGGTGTGGAGACTGAAAAGGTCTCTCAGAATTCAGAAAACCAGATGAAGTTTTTTTTGAGCATGTGTGGTGATTCCTGTGCAGTGAGTCTTCTAAATCTTTATAGCAAGCTAAGCTTCAACTATACAGGGAAGATAGGTGAGATTGTGTGGCTGATTTGTCCTGCTGACTATAGAGAACATTTGTTATAGGTTAGCAACTTTGCTTTCTCTGTGGACAAGCAGAATAGCAATCAGCTTCATAAGTGGGGACTCCCAAGCTGAGGACTGCATATATTTATGTTTTATATTAGCAGTAGAACATGCTCCTCATATGTTGATGGGGATTTCAGGGAGATGTGAAGGAATTAAATAACTTTTTGAGAACTACTTGTCCAAAACTGCCACCTTGATGTGAGGCATTTCCTAGACAGTATTGAGCAGTGACAGAAGACATCTGCAAAGCTGCTGCCAGGTCTTCTACCCATCCTATGGAAGCAGACCAAAGATGGGCCAAGGAAACCACTTTAGCTCTAATCTTATTGGCTTTTATATTATTTTGAAGTTGTAGTCCTGACCAATTATAAGATATACAATCAGAAATCTATATGGAAACAATGTTCTGTAACAAACTTCTTGTTTGATTGAGTTGAAGAATAGTTGATTAGTTAAGAAACTTTTCTATAAGACTTCTCTTCAAATAAATAAAGCTTTTTTGCAATCCAAAGTACGAAGAGCTATTTGCCTTTATTGGACTTAGAAAAAATGTTGGTAGGGAGATGGATTGATTCAGTTGAAACTGGGAGACCTCTTTTGGTAAAAACCTTGGATGAGTTTTCAAAAACTACCACTGTGGAAAATGTGAGTATATGGAAAGCATGAGACTAGCGATTATAATTCACTCTACAGGCAGAATTTACTACGAGGAATATGCTGTTATATGGCAAAATATGGTCATCCTATTGGGAATATAGAAGGACTTTGTCTGCGTGACAAAGGAGATATAGCTATCAAACAATGTATTGACCTGTTGTGTTCTGGTATAACTACACAATGTGTCTGATATGCTCATTTTGTGGTATTAGTTCTGCTCCATGGGGATGGGGGTTGGGGGGGGGGGGGGGGGGAAAGGAGGGTGTTGTCATTGTTTCTTTACTCATGTGTCATAATTCTGTTTTTCGTCTATATTTTTTGTATTGTTAAATTGCTAAATAAAGAGTTAAAAAAAACCCCAACTACTTTCCTATAAAGGAATTTCAGTTCTGCTGTAGCCAGAGGTTCAAAGGGTAATTTCATGAGCTGAGTGAGGACTATATTTAGATTCCAAGGTGCAGGAGGATCTCTAATTGAAAGAAGAATGTGATTTAGGCAATTCATGAATAGGAATTTATCCTGAATTCTGCGGGTATGAAGATGTAGCACTTTGTTGGATTCTGAAAGAATTGGTTTTCAACCTCAGTTTTGAAAGGCTTATAAGGTAGAACAGAACACTTATCTGGGACTGACTGATCTGAAAATACCAACAGAAAATCTTTTTCATTTGAAGTTGCAAGATTTTCTAGTAAAGCATTTTCTTAATGTTAGAATTACTTTACTCACTTCCATAGGAAACTGAAAAGAAGAAAATGGTTGACTTTCAACATCCAGGCATTGAGAGATAAAACCTGAAGGTTCAGATAGAGAAGATTCTCATTGTACCAATTAGTTAGGGATGGGAATATTTTCAACCATAGTGGTTGTTGAAAAGCTAGATATCAAGTCAATGTAGCCAAAAAGGAGCTATTAAAATCATTAGATTCTTTCCTCTTATTGATTTGAATCATCTTGCCTGTGAGATGAATTTGGAGAAATATATACAGAAACCCTCAATTCCCTGGGATTGAAAAAGCAACCATTGCCAGACTGTTTTTTTGGAACAGTAGGGAGGAACTTTGCTGTTGATTGGGGCTGCAAAGAGATATATTTGTAGTGTTCCCAACAATGAAACAGTTGTTTGGCTATACTTTGGTCCAAAGTATGGTTGCAGTTGGTGACAATGTGCCACTTATCTGGTTTTGATTTCCATATCTTGTAGGCTTCTTGACAAAGATTGAAAGAACTAGTTCCTTCTTGTTTGATGATATACTATATCACTATTTGGTTGTCTGTATCATCATCATCTTTTATGACATGCATTTCCAGCTATAGAGTTAAAGGCATGTTACAGTAAGCTGTTTACATTCACAGTGTTCTAAATATACATTAACTGGATAACAAGCTAATGATTATCTTCACAGTTTTATAAAAAGAAAAACTAGGCAATTGCTAGTGTTTAAATTAAGTTTTATAAATGTAGAAATAACTAGGTAAAGGGTTATTGGTGGTAGTCTTTAAAGCCTAATTAATGAGAAACAGAAGGGGAATCAATATACTTATAATTCCATATAAATAGGTGGTGAAAGGCATAGGACAACAGTGTGGGTCCTAATAGCATTGGTGCATTCGTGAATATGTAGTGAAAGTACAGTGTTACAACGGGATAGAACATAAATGTCAAACTTCCCCAGTTACAGAGGATAGAAGAGCATCAGTATATCACTATTTATTGGTGGGGGATTGCCCACAACTCAGGACCTGGGTATCCCAGATGGGTACCTAGTAAAGTTCAGTAGTCATTGGTGGGAGTTTAGATTACATATCAGGATCATGGCTCAGGCCAAATGCTGTTTGAAAATTACATGTTTTAAAATAACTTTTTGAAAACTAGTAAGTCTGGGGCTGTCTGATATTTGGTGATAGCGGGTTCCATAGGTTTGTACTGCATCTGAGATGTAGTTTCTCGAGGGCTGGCACAGCTAATTGGATTTGTGACATTGAGCACAGAGAATGGGAAGTCTTATATGGGATGAGATGAAACATGAGTTAGAGTGGTATGTTGCTTGTAAGGACTATGTTGGCAAGAGTTTGGATTTTAAATTTGGCACACTGAAGCACTGGGAGCCAGTGGAAAGCTTTTAAGGTTGGTGTGATTTTGTTCACCTTGCTCACATTCAACATCATTTGAACTGCAGATACAATTTCATCCAGGGTTGATTTTAGATCTGCATTTCCAGTATCAACCAGGTGATTGATTTGAGGAGAGTGTGCCATAATCCAGCTTCTAGCAGTTCAGTTGGTTTGACTCATATCTTTTTCTTTTTGCTTTTGAACTTGTCAGATGGCACTGGCTATAGGTTGAATTGCATCATATGATATTCTGTCTATGACAGCTGGGTGGTCTAAGTTTTCAAATGATAGTTATTTGGTAGCTGGTGTAGTGCAAGTACCAGGTCAAGTGTGTGGCCTGCATCATACACTATCATGCCTTTTAATCATGGATTGAGTACTTTTAGAGCATTGACGATTGCTCTTAACTCTAATTGGTTTATGTGGACCAATTTTGCCTGCAAAGGCCAAGTTTGCTGAGAAGGGAGTTTGTTCAGATGGGCTCTCCATCCTTTATTGGAGACATATGGTTATTACCAAGTTGAAATTGAGGTTGGTGAAAAAACTGTCTTTTCCACAGCTTTGAGGGATTCATCCATCAGACTAGATATCAGTTGAGGGTGTTGGAGGTATCTATATGTAACTTGTGCGGTAACAGTTGTAGAAGCTGTTTCCACTGGAACAAAGTGCCATTAAGCTTGTCTCATGTGAAAACATACATATGGTGTAACATGAACTGTTGCTGTCATGTGGCCTAGCATTTTCAGGAAGAAGTAGGCCAAAACTTTGTTTAGAAAAAGTTAGGATTATTTTGAATAGATTATTTATTCTGTTGAGGGAGAAATACCTTTCCTTGTGAGGTGAATGCTTATGAAATCTAATATATGTTCATCCTGAACTTTTTAGTTGTGTGTTGAGACTTCTGATGTCTAAGATGAGAAAGGCACTACACATTTTCTTTGGAATAAGGAAGTCCTTGGCGTAGAAACCCATGTTTCTTTGTGGTATTGGGATTGGATCCACTGCATTTGCTGCAAATAGGGTTTAACAGGTCTACCTGAAGCAGTTGGAACTGTTCTGTATTTATGGAGGAGTGATTCTTTGGGGAATTGTCCTTAAGCAAGGTTTTGAAATTTAAATGATAGCCTTGAAGTATGAATTTTAATATTGAATGGTTTGATGTTATTAGAGACCAGACTGGGCTGAAATGTTGAAGGCTTGCCTGTTCCCAACCCACTTAATTCTAATCCGAGAAGTTTTGATATTATAGTCAAAAGCTGGGATTAAATTTTGATTGCATTTGCCGTAGAGACCTTGGTTGAGCTTTCTTTAGCTTGAGGCTTGCTTTGCTGCTGATCAAAAATGATTAGAATAGAATCTTTTTCAGGAATAGAAGTACTACTTTCTATAATGCTGAGGTTGATTTTTTTCTGTTTGTAGATGGTTGATCCACTGAGAGGGTAAGAAGCATGCAGCAGTGATGTTTAATGATATCTATAGTTTTATTTATCTTGTCTTTGAAGAGATTATTCCTATGAATTAAAATGTCAACATTTCATGAATATCTCACAAAGGCCTGATGCTCAAAGCCATCTAGTCTTCTGGCTCCTCTGGCTAGTTACTGCAGATGCCCTGAAGGAATTATGTGCATTGTAGGCTGATCTAATTAGATGCATTCCACATTCCTCTATATCTTGTAGTACTGGAACAAAATAATCCACAACATCTGTAGGAAGTTGGCACATTATGTCCTGCAGCTTTTGTAAAGAATTAAACATTCATTGTACCATATACAGTTGATGGGTGGCAATTGTTGATGACAACCTAGCTGACTGGAAAATCATTTTTTGCTGTATTGTCTAGTAATTTTGCTGGAATGTTTCTTGATATACGTAAGGTTATGGAGAGGGGTCTAATGGAAGGCTGCCCAATCAGTGCTGGCTTCCACTGCTTAGAGGCAGGTGCCTGGTTTTGTATATAAACAGGGCTCAACATCCTAGTTGAGTGGAAAGTGGAATTGAATGGGAGCAGTGGCTGCAGCTATGTGCTCACTTCTCTTGAGAAAGTGAACAGACAGAGGGGAAGGCAATAAATCCAGGGCTTGTTTTAACATTATCCTACTGTCTGGACTTTAATTCCTCCCACTCTACCCCAGGATCTGCCTCTCTTACTCTTCCCAAGGGCATAGGTCAAATTATCACTCAACTAAATTAAGTGGTGAACTAAGGCAGCGATTCTCAACCAGTATATCGAGCACTCCCACTATCCCGGCTGTTCTTCTCTTCGCCTCCAGCGAGAGACTGAGTGCAGACGTCCTTGTACTGCTACTGTTGCCATTTGTGCTGTCAGCATGCTCAAGCCTGGATGGGAACAGCACCAGTATTAGTGGGAGTTGGCAACTGCAGCATGGACTTTTCTTCTTCCTGCCTCCTATAGCCTGGAATAGAAAGTGATGCTCAGTGGGGCATGCAGGAAGAAGGGGACATGCTGCATTCAAAAGCAGCAGCAGCAACATCAGCTCGAGGAGCAGCATGGGCCTGGAGAAAAACAGTTGACAGTCTGCAGCGTTAGTCCCCACGGCTGCTGTCTGCTGTGATTATTTCTTGGGCCACGGAACTGGAGGAGGATGTTGCAGCTCCCAGTTGTGCTGGGGGGGGGGAAGAGTGAGTGAAATTGAGAGCAAGCTAGCATGTGCATGAGACAGAATGTGTGTGATTGAGCGCTTGTGTTTAAGTGAGAGAGATCATGTGTATGTAAGAGAGACAGCATATGTGTGATTGAGAGAGAAACTGATCAGGGAGGTAACTGTGTGAGAGTGGTCAGAGAGGTGACTGGTATGTGTGTGAGATATTGAAAGATTGGTCAGGGAGCAGACTGGTGCATGTGTGTCGATGAGATTGAAAGCCTGGTTGGGAAGATGACTGGTGTGTAAGACACAGAAACTGGTCATGGGGGTGTGACTGGTGTGTGTGTAAAAGAGACAAAGAGAGTGGTCTTGGGCCCTAAGGAAGAGGACCATGAAGAGAGAGCTTCAGCAGCCCCTGCTGCTTCTAGTGTAAGCTACTGGCCTGCAAGGGAAAGAAGTAGAAGAGTTGCTGGAGAGAGTAAGTTAAGATGGCTTTTTAAGTTGATGTTTCTTGATTGAATGCCATTTTACTTATTGGGAATTATGTGATGTGTCTGCTGTTTTGAAATATCTTATTAGTGTTTGGAGAATTTTTAATAGTTTTTATGAGTTTGTAATTACTGGATATTATTCTGTTCAGTTGTTTTGAAACATATTCTCATTATTAATATTTTACAATTATTTTATATTTCTTGAGGAATGTATAAATAGAAATTTGCAGTCAAAAACTAAAATGGAAAGAGTAAGAAGCCAAACTCTGTATGCAGTGCAACAATGGAAAAACAAAAAAATTAGCTTTATGGTCTCTTTATTCTGTATGTGGTGAGGATCTGTCTGTGTAACTCAGATAAGGGTATTCTGCAAGCTTGTAGTTTCTGTGTAGGGATATAGAGCAGCTTGACTTGTTCTGTTTTCCCGGTGTTTAGGGACTGGTTTAATATTTGCAGTGTTGCTATTTCATATGTTGGGTTATTACTGTTTTGAGTATGTTCCATAATACAGGTGTAACTTTGTATGAATTAGTTTGTGTGCAGATCCTGGGAGTGTGTTAGGTGCTATATTTCTGTTTCCATTTTTTCAGGTTTGCACTGCATGCAGAGTGGTTTTTTGGGTTTCCATTCCAGTATCTGTCTCCTTATTTGTAACTTCTGGTCTTTCTATACTCAGTGAAGGTCGGTCCTGTGTGTATGATCGAGGTGAGTTATTTTACTAGCATGAAGGCATTTGTATCAGTCTAATTTGTTGTGTTTTCTCAATAGGACAAGCATTGGTGGTGAACTGCTGTCTTTTCATAAGAAGGGCTATTGCGCCTGGTAGTAGGGAGAGTTTGTGTCGCTGTTACTGACATGACACCAGAATATCTTTTTTGTATGGTCAGTTGTATGGGGAATGTCCTAGTTCTGCTCTGCATCCACTGTTGGGGGTCAGGGAGGTTCTTTGAATGTAAGGTGTATGTTTATTTTTAGCCCCATGACAGTCAAGTGTTCAGTGTCTCACGCATGTGAGAACCATCTATCAGGTATGTCATAAGAACATAAGAAATTGCCATGCTGGGTCAGACCAAGGGTCCATCAAGTCCAGCATCCTGTTTCCAACAGAGGCTAAACCAGGCCAGTACCCAAACACCAAGAAGATCCCATGCTACTGAAGTCAACAATAGCAGAGCTCATTCTCTAAGTCAACTTGATTAATAGCGGTTAATGGACTTCTCCTAAAAGAACTTACCCAAACCTTTTTTAAACCCAGCTACACTAAGTGCACTAACAACATTCTCTGCAGCAAATTCCAGAGCTTAATTGTGCGTTGAGTGAAAAAGAATGTTCTCTGATTAATCTTAAATGTGCTACTTGCTAACTTCATGGAGTGTCCCCTTGTCCTTCTATTATCCGAAAGTGTAAATAACCGATTCACATCTACTCGTTCAAGACCTCTATCATAGCCCTCCTCAGCCATCTCTTCTCCAAGCTGAACTGTCCTAACCTCTTCAGCCTTTCCTCATAGGGGAGCTGTTCCATCCCCTTTATTTTGGTTGCCCTTCTCTATACCTTCTCCATCGCAACTATATCTTTTTTGAGATGCGGTGACCAGAATTGTACACAGTATTTAAGGTGCGGTCTCACCATGGAGCGATACAGAGGCATTATGACATTTTCCATTTTATTAACCATTCCCTTCCTACTAATTCCTAACATTCTGTTTTCTTTTTTGACTGCTGCAGTACACTGAGCCGACGATTTCAAAGTATTATCCACTATGATGCCTACATCTTTTTCCTGGGTGGTAGCTCCTAATATGGAACCTAGCATCGTGTAACTACAGCAAGGGTTATTTTTCCCTAAATGTAACACCTCGCACTTGTCCACATTAAATTTCATCTCCCATTTGAATGCACAATCTTCCAGTCTTGCAAGGTCCTCCTGTAATGTATCACAATCCGCTTGTGATTTAACTACTCTGAATAATTTTGTATCATCTGCAAATCTGATAATCTCACTCATCGATCATTTATAAATATATTGAAAAGTACCAGTCCAAGTACAGATCCCTGAGGCATGCCACAGTTTACCCTTTTCCACTGAGAAAACTGACCATTTAATCCAACTCTGTTTCCTGTCTTTTAACCAGTTTGTAATCCACGAAAGGACATCGCCTCCTATCCCATGACTTTTTAGTTTTCTTAGAAGCCTTTCATGAGGGACTTTGTATTTGTTCTGAAAATCCAAATACACTACAGCTACCGGTTCACCTTTATCCACATGTTTATTAACCCCTTCAAAAAAATGAAGATTTGTTAGGCAAGACTTCCTTTGGGTAAATCCATGTTGACTGTGTTCCATTAAACTATGTCTTTCTATATGCTCCATGATTTTGATCTTTAGAATAGTTTCCACTATTTTTCCCGGCACTGGAGTCAGGTTCACTGGTCTATAGTTTCCCGGGTCACTCCTGGAGCCCTTTTTAAATATTGGGGTTACATTGGCAACCCTCCAGTCTTCAGGTACAATGGATGATTTTAAAGATAGGTTACAAATTTTAAATAATAGATCAGAAATGTCAATTTTGAGATCCTTCGGTTCCCTAGGATGCATACCATCCGATCCAGTGTACTCTTTAGTTTGTCAATCTGGCCTACTACATCTTCCAGGTTCACAGTGATTTGGTTCAGTTCATCTGTCCCAACCTAAAAAAAGGTTGAGAACCACTGAGCTAAGGGATTCTTGAGAGACATTAAAACACAGGCGTTCCACATAGAACACCCCCCCCCCCCCCACATTGAAAAGTAAAATCTCACCTACCAGCTTGGTCCCTCACCCTCAGATGCTATGCACTTTAGCGAACCCATCCTACCTAATGTAGGTAATTTGGGGTAGAAGATATCCCCCCTATCACAAAAATCAATCTGTACAAGGTATCTTTTCTCTATCCACCTACACTTCAAAGTCTCTATCCACTCCAATCACTCCTCTATCCTTTTAACTAGGCCTTCTCAATGTATACTCTGCAAACAACAAATTTCACCTTATTCACTTAACTGAAGAATTCCAACTTTACATCCCATGTATCACTAAGACCTGTATAGAAGAAGATGACACTGTCACTCTCACTCAGCTCTGTCTTCCTGCTACCAAATTTACCACCCCCTCCAACCCGTGGGTCATGGAGGAGTTGTTGCTCTCATCTTTAACAAATCCCTAGCCTTTGATTAAGTTGCTACCAAACAGGCAAATCTGACTGCCTAATGAAAGACCAAAAATTGTCCTCATCTACCATCTACCTGACAATCATCTTGGCTCCCTTCTTATGTGACATTGCTACTACTTCCCACAAACGCCTTGCCTCTCAAAGATAATGCTACCAGCTTCCAACGCAACATGGATGATCTCCGCCTCTCTCAACTAATCAAGGTTCCCACACACAAGCATGGCCACTCTCTGCACTTGATTTTATATTCCATAAACATCAACTAGACCCCTACACAATAACCATAGATCCTAACACCTGGTCACACACAGCACCTCGTCCAAGCCTCCATCCTACTCCCAGTACAAGGTCCTCTTAGTCCTACACCTAAACCTTCCATCAGAAATATTTCCTCTGTTACTAGCAAAAGTATACATCATCTTCTCAACATACTATAAGAACAGTGTTGTCCACACAGCAGAAGATTTTTCGTAATTTTTCATGGAAAATATACAGACTATTTGTTCCACTTTTGATGCCTCCACCTCTACCTCGCTCACCCCAGGCCCAAGTTGCCCACTAATATAAGTACCCCTCCTTCAACCTTGGCCAGATTAACTCAACACGCTCCCAACAGTATCCCACTGTCTGGTTTCAGAACAATCTCCCAACAAGAGGTGGAGAAGTTCCTCCAAAGAATCTGTCGATCCATTAGCCCTGTAGGTTGTATTCCCATGAGGGCAACATCCTGCACCATTTCCAATTTGGCTTTAGGCAAGGCCATGGGACAGAATCTGTCCTAACGGCCACCACGTACAGTATCCACCTGCATGCTGACCAAGGTGGCAATTCTCTCCTAGTCCTTCTGGATTTTTCTGATGCCTTTAAAACTGTCAAATACCAACTCTTTATTCAATGTCTAAGAGACATTGGCATTGAAGGCACTCTCTACTCAAATGGGTCAAACCATTCCTAACAGTAGGCAAACTGTCAAATGGGCCAACAAACCATCCAATCCCAGAGATCTCACCTGTGGCGTGCCCCAGGATTCAGTCCTCTCTCCAATCCTTTTCAACATTTACATTTGCTCAGTCAGTGACCTCATTCAATCCTTCAACACTGAATACCATTTATTTGCTGATGACTTTCAAGTCTGCATAAAAAAGTATCAGACCAAACCTTATCCAATGTTAAGCCCAATTGCTTAGTAACCACAAACAAATTAAACCTTACCAAATCTGGACTCCTCTGGCTCTGTCAGCAAGGTGATCTCCTTTGATCTTTAACTTTCTTGGCAGTTACCCCCTTGCAATCCAAGGAATCAGTACAAAGCCTAGGGGCTCATAACAAAAACATCTCTCTGTGGTTAGGACTTCATTATGTATCTGCACAAGCTTCAACAACTGTGCAACTACATCAACAATCTTACTGCCATGATACATGTGTTAAATCACCAGCCGAATTTACTATTGCAACTATTTTCAGCATCTCACAATTCAAACTGAAGCGCCTCCTGCTTCTAGCGAATGCGGCTGCTAGTCTTGGTAGGGGCCAAAGCAAAAGACTATATATCACCAATACTAAACTAGCTGCACTGGCTCCCAATCAAAAGCAGGATACAATTCAAAACCCTTTGCTTCTTCTACTAGTGCATGAACAAACAAGACCCTGAGTATCACTCAAGCGTTTTTTCCCCCTATGCTTTCACTAGAGCAGTGGTTCTCAACAGGTGTGTCACGACACACCAGTGTGTCACCAAGAACACGCAGGTGTGTCGCCACACTTCCCGGTCCCCCGCTGACCCAGCTGCTCCCCGGTCCTCCTCTGCCCGGGCTTAAAGTGCTGTCAGCCCGGGCGGAACGCGGCAGGACAGCTGGAGTCAGCGGCACTGACATGGTCTCTTCTTCCCGCCCCCCCCCCCACGGCCCGGAAGAGGAAGTGGTGAGCAGCGGGTGCGGGCGCGAGAAGAAGAGACCACGCTAGTGTGGTCAGCGTCGGCCCAAAGAACAAAAGAGAGGCGCGGCCTCAGGAATGAGCAGCGCGGCGTGCAGAAAAATGAAGAAGAACGTCAACTCCCGCAACCGATGGGACTCCTTGCTCCGCCAGGGCTGAAAACGAAGGAGGTTAGGGTTCGGAGGAGGCTGCTGCTGCTAGTTCCGGGGAGGGAGGGAGAGCGAGTGAATGAGCAAGCAAGCATGTGTGTTTGGGATCCTGTGTGTGTATATGTGTGTGAGTGAGACAGCATGTATGTGAATGACTGAGAGCCTGTATATGTGAAAGAGAGTATGTCTGTGATTGAGAGCCTGCCTGTGAGAGAGACAGCATGAATGTAAGTTTATGATTGGGAACCTGTATGTGTAAGTTTGTGATTGAAAATCTGTTTGTGTGAAAGAGTATGTGTGCATGATTGAGATCCTTTGTGTGTGAGAGAGATCATGTGTATGTATGATTAAGAGCCTGTGTGTATAAATAAGAGAGAGAGCATGTGTGTCTGTGTGTGATTGAGAGCTGGTTTAGGTAAGAGAGCATCTGAGTATGTGATTGAGAGCCTGTGTGTAAATGAGAGAAAGAGAGAGAACATGTTTGTAAGCATGTGAATGAGTGTGTGAGAGAAAAAGACAGCATGTATGTGTGTGATTGAAAGCATGTGTGTAAATGTGTAATTAAGAGCCTATATAAGTGAGAGAAAAAGCATGTGTATATGTGAGTGACTGAGAGCATGTGTGTATAGGTGTGTAATTGAGAGCCAGTGTGAGAGAGAGTGCTGGTATGTGACAGAGAGAGGAGAAAGTTCCAAGCAAACCACCCCTCCCCTCCTGCTAATTCAAAACAATCTCAGGAGACCTGGATATCAAACGTTCCCAGGTATGCAGAGGAAAAAAATTGTTGTATCCTTATTTTTCATTTCTTGGTCTTTGTGTCTGCTATTTTGAAATATTTTATTGGTATCTAGAATTTTTTATATGAGTTTTTAATTATTGGATATTCCACTCATCAGCTGCTTCAAAATAATCTGTTCTTTTTGTTAGTATGGTTTTACTGCTACTGATTTTATATTTGTTGCAGTTTCCAATTCAGTTTTTTCTGCATGCTTCTAGTTATGCGTTTTGGTCTCTTTATTCCTTGTTAGGTGAGGGTCAGCACATGTGATTTAGGTGAGGTTTTCTGCTGATGTGTAGTTTCTGTGTAGGGCTCTATAGCAGCCTGACTTGGTCCGTTTTCCTAATAGGAGATGTATTGGTGTCTTAAGGCCTGGTGTAATATTTTCAGTGTTGCCTTTTCTTAGGTAAGGTGGTTACTATTTAAGTGTGGAAATTGGTGCTGTTTTGGTGTGGGATGTTTACTATTTATGCAGTTTCTGTTCAGCAGAAATCGTATCTTTTCCTTGTCATTTTAAACAATAAAAATAATTACCGGACCGTTACTTTTTATTTCCGCCGTGAATTGTGATGAGCAGTGTGTCACAGATGTGAGCGTGGCCTGTCAGGTGTGTCACGATGGGAAAAAGGTTGAGAACCACTGCACTAGAGAATGCCAATCCTCCATATGGCTCTTCTCGCCTTATCTCCATGCCTTCACTTATGCTCCAAAAAACTGGAGTAAAGTACTACTATCACTATGCCTCAAGCTGTGTTACCTCACTTTCAGAAAAAAAAAGATAAGGAATGGCTCTTTGGCCACACTTTCTCTTAAAGTCTCCTTGGCAGAGACACTAAGTCTTTTTGACCCATTTACCTGAAGTAGGTCTTGAAGTAAGGACTATAAAAGTTATATATGCTGGTCTCTCAATGTTATTAGGTTTTTTTTTTAGCTCTGAGAGTGCTTTTCAAACTTGGTGTGTTGGATGTCGTCACCCACTTATTTGGCAGATTGTAGTCTTGCTTGTCCATGAAAAAAAAGTATTCATTTTTTTTTAAATTTATGGACTAATCAATCAGAACTTGTTTAAGCTCAATCAATATAAACATTTAATTTAGAATGGGTATGAGTAAGCTCTTGTAAAACAGAGGTTGCCCAGACCTCTCAATCATCCACCCATGTAAATCAATAGACCAAATCGTTTTTCAATAGTTTTTTCAGTGCAGATGAAACCATCCAAACATTGGTCAAAACAAGCATTTAGATCCAACTGCAGCACCAATAATTCTCCAACAGCTCAGTCATGTATCAATGATGACTAAACAATTGCGAACCTAACCCAAATGTCAGCAGATGTTTTGGGAAGCCAAACTTCAGTGTGGCTGACTGACTATATCCCCTGTAATCAAGTTTCTGTTGAACATTACAGCAACAGTCCTCTGGCTGCGGGACATGGATGTGCCTCCTTATGGAACCCAGTGGAAATAAGCTAATTGGCTGGCTGCTAGATGCAAGTAGTTAATGATGTCTGGGAATTCCATTCTCCTATTGGGCAAAAGCACAATACAAATGCAAAGTAGACAACACACACATATAGATAAATATCAAACAAAAAGAAAGTGTGGCAAAAAAATATACATTATTATTCGATACATGTCCATAGGTTTATTTATTTAAGTCAAACAAGGAGAACATTTGTAATACAATGTGCACTCGTTATCAAGGAAGGTTTTCATAACAAAACTTTGATTCCTAAAACTGGCATTTTGCCCAGTGTCAGAAAGGTTTGGTAGGTGTCCAACGCTGATCCGTCAAAAAGTTTTCTGTACCATTTATGAAAAAATATTTTAGTGGTGGCAAATCCTATGGCATGACTTCAAGTTCTACACCGGCAGTGAAACACCTGTGCAGACACCTACCAAACCTTTCTGATGCTGGGCAAAATGCCGGCTTTAGGAATTGAAGTTTTGTTATGAAAGCCTGCCACAATCAATACTAAATTACCATGCTCTGAGGTCCTCCTGTCTGGAGGTTTCCACATATATGCTCTGAGCCTCTAGCACCTGTGGCTTAGAATGCATACACTTGTGATCTACCTCTGATTGATGTGAACACTTGTTGGTCCCCCTGGCGCAGCCTTGCTGTAAAACATGGCCGTGTTGGGGCTTCTTGGATAACGAGTGCACATTATATTACAAATGCTCTCCTTGGACATGTATTGAACAGTAATGTATATTTTGCCACACATTCTTTGTGTTTGATTCCATTCTCCTGGCAGTTGTGAATACTGTCTTTTCTTTGCAATTAATTTATTTTAATTAAAGCAAGGAAGATACTTATGCTGTATCAAACACAACATACCCTATTAAACTACATTTCACAAGACTTGGAAAATATGAATATAAGGATTAGAAGGACAACTTGGCTGTATGCCTTATATTTTAGCTTTATTTTACTGTTTTTATCTTATGTTTTTACTTTTATTGTGAAATTATATTGGATAATTTAATTTTTAGATTTAGTTATAATATTTATTTCTGCTTTTTAATGTCCATTGTATGAAGAATATGTTTTGTAATTTACTGTTTTATGACCATGTTTTAATTTTTCTGTAAACAGTTAAGAATGAATTACAGATTATCGGTATATAAAAGCACAAAATAAATAAATAAATAAGCAAGCTACACAGTAGGAAATCTCTAGGTCGATTCACAAAGCAGTTTCTTGCAAATGCTGAAATAAGAGCTTGGAGAACTCAAAAGTCCATACTAGGGCATTTCAAGGAAATATGTTAGATGGATTCCAAACAAGTCATGGTTTGATAATTACATTGAACATGAGGACAGATAAGGACCATTAGGCTATCTCATCTGCTCAATTTCATTTCTGTTGTATTGCCACAGACCCCGGTTAATCTCTGGCTCTCCCTTCACTTCTTTGTAGCTAGGGATTCTCTCTGTACTTATCCTATGCTTTCTTGAGTTCTGTTATTGTTTTTGTCTCCACTACCTCTACTGGGAAGTCATTTTATGTATCCATCACCCTTTCTGTGAAGAAATATTTTCTGATATTGATCTTAAGTCTACTAATCCTGGATTCTCATACCATGACCTCTTATTCTAGAACACATTTCTTCTGAAAAAAATTTGCTTCTTCTGCATAATTAATATCTGAGATATTTGAATGTCTCTATCATATCTCCTTCTCTCTAAGGTATATTATATTTACATTCTTAAGACTCATCTCAGCTTTTTGGGTAGACATTGGTAACCTTCCTCTGGACTGCTTCCAGCCTTTTGGAAATACTGCCTCCAGAAATGAACATAATATTCGTGAGGCCTTACCAATAACCTGTATAGAGGATTACTACTTTTTTTTTCTGCTAGTTGCATCTCTCTTTATGAACTCTAGCATCCCTCCTAATACAATCTATAATTGAATTAACGCAGACATGTTTCAAGAAGAGATTTAAAGACTTCCCTCATCAGTATAGTAGTGGTTGAGATTGGATAGTGTTTGGAGTTTGGAGTTTAGAAAAAAGTGTGACTATGAGAAGAAAAAGTAAATGTATCTCCAAGTTGATTTTAGACCCTACAATCAGTTCCAATTGAACAGTTGTAACTCTGAAAATAAAGGGTTAAACTTCTTCTTTGCTGCTCAATTTGGGATCAGTTTAGAAGGTAAAACGTCAAACAGAGCTCAGGGAGAACATTGAAGAAATACTGTCTGTAAGAGTACTTAATTTAAGCCTGATAGCATCAAATTTTGGTGAAAGCAAGAAAAAACAAGAACTTTTAAATTGTTTAGATTTGTAAATAAATATAACTAGCTCCTGGTTTTGGTTCTATGCCAGAACCTTCTTCAGGTTTCCAACAGCCATCTATTATGCAGCTATAAATACTAATAAACATTTGTGAAGACCACCAAAATTATGGCTACCTGTCATTGCAGTGAGACCAAATTTAATCATACTAACCTCTGCTGAAGTGAACACTTACATATAATTACTAAAGTCATAGTGACATACCACCAAATTCACATAAAAGAAGAAAACAGACTCCTAACAAAACATTCTATTGTACAGTTCATATTCTATAATATATTTGTGCATATTTTGGTCATAATGGTAATCTGCTGCTCATACAAAAGACAACAGAGATTATAAATAAAGCCATTACAAATAATTATTTGAGACGGTTAGGTGACTATTTCAAATACTATTCTGAGACTGAAAAGTCAACAGTGGGAAGCTAAATAGTATCAAATGGGTAAAGAGATATGAGGTTTTTTTGGGGAATGAACCCTTTCCTACACACATAATCTATTAATATATACTTCATAATATACATGAGTTTCCCTGGAAGTTGCTCTCCTGATGTCTATTCACTACATAAAAAGGTGGATGAAGCAAATGAACATGCTTAATGATTGATCTCAGCATGACCTAAGGGCTAGAAGCAAAAGAATGCATGCCCATGCTTCATTTTATAAGGCTGTCTCATTTACATGCTCACAAACATTCAATGTGGCTCCAAAGGAATCAGTGGGGAAAATTCATTATGAAGCCTCAATAACAGAATTACTATTTTAGTGAATAATCCATTTTATTTATTTATTCACTTTTTATATACCAATATTCGTAAAAGCTTCATATCGGTTTATATCATAAGACATTAAAACCAAAAGAAAACATAATACAGAAGTAAAACAGGTCTAAAATAACAGGTAATAATATTAAATACGTTTAAATAATACAATCAATAACTTTTTTAACAAAACTAACTGCCTATAAAAACTGATATTTAAAAAATAAGCACTTCAGTGAGCTAAAATTATATAATTAGGAGACCAACTTCAATCCGAGAATGCCTGCTCAAATAACTATGTCTTGAGGTTTTTTTTTTGAAAGTGAATGGGTGTGATTCAAGTCTTATGTCAACTGGTAGTGAGTTCCATATTTTTGGGCCTGCCAGAGACAGTGCTCTATCCCGGACTGTGTTTAGGTGTGCCAATTTAGGAGATGGAATGGATAGTAATGCCTTGCCTGAGGATCGTAAGTTTCGTTGACGGGTATGGATGTGTAAGGTGGCATTCAGCCACTCAATTTTTTCACCGTATAAAGTTTTATGGATTAGGATTAGACATTTGAACCGAGTTCTGTAATAAATGGGGAGCCAGTGGAGTTCTTTCAGAATCGGGGTAATGTGATCATACTTTTTACTTCTTGTTAAAAGCCAGGCTGCGGCATTTTGCAAATGTTGTAAAGGTCAGATCGTAGAAGCAGGGAGATCCAGTAGCAAAGCATTACAATAATCAAGTTTGGAAAATAAAAGAGCCTGAAGGCAGTTCTAAAATCTGCAATTTGCAATATCCTTCCTTTACCATGTTACTTATGGACTTAAAATTAAATTCACTATCTAAAATGATGCCTAAGGTCTAGATTCTCTAAGGTAACGGGGCGGCGGTAACGGGGGGAGGGCAAAGCGGGGGGCAGTCCTGTGATAGCCGGCAGCGATCGCACCTCCACGATGTGATCGCTGCTGGCTTTTGCGCCGAATAACTACACCATAAAAGGTGTAGTTATTCGGCGCAAAACTGGCAGCGATAAGGAATCTTACCTTTCGTCGCCAGCGATGTGTCCCCAGCGTCGGCCCCGGGGCTGCCCCGACTCCTCCTCTTCCGGGGCTGACTCCGCCCCGAGCTAGCTATCGCATAAGAAACGTCCCTTTTCGCGTGTGCTAGCGTTAGAAAATGACCCCCTCAGTCTCTTACTTCATGAGTAATGATAAGGTGATTATGTAAAGTTTTGGTTTCTGATATAACCCTTTCATTTAGTTTATTACAAATCAGCAGAATTTCTGTTTTTGAATAATTCAATGATAAAAACATCTGATTAAGTAATTGCTGAATGGAGTTAAAGTATATGTTCCAAAGTTTTAGAGTGGAGTCATAGCCTTCTATTGGAAGTAAAATGTGTACATCGTCCGCATAAATAAATTGTACAAGTCCTAACCTGCCAAAATTTACAGAGAGGCGCCATTTAGATGTTGAAAAGGGGTAGGAGATAGAGATGAGCCTTGAGGGACTCCAGAAATGAAATGAATTGAATCTGATTCGGCTGACCCTAATCTAATTTTATAAGCTCTGTTAGATAAGTAAGATTTAAACCATGATAGAGTGGTATCTGCTAAACCTATTTCTTCTAGTCTGTCTAACATGATATCATGATTGATGGTATCAAAGGCCGAAGAGATATCTAATAGTATCAGAAAGTACGATTTTCCATTAACTAAGCCACTTAGAACGATATCGGAGAGTGAGGCCAGTAATGTTTCGGTGCCTGTGTCCTATATGCTGTTTTGTTGATTGTTTGATACTGCATCTTTCCTTTCCTTTTTTTTTTTTAACCTTTATCTTTTGAAGTATGTTCTGTATCTTCAAGCTTGGTTGGTTGTTTTTTCTTGAAAAAAAAATAATTTGAACTTAAAAAAACAAAAAAGAAGAAACCAGTCTGCCACATCCATATATACAAAGCATTTCTTGTCAGCATTGCTTCACAAAGCACATCACTATATATCTTTACCTTGGAGCAGACAGCAACAACAAATCATGACTGATTTTTATGAAATAGCATGCTTCTCTTCTGTCTTAGGGCTATCAACTGCACTCATGTCCCTATAAGGGCACCAGGGGGAGACGAGGCCCCTCAATATGCAGGTGGTCTATGATACCAAAAGCATCATCCTAGACTTCGTGCCTAGGTTTCCAGGGTTCACTCATGAGGTCCATTTCCTCTTGCAGTCAGGAATTCATGACCACTTACGGGAAGGGCCATCACTGGGGGGGGGGAAGCTGCTTCTAAGTAGGAATGCACTTATCACTACATACCAGTTAACATCTGCTTATCGTCCTCATATCTAGCTGGACTGACAGATTTGGTCCAGGAGGACTCCTCTCACCCTGCCATGTGAGCTACCCCACTGCCCAACTCAAAGGCATAACTAATTGCTTGTCTGCCTTCTCCCATATAGGTGATAGAGTATATCCACTCAAAACCTGGCTCATGATCCCTTTAGCTAACCCATACACCACTGCAGAGGCTCGCTACCACAGGGAGCACCAGCAGACCAGGGTAGTCCTCGAGAGAACCTTTCACCGACTTAAAACATGTTTCTGTTATCTGCACAGATCTGGGGGATGACTTTTCTACAATCCTGCTAAGGTCTATGAGATCTTTCTTGCCTGCTATATTTATTTAAAATCTTTTATATACCGCCTATACAAATATTTGTAAGACCTATATGCTTCATAACCTTGTCAAAACCAGATATGCCTCCTTCAAAGGGATGAGAAGATCATCTGAATGAAGAAACATAGAAATGACGGCAGAAGAAGACCAAACGGCCCATCCAGTCTGCCCAGCAAGCTACGCACTTTATCCTTTTTTTTTTCTTTTTCTCTCTCCCACCTGTTACTATTGGCTTCCAGTACCCTCCAGCCCTAATTCCCCTCCACCAATGTAGAGAGCAGCGCCGGATCTGCATCCAAGTGAACATCCAGCTCAATTAGGGGTAGCAACCGCGAGACATGACCTGAGTCAGAAGGAATTTCAGGAGATCCAACACCAGAGTCAATGGCAATCTATAGAAAAAAGGAATACTGATACACAGACATTTTAGAAGGTAAATGTGCATTTATTTATATGGTGTGCTCAATGTGATGACTAATATATTAAATAAATTTAGTGTTTTCTTGGCTGCCCTCTTTTTTGAGGTGGGGGAAGCTCTCGTGCCTTGCACTGACCAAATCTGGCACTCCTCTGCAACGGTGTCCTGTCGCAGCAGACACTGCCCTCCGAGGGCATGGGACCTGGTAGCAGTGGCACATCAGCATAGCTGCTGGAAGGGTCTACAGGGGGCTCATAGTCAGTTGAGTAGCTGTGGTGGGCCTTTCCTCCTCAACCACCTGTGCCCTTGTAGAGGTGGAAGTATCTCTCTATTGCAGTGGTGGTGGTGATGAGCTATAGGCTGCCTGGACAGAGATAGTGGTGGCGGTCTAAGAGGTGGTGGTAGAATGATGGGTGGTGGTGGAGGAATAGGTGGCTCTGGCACCGATGTAGTTGGAGCTCTGGCCTGAGCAGAGGTAATCCAGCCTAGTTGTGCTGCAAAGGCTGGTGGTAGCTGAATTTCCCTCCACACTGCAGTCTGGGCCTGAATTTCTTGCTGAATGCTCCGTAGCTCCTGCTTCATACCCTGCATCTCCTCCCTCACAATATTCCTGAAGTCCTGAATCTCTTCCCTCACAACAGCTCTGAGGTCTTGAATCTCTGTCTTGAGTTCTGAAATCTCTTCCACCACTTGGGAATTGATATCATTGTTCCGCCTTTCTGCAGAAGTGGCCTGCATCTTCTTTTTTCTAGGATCGACAAGCTTCTCCTCTCCTGAGTTGCCCTTTAGTTGGCCACCTGCAAACTGTCTGAGATTTGGTGCGAGGCCACCTGATCCCGGGCCATCAGAATCATTGTCTGGCTGCTTCCCTGCAAAATGGAAATGTGTACATAATTTTAATATACATGCTATGTGGGCATTTCTCTTCACACACTTGATCTTCCTTTTTACCTAACAGAACAGCTCCATGATACCTAACATAGCACCTCTTGCGACACCATGAACTGTATAAAAAGGCATTCCCATGGTACAGATATAAACCCTTGTAGTACAGATATATAATCTGGAAACATTTGTTATGTATCAGCATGCAAAGCCAGAGAGAGGACCAACTACATGGTATAGCTCTTGAAAAAGGTTTACTGTTTTCAGGTATTGAGAACAGAAAGACCCATTCCTTGAATTTAATCATAGCATTCTGGGACTAGAAATTCTGATTTCCATAATGCTGCCCCTTAGAAAAGCTAGAATATAAGTTCCTGCATGCCTTGGGATCAACCTGTTCAGAAAATCTGGAGCCACGTAGCAATTGAACTCAAATGCTCTATCTTGTACACCAAATAATATTTCAAACACACAACATTTCTATATGTAAAGGGTTGGCCATGTATGTCCCCTTAAAAGACTTCTTGGCCTCTTACTAACCTCCTGTATGTGCCTTCAGCTGGTCTGCATACCCTCAGTAAAACATGTGTTTCATCAGATCTAACCTGTCAACTGTCATCACAGTGGCCTTTTGTAATGGAGGTGCGGCACTCACCTATTGGGTGGGGTGTGTTTCCTGTGTGCCAGAATAGGGATGGTATCTTCACAGAGGAGGCTCAGAGTACAGCACAGGAGAATAAGGACTTATGGGAAGTATAGAGGCATGATAAGAGAAAGAGGGTCCAACAAGCAGAGTAGTGTAAAGGAAGGGGCTACAGATAGGTCACCATGTCAGGGAATGGTCACCAGAGTCTGAGTTTGCTACAAGCTGCCCTAGATTATTTACAGTGTGAAAATTATATTCATCTATTAGGGAGGCTCAGGGTGGAACTGGTACCTGTCCGAAAGATCTGTCCAATGTAGTATGTCTGGAGGTGACGTTAAAGTGGGGTCCTATAACCAGGTTGTCAAAACCAACAAAAACATATTTTGAAATGTCTGTATGTCAATGCCAGAAGTCTAAGAAGTACAATGAGAGAGTGTATAGCACTGAAGAGGTAGATATAACTGGCATCTCAGAGAACTGGTGGAAAGAGGATAACCAATGGGACAGGGTACAAATTATACAGCAATGACAGGGTGAATCAACTTGGGAGCAGGGGGGCATTTTATGTTTGGGATGGCATAAAGTCCAACAGTATAAAAATGCTGCAAGAGACTAAATGTACAATAGAATCTTTGTGGGTAGAAATCTCATGTGTATTGGGGAAGTAGTTAGCGATAAGAGTATACTACCAACCACCGGCCAAAATGATAACACAGATAATGAAATGCTAAGAGAAATAAGGGTAGCTAATTAATTTGGCAATGCAGTAATAATGGGGGATTTCAGTTACCTTAACAAAAAAGGGAAACCAAAAATATATATATAAGAATTAGCCTAAAAGACGGTGTCAGCAAGCCTGTCGTAGTTTATAGAAGAGAAAACCCAACCGGTCTTTTAATCATTCACCATCATTTTCAAAGCTTTTATTAACTTCAAAACATTTTTTTTCTGTATTTTATCTTTTCATTAAAAATTATAATAAACCATCAACTCTCATCCATGAGAGAAATATAGCCAGCAGTCTCTTTGTCAAGATGATAAACACAGCCCTACACATCCGGTGTTTCGCGGTAACTGCTTCCTCAGGGGCATGTGAAAATGTTATCACAAGAATCTTTGCCTGCAGATATCAGAAACAATGCACTTAGTAAAATATTATAGATCAAAAAATAGAAAGACCATCTCCTCAGAGGTCTGGGACAAGGCCACAGCTACCTCCTCGCCCTTCTCGATATCTCAGCGGCCTTCGACACCATCAGCCACCACCACATCCTGACACGGCTAGAAAGCATCGGCATCTCAGGAATAGCCCTCACCTGGTTCAAATCCTACCTCTCTAACAGAAAGTTCTCTGTTAAAATTGGAAACAACCTATCTGCCTCATACCCCCTACAACAAGGAGTCCCGCAAGGCTCATCACTTTCTTCGACCCTCTTCAATGTTTACCTCACACCTCTCTGCCACCTCCTCTCAGACCTTAAACTCAAATTCTACCTCTATGCTGATGATGTACAGATCATCATTCCCATTCACAACTCTATATCTGATGCCCTGGAACACTGGGAAAATTGCCTAGCAGCTATCAACGCCCTCCTCACCAACCTTCAGCTTGCACTCAACACAAATAAAACAGAACTCCTCCACATCTCCTCGCATCCCCCTGACCTCCCGCCTAACGACCCTAAACTTAACCTCCTTACTGCTCAACCCTCCGTTAGGGACCTCGGAGTCCTCCTCGATCCCAATCTCAGTATGAAACCTCACATCAATTCCATCCTCAAAGCCGGTTTCTTCAAACTCAATGTTCTAAAGAAACTCAGACCCCTGCTCTACACCCATGACCTCCGTACAGTGATTCAAGCCACCCTCACCTCCAAACTTGATTACTGTAATGCCCTCCTCTTAGGGCTCCCCCTATCTTCGATAAAACCCCTCCAACTATTGCAAAATGCTACTGCAAGACTCATCACGAACACACGCAAACACGACCATATTACCCCCATCCTTAAGGACTTACATTGGCTCCCCATCCTGTCCCGCATACACTACAAAACTTTGACCATAATACACAAATCCATCCACACCCACAACTCAAACTGGCTCGACCTCCCATTCACCGCCTCCTTTTCCACCCGAGCCACCAGATCCACCAACAAAGGCACCCTACATGTTCAATCCTTGAAAACAGCTCATCTCTCCTCCACCCGCGACCGTGCCATCTCAATTGCCGGTCCAGCCCTCTGGAACTCCCTACCTGTCCACATGCGCCTTGAACCCTGTGCATTCAAATTCAAAAAGAAACTAAAAACACTTCTGTTCAACCATGCCTACACAGAATAGCTTTCCCTCCCCCTCCGCAGCCCCCCCCCCTCTAGGTGACCGCCCTCTCCTTATATTAAGGAGATATTCAATGTAAATTGTAAATTGTTATTCTCTCGTTATGACCTTCTTGTTTTCTATCCTTCATTCTGCCTATTGGTTATCCCCGCGCCCAGTTACTATCCCTGTTGAAATGTACTTTCCAAACTTGCAGTTATTATGTGAACCGGTATGATGTCCCCACAATTACCGGTATATAAAAGTTTCTAAATAAATAAATAAATAAATAAAGAATACTTATCTCAACACTGGAGGCTACCGTTTCAAAATGGATCCGATGTGTCTACTGTCTTCTTCATGGAAAAGAGGAAACGAGGCCGACGTGAAATGTCTCGTTAAATACCCAAGGTGTGATGTCACACAGTGATGTCACTAGAATGCAAATTATGTGTCAATCATTTGACGTCAAGATCTTGAAGAACACACCATTTTTTTATTATTAGAAAACCTTCATCATAGAAACACATGTAAATCAAGATCTGTATTAAGACCCTTAGGACTGACAGTGCCAAGTCTATAGATCCATCTTTGTTCAGATCGCAAAAGCTGTAATTCACGATCGCCGCCACGCCAATGCTCTGTTATGTGGTCAATAGCACAGAAAGATAAATCATCAAAACGGTGTTCGCATGAAATGCAGTGTGCTACCAAAGGTTCATAGGCACGCAAATTCTTTATATTGGATCAATGTTCAATCATTCTGGTCTTTAATACATGTTTAGTCTTTCCAATGTACAACAGATCACAGGGGCAACGAATAAGGTAGATGACCATTGTAGACAAGCATGATGTTATGTATTTCAAAAAAATCGTGTAACCTGTTTTTAAGACCATTTTATTGGTTACTGTCATTTAAGTTGTACATACAGAACAATTGTTGCAGGGATAATGGGATCCCATCAAAACATTATCCTCAGTTGAGAAGCTGGAAAAATCAGAATGAACCAATAGGTTTTTTAAATTGGGAGCTCTGGAAAAGGTGATCCGTTGAGGAGATTGAAAGATCTCTTGCATCTGCAGAACATGCCAAATTTTAAGAATGGATTGACGAATTACATAAGCTTCCAAAGAAAATGGAAGAATACAGGTATAGGCAGGAGAATCTTCGGCAGGGCGAGAGTGAAAAAGCCATTCCCGATGAGCACATTTTGCTCGTAAATAGGCTTTCCGCACGGAGGAGTGTGGGTAATCTCGTTGTAAAAAACGTGCAGACAAATTCTTGGCTTGTATTTCAAAATCAGCAAGGGTAGTACAAAGTCGTCTCAGACGAATGAACTGACTGACAGGAAGATTAAACTTGAAAGTCCGCGGATGAGCACGCTCGAAATGCAAATATGTATTCGAACAAACTGACTTTCGAAAAATGGAAGTAAGAAAACCTGATCTTGCCATAGTGATTTCAATGTCCAGAAAGGAAATCGAAGTGCATTGAATCTCTGCAGAAAATCTTATATAAAAGAGTTGCACGTATTCAGCCAATCTAAGAAAAGTTTGAAACCTTTCATTATCCCCCCTCCAAAGAACAAACACATCATCAATATATCGTTTCCATACAACTATTTGGTTCTGAAAAGGATGATGAGTCAGATGTTGTTCTTCAAAGTGATCCATATATAAATTGGCCAGATCTGGAGCCATGGTTGCCCCCATAGCAGTGATCTGCTGGTAGAATTTATGGTCAAACGCAAAGAAATTTTCTTTCAATGCAATCTGTAACAATTGTGACAGAAAATTGCTTGGAATACGGTGAGGACGTGGGCGTCTGTCAAAAAACATATTAGCAATTTCTATTGTCTCATCTTGAGGGATGGAAGTATATAATCCTCTACATCTAAAGTAGCCAGTTTCAAATTTGTAGTATCATTATTCAACTGTTCAAGAAAAGTTACCATATCAGAGGAATTTCTGATGTAGAAAGTCATCTGTGGGATAAAGGGTGCCAAGAACTGATCAATAAATTGAGATAAAGGTTCCAGTAGAGATCCACAACTGGATGCTATAGGTCAACCCGGAGGATGCTGTAAATCCTTATGTATCTTCGGAAGAGTGTAAAAAACCGGGACCCGTGGATAAGAATTCACCAAATATTTCGCCTCTTTTGGTGTTAGAAAACCAGATTTGGAACTCTGATTCACAATCTTGGTGATGGTCTGTAAGATTTTCATAGAGTGTTGATCAAGGGGTTCATAAAACCGGGTGTCTTCTAGTTGACGACTGATTTCTTGTTTGTAAACAATTCGGTCCTGTAAGATAATCTTTCCACCTTTATCCGCAGGTTTTACTATCAGATTCTTGGCTGAACGTAATTCTTGAAGAGCTTCACTGATGCTGATTTACAAGCACTATTGGGAAAACCATAATCTTTTTCTACATCTTCCAGTTCATCTCCTGATACACAATGGTTCTCCTTGCAGAAACTATTACGGCGATCTGTCTGCACGACTCTTCATGCAGATACATTATTAGAATATTGCAGAATTCAACGTATTGCCCGGGGGCTCCATATATTAAAAGAATCACATTTATACAAAGAGGATGATGATTTTATTTCAGATTTATTTTTTTTATTTATTTAGCGTTTTTTATATACCGAGGTATAGCAGAGTTGCCTTCACTCCGGTTTACATTATAACAACCAGTTACATTGAAATTTGACAAATTACATTAAACAGACTGAGAACTGACATATAAAATTAGTTTAAACAAAAACAAGATATACTAAAAGTTAGGTATACTGAAAAAACAGGGTTCATAGATAATAGGAGATATCTGTAGTTAGGAAGCAGGATAAATTGTCCAATCAGGAGACTGATAGTTATGAGATCAAAAGTCCGAGCTGTCAGTATGAGATTGGCTTACTAGCCAAGATTTTAGTTCTTTTTTAAAAGATTTAGGGTTTTCTTGACCAGCGAGGTACTGAGGTAGTGAGTTCCATAATTTTGGGCCGATGATGGAAATGGCTCTATTTCTGGTGGAAGAGAGTTTGGCGAGAGGAAGAGATGGAATCACAAGTTGTATTTTACTAGTTGTTCTTGTAGTGCGTAGGGAGTGGTGGATATGTATGACGTCATCAAGAGCAGTGTAATCTGCTTTGTAAATTGCTTTCTGCAGTATTGAGAGGACTTTGAATTCGATTCTTTTCTCAATTGTGAGCCATTGTAGTTGGTTGAGAACAGGAGTGATGTGTTCAGATTTTCTTTTCCCCGTTAAGATTCTGGCAGCGATATTCTGAAGAAGCTGTAATGGTCTTAGGGATGACTTGGGTAGGCCAATCAGAAGAGAATTGCAGTAGTCCAAACAGGAGAATATTAGGGCTTGAAGGACTGTTTTGAAGTCATGTGGGTGAAGCAGTGGTTTTAGGTGTTTGATTACTTGTAGTTTGTGGAATCCTTCTTTTGTTCTAGTAGAGATGTGTTTTTTATAATTTAGATCATTGTCCACCCAGATGCCTAAATCTTTAACATTGTCTTTAAGTTGGATGATGGAATTGTCAAATTGGAAGGGTGGATTAGTTTTAGGTCCGGAGTTTTTTCTGGCGATGAGTATGCATTCAGTTTTGTTCATATTTAAACATAATTTAAGTTGGATTAATCTGTTTCTGATTGTGTCCAGGAGAGAGGCTGCACTAGACATTGTATCTTTTAATGAGGAGGAAATTGGAATCAGAATTTGTATATCATCGGTGTACATGTAATATGATATGCCAAGACTGGATAAAAAATGGCAAAGAGGAGTAAGGTAAATGTTGAATAAGATGGGTGAGAGTGCCGATCCTTGCGGTACACCTGTTTCGAGGGGGATGGCGTTTGATAATATGTTGTTGTAGGTGACTTTAAAATATCTATTTTTGAGGAAGGATGAAAACCAGCTGAGAGTTTTTCCAGTGAGCCCGATGGATTCAAGACTAGAAATAAGCAATTTGTGGTCTACAGTGTCGAAGGCTGCAGAGAGGTCCAGAAGAATCAGTAAGTATCCTTTTTTGTTGTCGAGTCCTCTTAATATGGTATTGGAAAGGTTGAGTAAGAGTGTTTCGGTACTGAAGTTTTTCCTGAAACCGAATTGGGTGGGACAAAGTATTTTATTATCATCTAAATGATCATTTAGTTGTTTCAGCACCGCTTTCTCTGTCAATTTGGCAAAGAATGGTAGGTTAGAAATTGGGCGGTAATTGTTTAGGTCATCTGGGTTGAGGTTTTTTTTCTTTAACAAAGGTGTGATTTTAGCGATTTTTAGCATGGGAGGTAGTTTGCCTTCCTCTAGAGATTTGTTGACGATTGCTGCAATTGTTGGGGCTAGTGGATAAGCAATTTCCTTAAGGACTCGAGTGGGAATGGAGTCTAAGACATGGCGAGCAGGGTTGATTTTTTTTTATCATTTTTTCTGTTTCCGTTATGGATATAGGTCTAAAGTTGGGCCAAGGGGAGTTGCTATTTCTAGAAGTTGGTATTTGGCAGTTTGACGTGGTGTTGAAGGAGTCTGTTATTTTGGTGATTTTATCCTTAAAGAAAATAGCTAAGTCTTGACTTAAGTTTTTTTTGGTGACAGAAACGATGGAATTGCAATTATCTGTAATGAGGTTATTTACTATGTTGAACAAGGATTTTGATTTGTTCGTGGAGTTTATAATTTTTTTACCATAGTAGTCTCGTTTAGTATTTTGGATTAATTTTTTGTATTCGGCTAGTTGTGTGCGGTATTTCTGTTGTATTGCAGGCAGCTTGTTTTTTTGCCATTCTTTCTCCGTTTTCCTGAGGGCTGTTTTCATATTTTTTAGAGAGGTGTTATACCAAGGGTTTTGATTTTCTTTTTTGTTCTTCAGCCGTTTGAATTTCTCTGGATTAATGATGTTGGCGGTATTTTTGGTGATAAGAGACCACGATTGGATAGCGTTGTTGATGTTTGATAAGTCAAGATTTGTTAGTTGATGTCCCAGCTCTTGAAGGAGGGGATTAGTTAGAAAAGGAGGACGGTATTTAAAGTATTTTTGTGTGTTACTATTATTTGAAGGGATGTTGTAATTCAGATGAGACTTGCATAGTAGGAGATGATGATCTGACCAGGGAACTGAGGTGTGTGAAATGGAGGTATCCGTGAAGAAATAATTGGTGAAAATTAGGTCAAGAGTGTGACCTGCTTTATGTGTGGGGTTGTTTACTTGAAGGGTGAAGTTTAAGCTTGAGAGCATATCTAGTAGGGTTTCGCAGCTTGGTGTACTGGGGTTGGCATTCGTATGGAGGTTGAGGTCACCAAGGATGATGGAAGGTTTTTTTGTATTGATGTTTGTAATGAGGAATTCCAGGAGTGGAGAGATGTTGCTGTCTAGTAGTTTGGGTGGACAATATATAAGGCAAACTTGTAGGAATTGAGAGTCGAACAGGGCTACTTCATATTGTTTTGGGAGGTTATGAGGAATCATTTTCATTGAGAGGTGTTTTTTTGTAAGAAGTAGAAGGCCTCCTCCTCTTTTGTAATTGCGTGGTATTGAAAAGGTGTCATATTCGTTGTTAGCTATGTGATTCAGAAGTACTTGATCGGTGTTTTTAAGCCAGGATTCTGTTATGGCAAAGAAGTCAGGGTTATTTTCTTGTAGTATGTCAGAGATTAACATGTGTTTTTTTGATAAGGATTGAGCATTGATGAGGAGGAAGGTGAGATGAGGAGGACTGTGGTTGAGTGAGGTCCGAGTGCAGCTAGCTGGAGGATGCCTGTGTTGAGTGAGGTCCGAGTGCAGCTAGCTGGAGGATGCCTGTGGTTGAGTGAGGTCCGAGTGCAGCTAGCTGGAGGATGCCTGTGGTTGAGTGAGGTCCGAGTGCAGCTAGCTGGAGGATGCCTGTGGTTGAGTGAGGTCCGAGTGCAGCTAGCTGGAGGATGCCTGTGGTTGAGTGAGGTCCGAGTGCAGCTAGCTGGAGGATGCCTGTGGTTGAGTGAGGTCCGAGTGCAGCTAGCTGGAGGAGGACTGTGGTTGAGTGAGGTCCGAGTGCAGCTAGCTGGAGGATGCCTGTGGTTGAGTGAGGTCCGAGTGCAGCTAGCTGGAGGAGGACTGTGGTTGAGTGAGGTCCGAGTGCAGCTAGCTGGAGGATGCCTGTGGTTGAGTGAGGTCCGATAGACGGTTGGGGGTGATATTACTGTGGATGTAGAGGTCTAAGCATTTTTTAAGTAGATTACGTATTTTCAAGTTTTTTCTTTTAACTTCTTCTTAATCTCAGTGGCTGCACGAAGGGGCGCACAAAGGGGCCAGCCCCTTTGTCGCACTCCTTCGGCGTGCGACGCAGGCGCGCGGCGCCAGCGGATCAGGCAATTTAAGTGAGTTTCTCCAAATTCAAAAAACCCTCTCTGTTTTGTAATTGGCTGCTAGTTGTTGGTGGGAGGGTCCAGGAGAGCGAGTCGCGTTGATGGGCGCCACGGTTAGTTAGTAGGCTGCGTGATCGGAGGCTGGGCTCGCCGGGGGCAGGGGAATATGAAGGCCTTACTCCGACGGGTCTGGGCGCCGATCGCGCAGGCCTTCTCTCCCCAGGTTCTCTGCAGCGGCGGTGGAGCGGCGGTAGCAGCGGAGATCCGAGATTTAAAAGAACGCGGCGCCAGCGGATCAGGCAATTTAAGTGAGTTTCTCCAAATTCAAAAAACCCTCTCTGTTTTGTAATTGGCTGCTAGTTGTTGGTGGGAGGGTCCAGGAGAGCGAGTCGCGTTGATGGGCGCCACGGTTAGTTAGTAGGCTGCGTGATCGGAGGCTGGGCTCGCCGGGGGCAGGGGAATATGAAGGCCTTACCCCGACGGGTCTGGGCGCCGATCGCGCAGGCCTTCTCTCCCCAGGTTCTCTGCAGCGGCGGTGGAGCGGCGGTAGCAGCGGAGATCCGAGATTTACAAGATTGGAACGCCATCCTAAATAAGTGCAGTCTGGATCTGATGATCTTGATCATTAGAAAGGCTCAAGCAACTGACCAGATTATACAAGAAGAAACTGATATGACTAAGTCCCTTCTGGCCTCTACCATTGATCAAGATCTATTTACTCTTCAATTGAATACTACTGATTGATAAATTTCGTTCTGACTTGAAAAAATATAAATATGAAAAGTTTAGTCGGGAGGAACGAGACCACAATAAAGGGTATGTTTACCCTTGGATGGTTAAGACCAACACTATAAAAACTTTGAGGCATGTCACTTTTGACTCCAGTGGGGACGACTCATTTGGTGATGATGAGTCCTGGAATCGTGCTCGACGCAATGATAATTCATCCTTTACAAGCCCAACGACAACCTCATTTTTAGGTCAGAACATGCGGGGAGCCCGCCGTCCTTTCAACATCCGGTACAATCGACATCTGTCCTCCAATCAATCAGAACATTCAACGAGAGTCACCCTGTCTCAACAGGCCAAGAATCTTTAGTATTGAATCTCTCTTCCTTTGAATTAACACTGGTTCAACTTATGGTTTTGGAACGGGGTTTATCATTTGTTCCCACCCCTTGGACTGATTCATTTTCTTTGCAAGTGGCTCTCTTCTGTTTTGTGTGGATGCTAAAGCTGAAATTATTTTTTTGACTCCCATCCCTCAAGCTGTGATGTTTAAATAATTTCTAATCCATCCACTTGGACTCCGTCTGGGCCAGAAGATCCAGCAATGAAAGTATTCTATCAATTGGTCTCAAAAGAAATTGCTTCACTTAAATTTACCTCTACTACAAAGCCTTTTTTCAATTTATCGTGTTCTGAAAAGAATGCTCTTCAAGAATTACGTTCAGCCAATAATCTGATAGTAAAACCTGCGGATAAAGGTGGAAAGATTGTCTTAAAAGACCGAATTGTTTACGAACAAGAAATCAGTCATCAACTAGAAGACACCCGGTTTTATAAACCTCTTTATCAAGACCCTACGAAAATCTTACAGACGACCATCACCAAGATTGTGAATCAGGGTTCCAAATCTGGTTTGCTAACACCATCTTATCCATGGGTCCCGGTTTTTTTACATTCTTCCGAAGATACATAAGGATTTACAGCATCCTCCGGATCGACCTATAGTATCCAGTTGAGGATCTCTACTGGAACCTTTATCTCGATTTATTGATTGGTTCTTGGCACCCTTTATCCCACAGATGACTTCCTACATCTGAGATTCCTCTGATATGGTAACTTTTCTTGAACAGTTGAATATTGATACTACAAATTTGAAACTGGCTACTTTAGACATAGAGGAATTATATACTTCCACCCCTCAAGATGAGACAATAGAAACTGCTAATATGTTTTTTGACAGACGCCCACGTCCTCATTGTATTCCAAGCGATTTTCTGTCACAATTGTTACAGATTGCATTGAAAGAAAAGTTCTTTGCATTTGATCATAAATTCTACCAGCAGATCCGAGGCACTGCTATGGGGGCAACCATGGCTCCAGATCTGGCCAATTTATATATGGATCACTTTGCAGAACAACATCTGACTCATCATCCTTTTCACAACCAAATAGTTGTATAGAAACGATGCTGTTGCGACCGTCATTGCTCGAGGTCTCCACTCCGCCCTCCTCATCTCTTTCTCAAGTGGAAGGTTGGCCACCGCGGTGTCTCTTTGCCATCTTCCTCCGGCATCCCCGGAGCGGTTCGATGCTGCGATCCGCCATGTTTCACAAGGGCCTAAGGGCGCACGCGCGGCCCCGACTGATGTATCAGCAGTGGCGTGAACCTCAGTGATATCCCCGAGATGACATCATCAGTACCAGATATAGAAGGTCTCAGAAATCGCTAACTAATTGAGTTAGCAAGGAGTTGAATAGGAGTTGGTTACAGACCAATTTCGCTCTCTCCACGCTACTCTGCCTCAGCGGACTTACCAGGGGTACCCGCTCCTCAGAGGCCTCGCTCTCTCTTTGTTTTTCAGGTCACAGTCAGGAGCCGGCACTCGCTCGAGAGCTCATGTTCCCGGACTGGTTACTGAATACTCTTTCTGCCTGGAAGTCATTGCTGCCTACTACACCAGTGAGTTATCTTCTCTCTTTCTCTCAGAGCTTTCTCTGGAACCAGGTACTCGCTCCTCGAGGGCCTAACCTATTCTAACACCTGGACTACTTCTAGAGACTATTGTGTGAGTGTTACCATCAAGGCTCTGGTTCCTGAACTCTGCATACCCTGCCTACTCACTATATTCAGTTTCTCTACAGCTCAGTTATCCAGGATCACTATTCCAGTACCTGAGGGACTACAGCCCTGCCGGGCACTTCCAGCACACAACTGCCACCTCTGGTGGTTCAATATACTGTTTAATAAAATAACTAGTGTGTGTCTGTCTCCATACTCTGAGCCTGACCGGTGGTCCCTCTCAGGATCTTCCCCCGGGGGCGTGGTCATCTGACACCGGCCCAAGGATCCACCCACAACTACCTCAAACACCAATAGATACATTGATGATGTGTTTGTTCTTTGGAGGGAGGAGTTTCAAACTTTTCTTAGATTGGCTGAATACGTGCAATTCTTATATAAGATTTTCTGCAGAGATTCAATGCACTTCGATTTCCTTTCTGGACATTCAAATCACTATGGCAAGATCAGGTTTTATTACTTCCATTTTTCGAAAGTCAGTTTGTTCGAATACATATTTGCATTTCGAGAGTGCTCATCCGCGGACTTTCAAGTTTAATCTTCCTGTCAGTCAGTTCATTCGTCTGAGACGTCTTTGTACTACCCTTGCTGATTTTGAAATACAAGCCAAGAATTTCTCTGCACGTTTTTTTACGAGGATACCCTGCAACAATTGTCCTGTATGTACATCTTCAATGACAATAACCAATAAAATGGTCTTAAAAACAGGTTACATGATTTTTTTGAAATACATAACATCATGCTTGTCTACAATGGTCATCTACCTTATTCGTTGCCCCTGTGATCTGTTGTACATTGGAAAGACTAAATGTGTATTAAAGACCCGAATGATTGAACATCGATCCAATATAAAGAATTCGCGTGCGTTTGAACCTTTGGTAGCACACTGCATTTCATGCGAACACCGTTTTGAGGATTTATCTTTCTGTGCTATTGACCACATACCAGAGCATTGGCGAGGTGGCGATCGTGAATTACAGCTTTTGCGATCTGAACAAAGATGGATCTATAGACTTGGCACTGTCAGTCCTAAGGGTCTTAATACAGATCTTGATTTACATGTGTTTCTATGATGAAGGTTTTCTAATAATAAAAAAATGGTGTTTTCTTCAAGATCTTGACAGCAAATGACTGACACATAATTTGCATTCTAGTGACATCACTGTGTGACATCACACCGTGGGTATTTAACGAGACGTTTCACGTCAGCCTCGTTTCCTCTTTTCCATGAAGACGACAGTAGAGACGTCGGATCCATTTTGAAACGGTAGCCTCCGGTGTTGAGATAAGTATTCTTTCTATTTTTTGATCTATATTATTTTACTAAGTGCATTGTTTCTGATATCTGCAGGCAAAGACTCTTGTGATAACATTTTCACATGCCCCTGAGGAAGCAATTACCGCGAAACACCGGATGTGTAGGGCTGTGTATATCATCTTGACAAAGAGACTGCTGGCTATATTTCTCTCATGCATGAGAGTTGATGGTTTATTATAATTTTTAATGAAAAGATAAAACACACAAAAACATTTTTTTTGAAGTTAATAAAAGTTTTGAAAATGATGGTGAATGATTAAAAGACCAGTTGGGTTTTCTCTTCTATAAACTACGACAGGCTTGAGTAAGCCCTCTGGGGATAGGGAAATACCTACAATACCTGAATGTAAACCGATGTGATATCTCAGATCGAATGTCTGTATATAAAAATAATAAATAAATATATTTTTGGTTTCCCTTTTTTGTTTAGCTTACTATTTGGGTTACTATATTGACTCTCTTTAGTAATATTTTTTTGGATTTCAGTTACCCCAATATTGATTGGGGAAATGTAACATCAGGACATGCTAGAGAGGTAAAGTTCCTGGATGGAATATATGACTGCTTTATGGAGCAATTTGTCCAAGAAGAGATGAGAGAAGGAGCTATTTTAGATTCAATTCTTAGTGGAATGCAGGATCTGATGAGAGATAACAGTGGTAGGGCCTCTTGGCAATAGTGATCATAATGCAATCAAATTTGAAGTAATAACTGGAAGGGAGACAATAAGTAAAGCTATAGCTGGCTCTAGCACTAAACTTTCAAAAGGGAGACTTTGATTAAATAAGTTAGAAAACAATGAAAGTTGCAGCTAGAAAGGTTAAGAGTATATAACAGGCATGGACATTGTTGAAAAATACCATCTTAGAAGCACAGTCCAAATATATTCCACACCTTAAGAAAGGTGGAAGGAAGGCCAAACACCTGCCAGCTAGGTTAAAAGGTGATGTGAAAGAGGCTCTTTTAAACCAAAAATCTTCCTTCAAAAATTGGAAGAAGGATCCATCTGAGGAAAATAGGAAAAAGCATAAGCATTAGTAAATTAAATGTAAAACAATAAGACAGGTTGAGAGAGAATTTGAAAAGAATTTGGCCGCAAAGGCAAAAGCTCATAATAAAAACTTAGATGATCAAGGGGTTAAAGGGGCACGTAGGAAAGATAATGCCATTGCAGAAAGACCAAATGACTTCTTTGCTTTGGTGTTTACTAATACAGATGTTGGGGAGATACATTTCCGCAGATGGTTTTCAAGTGACATGATTCAGATGAACTGAATCAAATCATGGTGAACTGGGAAGATGTAGTAGGCCAGATTGACAAACTGAAGAGTAGCAAATTGCAAGACCAGATGGTAATCACCCAGGGTTCTGAAACAACTAAAAAATGAAATTTCAGATCTATTATTAGTAATTTGTAACCTATCATTAAGATCATCCATTGTACATGAAGACTGTAAGCTCACCAGTGTATCCCAGATATTTAAATAATGCTTTGGAGTGATTTGGAAACTACAGATCAGTAAGCCTAATGTGCCAGGAAAAATGAGTGGAAACTATTCAAAAAACCAAAATTACTGAAAATACAGATAGGCATGGTTTAATGGGATACAGGCAGCATGGATTTACCCAAGGGAAGTCTTTCCTCACAAATCTGCTACATTTTTGAAGGGGTTAATAAATATGTGGATAAAGGTGAGCCGGTAGATGTGGTTTATTTGATTTTCAGAAGGCATTTGACAAAGTCCTCTATGAAACCTTGTTAATCATCATAATTTTGTAAACCGCTGGGATGGCGAAACCGAACGACGGTATATAAAAATCACGATAAAATAAAATGAGAGGCTTCTAATAAAATCAAAAAGTCATGGGATAGGAGGTAATTTAATTTTGTGGATTTCAAACTGGTTAAGAGACAGGAAACCGAGAGTAGGATTAAATGGTTAGTTTTCTCAGTATAGAGAGGTAAATGGAGTGCCTCAGGAATCTGTACTTGGTTTGGTGCTTTTTAATATATTTATAAATGATCTGGAAAGGGGAATGACAAAAAATTATTCAGAGTAGTTAAATCACAGGCAGATAGTGAAATTGTAGGAAGAGCTTATGAGACTGGAAGATTGGGCATCCAATTGGCAGATGAAATTTAATGTGGATAAGTATAAGGTGATGCATACAAGAAAACGTAAAAGCAAGTGTTGCTTATCTGTAACAGGTGTTCTCACAGGACAGCAGGATGTTAGTCCTCACATATGGGTGACATCACAGGATGGAGCCCTGTATGGAAAAAAATTTTCTGTCAAAGTTTCTACAAAGTGTTGACTGACATAGAAACATAGAAATGACGGCAGAAGAAGACCAATCGGTCCATCCAGTCTGCCCAGCAAGCTTCACACTTCTTTCTTCTCATACTTATCTGTTTCTCTTGGCTCTTAGTAACCTTAGGTTCTATTTCCCTTTCACCCCCACTATTAATGTAGAGAGCAGTGATGGAGCTGCTTCCAAGTGAAATGTTAAGTTTGATTAGTTGGGTAAGTGGCAGCATAGCTCTCTGCCGTTGAAGCAGAGATATGCGTGAAGTATTAGTTTTTCTTCTCCCCTGCCGTTGAAGCAGGGAGCTATGCTGGATATGCATTGAAAGTGAAGTATGCCTTGAAAGTCACATTAATTATCAAATATTGAAAAGCCTAATAATTGGTAATTGAATAAGCCTAATAATTGGTAATACCTATAGCCCATGAACCCATCCCTGTTTTTTTTCTTTTTTTAATTGGGAGATGGCAGCCCTCCATCCTTCCGCTCCGTGAAGGTGGAACACCAACCACTGGCATCCCGCTCCATGAATGCCTCTGTGGCTACTGCCGCTCCGTGCAGTGTTTTGCTGCCTGCTCTTTATACGCGTCCTCTAGACCTGATGGATCCACAGTGTTTATCCCACGCCCCTTTGAAGTGCTTCACAGTTTTGGACTTCACCACTTCCTCCGGAAGGGCATTCCAGGCATCCACCACTCTCTCCGTGAAGAAAGACTGGCACTGGCACACTGAGCATGCTCAGCCTGCAATTATCCCTGTGAGCCACAGGTGTCTCCCTCAGTCTCGTCTTAAAGCGCAAGCGAAACTAAAATAAAAGTAAAACGTATACAGACCCAACTCCGTGGGGTGGCGGGTGGGTTTCGTGAGGACTAACATCCTGCTGTCCTGTGAGAATACCTGTTACAGGTAAGCAACACTTGCTTTCTCACAGGACAAGCAGGATGTAGTCCTCACGTATGGGTGAGTACCGAGCTGAGGATGCCCGAGATGCACCAAATGCACCCAAGATGCACGAAAGGCACAATGAGGGGTGAAATTTGAAACGGAGGGCATCCTGAAACCCTTAACGGGTTGGTGGAAGGATGTTGGGTAGTTAAACCGAAAAGAATAAGAGTAGACCGACTGGCCAAACATGGAGCTTGCCGGCTAGTCGTATCTAAGCAATAATGGGCTGCGAAGGTATGGAGAGAACTCCAGGTTGCAGCCTGATAAATATGTACAAGCAGCAGCGGCCGAGGGGAAGCTATTAAGGCTGGGACGAACGCAACAGAGTGTGGTTACACACCATGTTGTAGTGAAATGCCTGTTTGTTGGTAGGAAAAGAGATACAGACCATCAATTAGGAGGAATAGGTCTGTTTGCCCACTGGAACTCGCAGCTTGACTCTTGCCACAGAAGGAAAGAGTTAGGTGGAATTCCTATGGAATGTAGTGCGATCTAGATAGAATTGAAGTGCACTATTACTGTCCAAGAAGTGGAAAAACCCTCTTGCTTTGGTGAGAGAGAGGTGTTGGGAAAAATGGGCAGAGTATATTCTGAGTAAGGTGAGATGCAATATCTACCTTAAGAAAGATATGAAGTTGAATACGTAAAACCACTTGGTCACGGATGAACGCAGAGTCGGATGAGTATGTAACAAGGTGTGTAACTCACTGACCCTGTTGGCAGAAATGACATTTATGAGGGAAAGAATTTCCCATGTCAAACTGTGAAATGAGAGAAATGGAAAGGCTCGAATGGAGAACGTATGAGACTTATAAGGATAAGATATAGGTTCCATTCCGTGACTAGTGAAAACAGAGGCGGCTTGATCAGTGGATAATCCATGGTAAGTTGACTCAGAAGGGGTTTACCATTAATCGGGTATCTCCACTCCCAAACGATACACCATTTGGAAGAGGTGTACCTATGTGGAGGATGTCTGGGGAGCAGAATCCGAGGGAGCAAGAGAAAAGAGTGGTGTAGAAAAGAAAAAGGGAAATACCCTTTTTTATGCGTCATGTGGTAAATCATGCCATTTTGAATGGTAGGATTTATGTGTGGAAGGTTTTGTGATGCTACCAGTACCTGAGAACATCAGTGAGTCTACGATTTGAGACTGACTTGTGAGATGGCGAATTGGTTACTGGTGTGATAGATTGAGAATTATGGGAAGCATACTGGTCTTGGCCAGGATGTGGGTCTGAGGAACAGTGAACCCCGCCCCGGTTCAACATTAGAAGAGTGCTGACTATGAGAGGCAGCAGAAGAGACACATTTAAGATGCCCTTGATGGAAGAAAGGCGTCTTTGGGAACGCATTGGAAACATGTGTAGGGAGTAGAATCTGTGCACCGTATGGTTTGATTCGGACGCAGAGGGCAAGTTCGGTTGACTTCAGCGTTAGAAGATTTTTCCCCGCTAAACATGTAGTCCGAGACCATTCGAGAGGATGGAAACCTACATGGAGAAGGTCTGCTAGTGCGTTCAGTAAATCTCTTAGATAAGTGGCCCGAGGATACATGGAGTGAGCAAGGGCCAAGGGTAGAGCTGCGCAGCTTCCTTGCAGAGCAGCTAAGAGGTTGTGCATGCTTATGTGTTGGAAAGCACATTGTCCCTATGCTGTCTGTCTATATGCACAAAGATTTGTTGCAGAGGCAGTATTGGAAGGCATAAGGGTAGAACGCATGGCTACAAGCTCCAGGAAATTCCTGTGAAACTGTGCCTGGAGTGGAATAGATGCATATTGGGTTGAGAAGCTTTTAGGTCAAACTTTACAACCCTGAGTAAATGCGAGCATGAGCAGAATCAGACTAGGTTTTGGTTCTAGATCTGCAATATGGATGAGGGACGAAAGCGGTTGAACAGTTTAGACCCACTGATAATGGAATTCACTGAATCTAACCCATAGCAGTTTTGGATCTATGAGGAAAGTGCATAGTGAAAAAACCCCATGGCCCGACAATGAAGAACTGAGGTTATGGAAAAAAGCGCTCAGGGACATGTAAGAATTTATTAGAATGTCTGTGCGTATGCTGGACTGGAAGGTCATTATGACTATGGTGTCCAGAAGTGTTGTATAAGGGATTTACGGCAGTGACAGTAATCCCAGTTAGTAAATGTATAGTGAGTCATGAAGAAGTGAGAGCTCCTTGCGTGGAGTGACTGTGGTCCTGTGCAGCTGTCCATGCAAGGAAAAGTGTGAATGATGTTGCACTCCACAGAGAAACAGCATGCACCGATAGTGATTCAATGAATACCCCATTTGCCGAAGCTGGTGCAACCGGCAGAGCTTGGGATTGTAATATTGTTGACTCACCATGAAGCACATAGAAAAGATTAGAGGTAATGTACTTACTGCGATATGGAAGCATGGTAACGAGAGATACCATTTTACCTGAGCCTTCTGAAGAAAGTTGGTATTTCTGAGGTCCAGGATGGGCGGAGAGTAACTACTTTCTGTTGAAAGAAAGAATAGTGTAATTTAAACTCCCCAACCCCCCTCTTTGCGCTTTGTAGCGTCTGGGGGAGTGTACCGGGAAGTTTGGTACAAGGTGGGGTGGGCGCTCTGATATCCGGCCAGTAGGGAGACCAGGAGGTGTCCAACTGGAGGGGCTGATGTAATCTGGATATCATGTAACCTCCCTCGGGAGTGTGAACGGTAAAGTCTTACCCACATTTCTGTGTGCTGTACAAGAAGACCTGTCGTCAGGCTTTGAGGTGGACTTGCATTTGAGGCAGTATTTGCTGGATCTCTTGTTTAGCAGATCAGCGAATGCACCTGGAACTTTGGTTCTGAAGCAGGAACCAGATGCCAGAGCATTAATCAGTACAGAGCCTCGTTGCTGAAAAAGGTAGGAAGCCCTGATGCAATCCCAAAGATATGATAGAGAGGTTCTCTTGGTATTGTGGCTGGCATAGCGATGTGTGACACTAATTCGGTTCTTGGAAGGTACATGACCTAGAACCTTTCGAACCATGTGGCTTGAATTAGAGAACACATCTCAATGGGAATGCTGCAGAAGCGGGAACTTACCATCCGACGTGGATCGCCGAAGAACGAGCCGGTGAAGTTTACTGGCTCAGTGGTTTCCAGGAATCATCGAGGGAGTAGACGCCCGTCTCAACTCTGATGCCTGGTATGGTGGCGCAGGTATAGAGGAGGCAGGCTGAGCGTGGCTGGTGCAACCACTGAAGTATTTTGTGGAGGGCCACAATCCCCCACCGATGTCAGTGGGGCACGCCGCAGGAACAGGGGAGCCGATTAACGAGCTGGTGAACCTAGCCCTCGTCGCAGCGGCTCGATGTCTCGTGACGCCAGTGCAGAATTCTTCGGAACTCGTTCCGGTGTTTCTGGAGCACCAAGGACTGCCAAAACTGTGTGGAACAGTGCCGATGTCAGTGGTGATGTTGCTCGGCCCGAGCATTGTTCAGCATCGAGAAGGATAGCACAGATGTGCTGGATGGCGTCAGTGGCGGATGGTCACCGTGTCGGTGATGATGCATGCCACAGTGCTCGGCCCGGTCTTTCCCCAGCGCCGAGATGGATGCTCTCGCTGTCGTGGATGGCAACTGATGATGGACTGTCAGCATGCCTGCACTGCTCCTGGCACTATATAGTGTCTTAGGCTAATACGGGGCTTTAATAAGAACCCAAAGCATGGTGCACTGTGTTTAGGCGAGGGCATTACGTGGCGGTGCTATGTCGGTGTTGACAGTGTCGATGGCGGCCAAAGCGGCCTCGAGGGTATCATCAAAAATATATATGAATAAACGTGGATGACTCGGTCAGAGTAATGAAAACAGTGACGGAGCACTGATTGCATCGGCATAGGTATCTATGGGAACGATGTGACATCGAATAATCGAAAAAACATCGTTGGTATCAGAAAAATGATACCAGCATCGATAGGAACGTTGAAGACACCGATGGAAATGACTTGGGCGTCGAGGGCATTGATTATGGAGGCAGGCGCCAACGGCATCAGTGGCATGGCCACGGGCATCGAAGGCATGGCCATCGACGGTATCGATTGGATTGACTCAGGCAGCAATGGCGTCCATGGCATCGATGCCACGGACATGGGCACCGATGGATTCAATGTGGGTATCGATGCCCACCAATTGAATCGACCCAGGCACAGATGGCCACCGATGGAATTGACCAGGGCACCGATGGCCACTGATGGAATCGACCTGGCATTGATGCCCATCGATGGAAAGGTCCTGGGCATCAATGGCATCCATAAAATAAAGGATGGCATTGATGGAAGTGACCCTAGCATCGATGGAAGTGCCCCAGGCGATGGTGGCATCGACCCAGGCATGGATGGCACCGACGAGACAAGGTGTATATCAATGGCATCCATCCGGGCAATGATGGCACCGATGAAACCCAAGGAAAAATCAGTGCCATGGATGAAAAACATGGATGGCGCTGATAGGAACAATGCAGGGACGATGGCAGAATACCGTGGGAGGAGGGGAACCGATGGCATCTAAGAATCCAGGACGGTCTGAAGGGGGTACAGACAGTAGCAATGGGGCATCGACTGCGCGAGGGTACCGAAGAATCGAAGGACTTGAATCTACAGGGGCCCTGGAGGCAACGAAAACCGTGGAAGTCCCTTTCCCACTAGCGCTAATAACCAGGCAGAGTGTCACAGAGGGACACTCGCAGGCTATGTGTGGCTAACTGAAAACATAGGGAGAGGGAAGGCTGCAGTCGGTTGGCAGGCCAGGAAGGTGACAGGAACCAACCGAAAAAACAGGGCATAGTACTCACCGAGCGTCGAATAAACGTACGCGAAATGAGACCCGTGCAGGGAAAACTGTCTGTGAAGTAAAAGTTTAAGTATTTCCGTGCGGAAAAAGTGTTAGAATTTCTCAAAGAGCTCTTAACCGTTATGCTTACTGCAGAGCAGAAAAAAGAAGACTGAGGGAGACACCTGTGGCTCACAGGGATAATTGCAGGCTGAGCATGCTCAGTGCACTCAGTGCTTTGTAGAAACTTTGACAGAAAAGTTTTCCGTACAGGGCTCCATCCTGTGATGTCACCCATATGTGAGGACTACCATCCTGCTTGTCCTGTGAGAACATTGTACAACTACAGCATGAGTTAAGTTTCATGTTAGGAGTTATCACCCAAGAAAAAGTTCTAGGCGTTATAGTGGACAATATATTGAAATCATCGGCTCAGTGTGCTATGGTGGTTTAAAAACATGTTAGGAAATATTAGGAAAGGAATGGTGAATAAAATGGAGAATGTCATAATGCCTCTATTGCTCCTGTGTTCACTTCTGGTTGAGGCATCTCAAAAAAAAGATATACATGCACTGGAGAAGATACAGAGAAGGGTGTTCAAAATGTTAAAGGGGATGGAATGGCTCACCTATGAAGAAAGGTTAAAGAGGTTAGGGCTGCTCAGCTTGTCGAAGAGACGGCTGGGGTGGGGGGGATACAATAGAGATTTATAAAATCATGAGAGGACTAGAACAGGTTTATGTAAATCAGTTTACTCTTTCAGATAATACAAGGACTAGGGGGCACACCATGAAGTTAGCAAGTAGACCATTTAAGAAAATTGAAGCAAATTCTTTTTCACTGAGTGCACAATTAAGCTCTGGTATTTGTTGCAGAGGATGTAGTTAAGGCAGTTAAGCTTAGCTGGGTTTAAAAAAGGTTTGGGCAAGTCCATAAACTGCTATTAGTCAAGCTGACTTAGGGAATAGCCACTGCTTATTACTAGCATTAGTAGTATGGGATCTATTTAATGTTTGGGGATTGGCCAGTTGGAAACTGGATTTTGGGCTTGATGGACCTTCAGTCTGACCCAGTATGGCAACTTATGTTCCTATAGTTTCTATATGCATACAGAAAAGGTTCCTGGTTAAACATTAATTTACAAGCCATCAATCAATAAAGCTTCTACTGTACCATAGGTGTGCAGAATATTTTATTGGAGAGTTTGACTAAGGAGCGGGAAAAGTCTCAGTCCTTACAAGTGATTTATAGATAATACAATACTCAGCTTTTCACCCTGCCCAGAAAACCCAAGAGATCTAGGGTATTTGTTGGCCCTCTTTGCGTGCCCTAGTGCCCAGGACCTTCACTGGATGAGATCCATATATATATATATATATATATATATATATATATAAATATCAAAATACGGTACAATGCATATAAAAATTCATTCCATACATACACGCTACCTGACTTTCCTATACATGATGCTCACCTTGTTGGCCTGCAGTTGTGAGGTGTTAATTGACCAATTCTTCCCACAGCTGCATCTGAATTTATGCTCAGCACCAACCGTTCTGCTGCAGTGAAGGAGACTTGGCTGGCAGGCAGGCCCCTCAGCTCTCATCCCAGCCTGCTTCTGTTTGACGATACAGAAGTCCTGCCACTTGTGACTCTGGTTTTTCACATTGTGGTTGTTATGAAAAACCACTTCAGCTTGTGGTTGATCTTCTCCTACATCATCTCTTTCCTGTATGAGCCCACACTCTTGGGCTGGACTTTCATGACCTAAGAGATAAGAAAGCCCACCTCCCTTAGTAGGATGCTGGGCTTCCTTACTAGAGCTCCACCTAGACAGTGCAACTAGGAAGATGAGCACTCAGAGCAAGTCCTTTATACCTGTATATGCTTGCAAATGTCATGTATTTGAGTGCAGAAAGGGAAGGAATTTATACAGGTAAAAATAACATGTATATTGTTAAAATTGGAAATATACACATCTTTATAATTATTCCTGTATAATGGTGTAACATACACACGTATATTTACTGTAATGCTCTGCAATAGTTTTATTTTCCACTTCAGAGTTTGCACAGTTTGTCTATAAAAGGGAAAACAGCAGGATACATCTCTTATACCACTTCTTGATCTAGTCCTTTATTTATCCATGTAGAAAGCAATGTAGGTGTAAGGCAGGGGTGGCCAACTCTGGTCATCGAGGTCCACAAATAGGCCAGGTTTTCAGGATATTCACAATGAATATGCATGAGACTGATTTGCATATGATGAAGACAGTACATAAAATCTCTTTCATGCATATTCATTGTGGATATCCTAAAAACGTGGCCTGTTTGTGGCTCTTGAGATCCAGTTAACCACCCCTGGTGTAAGGGATGTATATGCAATGCACACCTACTGCCAGCAGGGGCTCTCAATCAGCCATGATCCCTGTTGGTCAGGCCTGCAAGCGCTAAGACTTGGAGGTCCTGCTGGCAGCCATGTTCCTTGCACTGCCACACTCTTACAAACCTGCTCCACTCACAGTACCTATCCTCATCTTAGAGACTCCTGCACTCTACACTGCGGTTATCCTTGTCTCAGTTCTTACCTTGTCCTTGATCTATATTTGGCCCTATTATAGTGGCTTTCTTGTTCTGTCTGTCATGCCTTGTTTTCTGTCTTTGTCTTTTGGCCCTAGTTTTTGTGGCAATTTGAGCTTACTTTTACTCTGCCTTGTTCATTTGTCTTTCTGTCCCTCTTGGTTTTAGCCTTAGCATTGTGGCCTTGTTTCTATTTATTCTTCTCTAGTTTTTTGATGCAGTCCCCTGTCCTATGTGGGCACCTTTTTGTTCCCTGCCTTTTTGTCTGCAGCCTAGCTGTCTTAATGGGTACCCCTTGATTCTTTTCCAAGTGTACCGCCTGCCAAGTCATGCCACCCAACAGAATGTGAACGCTCAATTCGAGGGGGAGGTGGTTGGTCAGGCAGAATATACTGTTTTAGCAAGCTGTTCCTGCTTTGGGGGTTACTCCTAACCAGCGCTTGTGCTCCGACAAGAGAGACTCCAGGGTCCTATAACGAAGGTGAGAGGGATGGAAGACTGTTCAGGCACAAGGGCTCCTGCGGAGAGGAAGGAAGTGGCTGATCTGCTACTGCTGGTGGTGGTTGTACTGCTGATTGCTGCTGATCCCCAACAACAAGCATAGGTGCTTCTGCTGCTGGAGGAGGAGGCAACTGCTTGCCTCCCTAATGGTCCTCTTCCTCGAATAAGGAAGGCGTACTGGTATTAACTGTAAAAAGAGCCAAAACAATGTCAATACATCGTATATGCTCAAGTGTGTAATGTGCATGACCTGCTAGCAGTTAAGAGAGCATAGTATTAGTAGAAGAAATGAAGGCGATGGTAAGTACTTCTAGCAGTGGGACAGTCATGTCCTATAAGGGTTGGCCGGGCCATAGATGGGTCACTTGTGATAAAGAAGATTCTGTAAATATGAATTTATATACATGATGCCTAGGTAGAAGTGGAGGCTTGTTGATGGGCTCATTGTGTGGGTGGTTTATGTTGGGTTATGACCTAGATATTAAGGTCAAGGGGTGGAATGCTGTCATTACTATATGGGTGTTTGTAGAATGGTAGGCATTCAAATTGGCTGGTAAGAGTATGAGGAGTAGGCTGTCACATCCTCCAGATTTTAATGCACAGCTATTGTCTAATATATACTGCTTCATTACAGTGCTTCCCCTGATCCAAATGATATCCAAACATTAAGTTAGTGTGCATGAAGGTAGTTGGAAGAATTAGGCTGAGACTGGGCCCTGAAGAGTGGCAGAGCAATAGGGGGACCAGCAATGTACGCATGATATAGCAAATACTTGTACATCTCTTGCTAATGGCTATGTAAAGAACCTCCCCAAAGAACAGTGGGGTAGATATTCAAATGCCATTTAAACAAATAATTCACAAGTTATCTGTCTAAATGAGTTATACAGCATTTGAGCCTCTTATCCAGCTAAATTATAGCCAGATGTATTGTTTTGGGGGCATTCCTGGGGAGGGGTCCATTATCTAGCTAAATTAGCCAAATATCAAGTATATGTGGCTAAGTTAACTGCATATCTTTAGATCTGCTCAGACCTGCTATTTTGCACTTAGGTGCCAGGTTTCTGGGTAAGTGGGAGGAGTGGGGTTTATTGAAATGTGGTGGGGAGATGGGCTTAGGGCCGGGAGGCACTAAACTTGCTGCTCTGATTTTTTTTTAGGTGCACTTCTTACCTGGATCTCTTAAAATATCCAGGTAAATAGCTAGTTATCTGGCCACACGAGGCCAGATAACTTTAGGCCTAACCGGTCATATTTAACCAATGGCCGGTTAGGGTTAAAGTTATCCAGTATGTGCAGCTGCTAATTTTAAACAAGTATATTCAGCAGGACGTTTATCTTGCTGAATGTACTGGAAAAGTTATCTAACTGTAGCCAGATAATTTGTCCTCTAAAAGGCCTACTGAATATTGGCCCCAGTGTGTCTGCTAAAGAGAAACAAAAAAACCCTTAAATTTAACAACTCTTTCCAGTATAAGTAATACAACTTCTTACATATTTTTAAAGACTATCATACTAGGCACTTCCAGTGTGAACCCTTTTATTGCCTTCTATGTAATCATCGGTAATAGTCCAACATCCATAGTTTGGGTAATTTTTACAATTTGAGAAAACCGTTTTCTTTGCAGTTAAAAATCACACATCTGCCTTCTTTAGTAGCATTTCTAAATGGCACAGACAGCGTCATTCAAGTGAAACATATATCCTGTGTCTGTGTTTTGAAGACAATCTGTATCAGGGGGTCATTATGCTATTTTGAATAGCTGAATCCTTAGTCAATCTTTCAGCATGCATCCATCAAAATTATTATGGCATCTCACTTGTATTTGGCACCAAGGAGGAAACAGGTGTTGGTGCTCCTCCTCTTAGGCTTGCACCTGCAAGAGCAACTCCTTTTCCTTGTGGCATAGATCCTGTGCCGCCTTCTTTAGGTCCTCAATCTATTCAGAGAAATAGGAATTTTAAGCAACTCATTCTGGTGCCCCCTCCCCCTGCCCACTACAAACCCACCCCATACCTCCTATTGCCACTAACACACACGATGCATCAAAAGTCCCTCCTCTCCATTACTACTACCCACTATTCACTTACCTTGCATTGGTAATCAGCTTCTCTGTTGTAGAGATCCTGGAAACCTTTCCAGGTCCTCCACAGTCTAGTGTCGTATGGCCAGTGTTACATGCTCCCTGTTCAGGAAACATCACTCAAGTGGTAGCGCAGGACAGCAGGATGGGACATAGGGTGGTCTTCTCCCTAGCTAGCTTAAAGGCCTCAAGGCAAGGCAAGGAGCGAGAAGGCCAGATGGCTTCAAGGCAGGGCAAGGAAATGAGTGAGAAGGCTGGATGGCCACAATGCCAGGAGCAAAGGCCGGATGGCTACAAGGCAAGGCAAGGAGCAAAAGACAGGATGGCCACAAGGTAAGGTTAAAGGAAAGTAGAGAGAAACACAGAGGCCAGAACAAGGAGCAAAGGTAACTCCATGCGACAAGGTGGCTTTAGCAGGGCTGGATTACATAGAGCAGAGACCAGGGCGTGGCAAGAACAGAAAGAATTTTGCCAGACTGGAGAGTATGCTCGTTGAGATCCTCTGGTGGATGGGAGGCTGCAAGACAGGCTGAATCATGAGACCAGGGACGAGATAGTGAGGACAATTCTGAGTGGGGCTCACTGGAGGCCTCTGCTGGTAGGGAGGCATCATAGTCAGGGTATGGTGAGGCTGCATAGCAGCTGCAATCATAAAAGTCACACACACCCCAGTGAATTAGGTGCATATGCTCCCATTTTACCGCCTCGTATGCCTGTCTGTAGACCTCCCTGGTGGAAAGTTGGGTTGCCTCGCAGCGGGAAGCCATGTTGAAATGAGCAACCCTGGAAGAACTAGGTCATAGCTGCAGAAAAATCGTACGTGTGAATCTTGGTAATTGTTTTGCAGAAATATGAACTTGTATGATTTTATTTACATTCTGCTCATACTTGCACATATGCTAACATGCACATAATTCTTTTTATGAAAGATATGCACATCGATTATAAAATGCATGTGTGTAGGCCATTTATGCATGTATATGGGTTGCATGCACTTTTTTTTAAGTTATCCTCACAGTAATAAAAAGAAGCTTGAAAAAATAAATCAAAGAAGCAAACTGGGCTATGATTAGAAAGTAGCAGTTCTTTTTGAAAGGATATTTATATCTTGAAAGAAGAATTCTGCCACTTTTTAATGAATGCCTGCTTTTATTTTGGTATTAATATTATTCCCACTTTTTGAATCCATGGTATATGGATTATTTTTACTCTTGAAAATCCATATTACATTAGTGTCTCAATCGGCATATTGAATTGTGATTTATATTTTAATGGATGACAGTTTTTTTTTTTAATTCTTGCTTGGCACATCTGTCTTACTGATTGAGAACCACCATTTGGTTCTGAATAAGAAGACTGAGCTTTTGTATGTAGGGAATAATGTGGAAAGTTTTTTTAGCGCTGACAATTTAACCTGATGCTGAGGGCCATGTTAGTCCCATTTCTTCTAAAGTTAGGAGTTTGGGGGCTATTTTAGATTCAAGCTTTTCTTTGGAACCTTATATTGAGCCAGTAGCACAGCGGGTTTATTTACAGTTATAGATAGTGTGACAGCTGTAACCTTTTTTTGGATTTCCAAGCTCTAAAGTTAGTATTTGCCCTTATAATTTCAGTACTGGACTACTGCAACTGTTATGTTTCACAGCTCGCAGGCAGGCCTTGTGAGCCACGACACTCACCTGACACTGCCAGTTTGCTGGCCTTGCCCTTGCAGATGACTGACACCACCAACACCACTGCCTTTCGGGACTGCTCTAGGTGCATGGGTGCCTGACCATGCACTACTTAAGGGGCCCATGGCATCCACCGATTACATCACTGCCTCAGCCCTATATAGGGCTTCCTAGGACTTCCTTTCTTCACCTCAGTAATGGGTCACCTGCATTTCCACGTAGTGTGATTTGCTGCTTCTTCCTGCGTTCCTGATACCAGTTTTGTTGCGCCGGAGGTGGACCCTTGGGCCGAGGAAGGGTCCTACAGGTCCCCACCATCGGCAGGCGAAGTGGGCTGATGAACGGAGGCCGGCTGGCGCTTCACCAGTACCAGCCCTCGTTCCCCGCGGGCTGAGCCTTTGGGTACTGGGGCCAGTTGGACTTAGGTGGGCCTCCTTATGTCGTTGATGGGTTGATCGAGGTCAGCCCAGAGACGGCAACAGAGGAATGGTACAGTCTGTACTGTAGGAGGTAGAGCCCTGGAGACCCGGGCGCCAAAAGAACAAAATCAGACAGGGGGCACCTGAGTAAAAGCAGGGCGAAGCCTGAATAGGCCAAGTCCAGGACGTAGACTGAAGGTTTCATAAGGTAAGCTTGAATCAGGGCTGGCGGCAACCTGGAAGCAGTGACAAGCAAGGCTGAGGTCTGAGCGAGGAGATAGTCAAAAGTAGTCAGGCAATATAGAGGTCTGGGTCTGGAGAGAGGTAACCGAGTAGTCAGGCAAAGCAGAGATCCAGGCTGGGAGAGACTCAACGGCGTGGTCAGGCAAAGCAGAGGATCGGGCTTGGAGAGAGTCAATGGCGTGGTCAGGCAAAGCAGAGGTCGAAATCCAAGAAGGCAATCCGAGGGTAGGTTGGAGAGCAGGAACACAGGAACGAGGAAACCAGGAACAGGAGACAACGAGAATCAGGAACACAGGAATGAGGAAAATCCCACAGGAGGCAACGAGTACTCAACCAGTGAGACCACCTGTTGCAAAGGCAAAGCTAGGAAGCAAAGCCTGGGCTTAAATACCGGAGTTCCACTGATGTCATCTTCCAGGGCTGCGGCTCTGTTCCCGCCGCGGGCCCTACTTAAGCCACACCGATGGGCACCGCACCGAGTAGCAGCGTCTCTCCGCGGGCCACGCGGAGAGGCCCAATGCGGAGCACCAGGAGCTGTAGCTGAGCTGGAGGCACCAGGGGTGGGCCAAGGATGGAGTCGGTGGCCTTCTGCCACCAGAGACAAGGGACCAGGCACTGGATTCACTTGAGAGAGGTGAGGGGGCCGAGCTGCGGGTCTGCCATGGCTGGCACATGTAACAAGTCTGTCTAGTCTCTCCAGTCTAGTCTGCCTCATCTCTCCAGCCTAGTCTTATCCAACCTCTGCATTCCTTCCTGCCCTGCTGTGTCAGTCCTTCCCCTTGCACCTTATGACTGCCCTCGGACTGATTTCTGGATTTGACCCTAGCCTGGACACTGACTTTTCTTGCCTGCCTCTGGACCTGTATAATCATCGGTCTCCCACTGCTTCCTAAGAGACTCTCGCCTAAGACCTGTCAGCCTTCAGAACCTGAGGGCTCAACTCAAGGGGAAAGGGGTTGGTATAGGTGAAGATCCAGACTCATCTCTTCCCTGCGTAGCTCTGCCAGCTGTTAAGGACTTACAGTGCCTTCCCCATAGGTTAAGCCAACCTTCCTACAGCAAAAAGGATCCACTAATCTTACAGCAACATGCTGTTGTCAGGCTGAAGAGCTCTGCAGCTCATTCACACAGTGTATATGAGCAGGTCTGAATAGCAGCAGATTTCTAAAAAGACAGTAACTGAAACAGGCTCGCCGGTGCCGATACAGCTATATTATAACATACACATGCATAGTATAAAATAACCTGTACGTGTATGCATATGTGCACAATTTTATATGGACACGCGTACGTGTGCGCGCAAATGCCTCCTCTACCACATAAATGGGAGATTTTACTAGATGTGCAGCCTATGTTGCTACCAGTTTATCCTGTTCGTTCCCAGTTCACCCAGTAAGGAATAGGGTTTCCTAACCCCCCCCCCAAGTTAAATGACCTCCCTTTTACCCTGTTAGCACAAACACTTAAACCAGGCTGACTAGCCTAGATTTTATTTGATTACTTATGTGCCATCCACAGCAGTAGTAAAGTTACGTGGCAGGGGACCCCGGCGCGCTTGTGCATGTAAATACTTATGCACACATTTCATGTTAAAGTCCCAGAATGCCCATGCCCCACCCATACCTCGCCCCTTTTTCGCAACTTATTTGTGTGTGTACCAAGAGATATGCGCATACTCTGGCACCTTTTAAAATCTGCACAGTGCGCGCCAGCCAGACATACATATATCCAGGATTTAGCATGCGCCAGGCTTTTAAAATTCATCGAATAGTCCACAAACACTGAAAGAGATCCTAAAAGTGAATGTGTAAGATGCACAGATTTGCAGATACAAAATTATTCAACGTTGCTAAATCACAAGAGGATTGTGATAAATTGCAGGAGAACCTTGTGAGGCTGGGAGACTGGACATCCAAATATAGTAACATAGTAATGACGGCAGAAAAAGACCAAATGTCCATCCAGTTTGCCCATCAAGTTTCTTATGGTAATAACTGCCATTCCGTGGTTACCTCCAAGTTTCTATTAAGGATAGTAACTGTAGTCTGGATTTCAAAAATCCGAGTCCCTGTCTTTCTCCTTACCCAGATGGAATAATAAAAAAGTCACATGCAAGTCTGCTGTAGTAACTAATTTCCTCTTTTATTGGATATGCGAATGCAAAGAGCAACAGAGAAAATGTGTCACAGTTCTAATTATTACCAGCGCAAATCAATTGAAGTTAGTGATGGCACAAAATGAGTGACATCCTTTGCAATGTTTATCCTTGACGCAGAAAAGGTTCGAAAGATAGCATTACATCAGGTGCCTCCTGAAATCTGACTTAATGAATTATTGCTGCTTCTTCTGGACAAACTAGAAGGAAGCATTTGACGGAAGTCTTACGATATATATATATATATATATATTTTATTTGCATAAGATATCTCTAAACAAAAGTACTCAGACTGATGAACATATATGACCCAGGGTATGTGTGTGAGCTCAATTATCTCCACGCTTATGGGTGTTATGATGGTCTCTAACACTGCATCTTCGATGTCTATGTACTGAAAAATAGCAAGCAATATTAATATTTGATGAATGTTTTTGATTGTTGTATAGCATACAGCTCTAATTAAATCAGGAACCAATCATTTTTATACCTTTACAAAGTTAGCAAGTGATTCTCTTACCATAGCATTTTATTTCAGCATGACCAATCACAATCTCACCTTTGCATTTTATTTCAGCAATATATTTCATGTCATTACACCCATCAATAAATAATATTATCAATACTATTAAATTTTTTTCAGCAATGCTAAACATTATCAGAAGTCAGCATCGTTCCTACTGCCTTGACCTAATGATCTCAATCCCCTCTGCCCTATCTATGAAGTCAACTTCTGAAAGTGCAGCCTTAAGTAGTTTCAGCTGGTTAACTGGAAATTTCCATAGTCCTTATCTATTAGAGGTTAGATTCTACTGCACAATCACAACCTTTGACTTGCTTGGATAGCTTATTTATTTATTTAAAATATTTCTATACTGTCTTATCAATATGTAATTGACCAAAATGGTTTACAAGTTATTAGAAATAATAATAAAATAAAAATAAAATATAGTAAAATAAAATAAAAATTGCATAGATTTCACAGTTTAAATCTCTGCATAAATATAAAACATCTAAAAATCAAAAGAAAAACATAATAAATAACAGTTAGAGAAAAATACAATTTACTTGTTAAATCCCTATACTTCTCTAGAATCTTGATATATCACAGAACTAAAAACTCCCTACTATGTTAGCATGTGGCACATTTAAAACTAATCAGAGAAAGTTCTTTTTTACTCAACGCACAATTAAACTCTGGAATTTGTTGCCAGAGGATGTGGCTAGTACAGTTAGTATAGCTGTGTTTAAAAAAGGATTGGATAAGTTCTTGGAGGAGAAGTCCATTACCTGCTATTAAGTTGACTTACAAAATAACCACTGCTATTACTAGCAATGGTAACATGGAAGAGACTTAGTTTTTGGGTACTTGCCAGATTCTTATGGCCTGGATTGGCCACTGTTGGAAACAGGATGCTGAGCTTGATGGACCCTTGGTCTGACCCAGTATGGCATTTTCTTATGTTCTTATGCTTTACAAAAATCAAGAGTAGAGAGAAAACAAAGAACCAAAAAACCTAAAAGAGGGATTACAAACATAAGTCTTCACTAGTTGGCAGTATTTCTTAATGGTCTGTAATTGCAAATGCTTCTTCGAAGAGATGTGTTTTTAATGACTTTTTGAATTCTTTGCTATTGGAAATTTGTCTCAAGGCATTTGAAAGAGAGCTAAACTGCATAGGCACAAAAAATGCCTTCTAAGTTATCACAGTTCCTCCCTAATTAGATATCACATAAGTAATTGACACAGTGAGTCAATTACACCCCATCCCAACAGCAAGAGCCTCATCAGCAAGCATTTCAGTTTCTCCATTAGTGGGAAGAAAGGCCACAGGAGGAGCAGTAGGCACTTCAAAAAATGTTAGTGCCATTATGGTATATTTGGTGGACAGATTTCTCCTCATGAGAAAATACATTGCCCAATGCCCATAAACACAAAAAATCAAACCCACTACTAAGACAACAATAATCAAATTCCATCCTCCAATCTTTTTTTTCCAACCTCCAAACCATGACTTAATATATCCCAATTCCATTCTCCCAACCCAGTTTGTACACCATGGGTTCGGTGAACAGAGTACCTCAATGTAGAGATAGATTGAGCAATCTTACCAGACAAGTTAACTTATGTACAAGCAAGATACATTTATAACATGATGACACAGCCCTCCCTTTTCTGCCAATATACAAGGCCATTCTGTTCACTGATCTACAGCCAAAATGCTTCCGAAATGATTATAGTCAAACTTTACTAAATCTGGGTCACTGAGAATAAAAATGATGCTTAAAATAGTTTTCAAGCTATATTACTCGGTCAGTATATATGACCTTTGACTGGGGAATTGCAGAGGATAAGTGAGTTAGGAAAAGAAAGGATCTCAAATCAGCATCCAGGACTTGTTGAAACAAGGAAGATTTTGTTATCTTTACACAAAGTTGTGTCTGATAAAGAATTTTGTCAATGTCATGGACAAAATACTAAAGCAACCTTTAAGTACCTGGTTGATAAATTTCCAAGGTTAAATGAAACAAAGATAAAGGTGTCTTTGTTGGCCTTCAGATTTGTGAATTTCTTCAAGATGATGCATTTTACCATCTATTGAATTGCAAGGAAAAGACGGTGTGGAAAGCCTTCCAGTAAGTGGTAGAAAATTTTCTCAGAAGCAACAAGCAGACAACTACAAGGAGTTTGTATACCTTGAGGAGGTTTTCTACCAACACCATGGCTGCAACAGTCACTAAAGATACATTTTTTGCAGTCTCATCTACATTTTTTTACACCAAACTGCGGAGCAGCAAGGATGAACATGGCAAGCAATTTCACCTGAATGTTGCACAATTGAAAAATGGTAGCAGGGCAAATGGAGTCCATCAATGCTTGCACACTACTGCTGGACAAAGACAAGAGACGTTCCATTTAATGAATACAAGAGACAAGCCAAGAGGAGCAGAGTAGTCACTGATAAGGACTAAACTATGTACACATATATACATAATAGCTTTTGGCCTTTTGTTTTGTTTTTTTTTAATTCTTTATTTATCGTCTTTTAACAAATATACAAATGAAATTTGTATCAGAAAAAACAGAGATACAGAGGATAACAAATTAGTCTCTGGGATCATATTCCTCACAAGACTTTTAACATCCAGAAATAACATACTGTTTAAATCACTCTTGTTACATAGGGAACGTGGAGAGAAAGGAAATATCAAAAGGAGTTTACTAGAAATTCAAATACTATATGCGTACCCTTGTCACATCTAATTCTCTATCGTCCCTGTATTCTCATTGGATGATCTCCTGCCAGACAAAAAGGCTTTCAATTGATCTGGTATAAAAAAAAATATACGTATTCCTGGCCAGTTTTATGATGCATTTGCATGGGTAGCGTAGCTTAAAACTACCCCCCAATGCTAGGGTCTCAGGTCTCATCTGGAGAAATTCTTTTCTACGCTGTTGCGTAGACTTTGCCAAGTCTGGATAAACTCGAATAAGACCCCCACAAAACAATTCAGTAATATTTTTGAAATAATTCCTCATAATCTTAGAAATAGCATTTTCATCAAAAAAAGAAACAAAAAGAACTGCACGATCTATTATTTCTACATTAGAATTTTCAAGGTAATCGGTCAGATTTTGCAAATCTGGCCCTTGTTGGGGAAATACTGAAGGAGTGCTAGTTCTCTTTGGTAAGAAGAATAATTTCTTTACTGGTGGTATCTCTTGCTGAGGTATCTTTAAAGCTTCCATTACATATTTCTTAAATGAAAAAAGTGGGATTTCTCCCATTAAAATCGGGAAATTAAAAAATCTCAAATTCAAATGTCTCATATGATTTTCAATGGACTCCAACCTCCTCATTGTTGAAATTCTTTCTGTTACAATTAAAGCATTTAAATTTTGGAGGCTTTTTATTTCTTCATTTATTTGTCTTATGGAATTATCTTGTTCTATAAATTTCTGACGCGTGTCTTTCTCAAGTGTCCCCACTTTGGCTGAAATTTCATCTAATTGTAAAGACTGATTGTCTAGCTTGGTAGACATCCTTGTCATGAGGTCCCAGATGTTATCCAGGGTTATTGTCGCCGGTTTAGTAAATTGCTGGGTGAGAGATTTTCTTACCCCGTGTCTAACGCTTTCCTCCAGCTCTCCCGATATTCTGGGGGCAGCCACCGCCATTTCCTCTCCTCTCCCTGGCGTTTCAGCAGCACGGGGTTGCAGGACTGCTCCTGACTCTCCAACCATCTGGGCGCCTTCTGATCCACTCAGCTGGGTACGTCGAACCTCCTCGGTACGTATCTCAGCTCCTTCAGCGACCATTGGGGGCAAAGCACGTACCGGCGTTCTGGGATCCGGAGGGCTCAATGATGTTTCCCCGGGAGAGTACAGCTCTCCTTCCGCCAGCTCTCCAATGGGGTTATCCGCCCTCACTTCCGATGTGGCCACGGCAAACTCTGAGATTAAACGTTGTCCGGCAGCAGTGTCCTGGTCGGGTGGATAAACCCGGACTCTGCCCTTCCTTTTGTGAGGCATCTGTAAAGTATTTTCGCCTTAGGCTTTGATTTTCAGAAATCTGCGGTCCGGAGCTAACGCCAGTGCTGCCGCTCAGGACGCCATCTTGTTTTCTCTCCGGCCTTTTGTTTTATAGTAAATATTTTTTTAATCTTTTTGCTAATTTAATTTTTAAAAGTGTTACAGGTGAAATATTATGCAACTATAAATACATGAAAAGACTTAAGTTTACAATTTATGATTAAAACTATCTGTGCACTATCTATGCAACAGAGACATAGAATATAAAAACAAATATCATGGAAACAGTAGCCAATCAGCTGGTTTAATTGTCATATTTGAATTCAGCACATCACCAGCAATAATAAATGGGACATTTTATCGCTGAAGCAGAAGACTTCTAAAAATTTGTATACTTGTGACTGATACCCCAGTTAGTGAAGCTATTTCCCCTGTATTTCTGGTAAGTGCTCACTAATTTCATGAGCCATTTGTTTTGCTCTTAAACACAAATTCTGAAATACATCAAGAACATAAACCACTACATGAGGGAAAGAGATAAAAAAAAGACAAGAATGAACGTGGAATTTGATGATGAGATTGAATATTTGGGTGAAAGCTTGCAGATGTGTGTCTAGTAGAAATGCGAAGATAAATTGAGACGTTATGAATAATATATCGTGATAAGGATATATTATATATTGTACATATAAGGTGTCCAGTGTACACCTTATATGCCCTTTTTCCATTCAAAAAGAAAAACCTAGGAACTCTGTAATTGATCTGTCTTTGTGTTTCATTTGGCTGAGAAAGATACATATACCACTGGTAATTGTGTGTGTGGGCAGTTTAACCACTATGGATCCATCTAGATGAATCAAGGCATATATGAGAAGAGAAAGAGATCTCAAATAAAACTTTTCAGCAGATGTTGGTACAGTCATATTTGGCAATGCCAAATAGTTTCCAAAAGGTCCATATATGTAATAATTAAGGTGTCATGAATAAACATTGTCAAAGATATATGTCCACTGGCCAGAATGCCTTGTTCACATCATATCACAAAGACCCATTTGACTGCCAACCAGGAGGAAGTTACATAAGTGTCATTAGCAAAAATCTTAATTGTTTCTTTACAATTTGGAAATCATCATTGGTATAACACACCGTCTGATTTTCTGGTATATATTGATACCACTCAGCAGATAATGAAGGAGCCATTAGCTGAGTACAGTCCTCTCCTTTTGATGGAGAACATTTTCCTGTATACATCAGACTGGCGTTCTTAGCTGTAAGATTTGCTGGCACTGCCTGGAAGGTTGAAGCCCCAAAAGAAACAGCAGATGCTAACAATCTGAGAGACTGAATTTGTTATGAAGGGCTCTGGTGATCCGCACATAGATATTAACTTCTGATACAAATGGCATAAAATGAGGCCACTGTGTCAAGCAGCACAGCCATGCCAGGTACATTTTGGCCTTCTACAAGAATATATGAGAAAAACGTGGATTGGTGTGCTCGGATATCGAGAGATCCTGCTAGGCCTTCCCTATTTGGCACTTTCTTCAAATTCGGCTCTCGTTTACGTCAGGTGATGTAGGCTCTACAGGATTTTCAGCAAGTTCTGTCCTGCCTATAAGAATAGCCTGCACTGCTTTGTAGACTCTCTTATAATGCTTGGCATTAACCCAATAAATCCAATCTTTGTAGCTTCAGTGCATAATGACTCACCAACAGTATTGGTAAGGACCCTTCCAGCAAGGTCTCAGGCAATGTACTTTGAAGTAGAAAAAATCTCCAGTGTCTGGCACCTCTTTTTTAGGAGGCTCTTAGAATACAGGAATAATCTGTTGGCATATCTTCTTGATCTATTGATGCAGCTATGACACAAATTGTAGAATTAGTTTACCCTGAGCAAAGTTCATGTCCACTGGCAGCTTAGGCATGGTAGGCACGGGAATAGGCCTACCAAACTAAATCTCACTGGGGTTAGCCTGTGCTTGTGGTTTGGCATATTCCTCATGCTCATCAAAATCAAAGGCATCAGGCCACTTAAGTGACATTTCCTCACAAATTTTAGCCAGTTTTATCTTAAGAGTGATTCAAATGAGCTATTAAATTGGAGGCTTCTAGTCTATAAGGATAATGAAATTGCGAAGAAACTATTAAGGCTTTTGCTAATGATACTTATGTTTCTCCCTCCTGGTTGGCAGTCAAATGGGTCTTGTGAGACCTTGCTGGAAGAGATGTAACTTATTATTCCATCCAGATAAGGATGATGACCAGGGACTTTGATTTTTGAAATCCACAGCTGCTCCATGCAGGTTACCGCCAAGCCTTATGTTAAGGGTAGAAATATTTACAATCAAAAGCAAGCAACTGTCAAACACAACAAAGTTACTGCTAGCAACATTTTTACAGGGTAAGCAAACTTCTTGATAATTTAGACAGACAATGCTACTTGAATGTGCCTTGCTTTTGGATTTGGCCATAGAAGCAGCCCTATGCTTTTCCCCTAATGCCTGCATATCAGAACCCCAAATTGTAAAAGTCGAAGCCCAGTGTTGGCTGTGTTCAATATTTTTTTTTTTTTACTTTGCATCCAACAAAATAAATTATAAACACACCATCAGAGAAAACAGCAGATGATACACACAAAGACTTCAGTCTTCAAGATAAATGTACAAAGTGATACATGGAGCCCACACTTTTTCTAACCAATGGAAGTGACCTGCACTTTCAGCTGCAGCAATTTCATATTTTGAATATTGTAGTACTAAATTCCACCACATGTTCATATGCAAAGTTGTTTTATGTCCAAGCCTCCCTTTTCACAAAGATCAACTACTGCAACTCTCTTCTCTTAGGCCTCCCAGCAACCTAAATCAAACCACTCCAAATGCTGCAAAATGCGGCAGCGAGAATTCTAACTAACTCACGCAGATCAGACACATCACTCCGATCTTCAAAGACCTCTATTGGTTCCCGATCCCATCCAGAATCCTCCATAAGAGCCTTACAATTATCCACAAAACCTTGCACAACCAAAACATTCATTGGCTTAACGACTCCCTCCAATACCACACCTCCAATAGACCCTCCAGAACTGCTTACAAAGGATCCTTAGCCACTCCCGCTCACAATCTCTCCCAACTCATATCCATCAAAAAAAGTGCACTATCCTTAGTGGGACCAACATAATGGAACTCTATGCCATCTGAACTCTGCCAGGAATACTGCACTGCCACCTTAAAAAAAAAAAGGTAAAGACCTGGCTGTTTGAACAAGCCTACACTTGAATTATCTCCCTCTGTCAGGTCACATTATTTATTTATTTAAAATCTTTTCTATATCGTCATTAAGCTAGTTGCCGTCACAACGGTTCACAATAAGGCACATAATTTCAAGCTTAAATGTGTTGAGTTATATTAACTAAAGAGGTGCCATCAAATACTGTAACATAGTTTCATATTAAATATTACTTAGTGGTTGTGATAAGTCATGTCTACTTCAAGTATATCAGCTATGAGATAAATTAACACTTAAGTCTGGTCCCCTTCTAACTCCTCCTCCCCCCAAAATCTACAAGCAATTGTAATATAGTTATTGTTCTCTCTCTTGAAAAATCCTCTCCTAGGTTCACTTGACCCTTTATTTTTTCCTACTCTCCCAAGTTCATCTATATCCCTGTTACATGTAACTTTATCTTTCCCTCAGTTCAAATATTACTCCCCTGTTACCTGTAAACCGATGTAATATGTCTATGAACGTCAGTATATAAAAGTTTTTAAATAAATAAATCTTGCCAATGAGACAATATTTGATGCAACGCAAGAGGGATCAGAAAAAGTAACATGCATTCTCATTTTAATAAAGAAGACAATAGCAGAGATTTCCAAATAATAATATGGTGGGGGAGCAAGTGTCTTGAATAGGAAAAGTACCACCAATATGTTCTCAGACTAAGACCATAATGATTCTCCAATAGAACTGATCTTATTGTGACCCAATTGATTATAGAAGGGATTGTACCTTTATGAGATACTGTCTGAAATCTTGGATTTCTATTTGATGATTCTTTTAATTTCCATTCTCAACTGAAATTAGTAGTAAAATGGCATTTCAAAATATTTTAGAATGTAATGACTTCAGATGTGTTATTCAGGTTTTGTCCTTTCGGTACTCGGCTAGTGTAACGCCTTGTACTTGGGCCTACCTAAGTGTTATTTGGCAGCCTTACAACTACTTATGAATGCAGCAGTACATCTGGTTTCTGGTAGCCCCCATTTTATAAACCTTACACTGGCTTCCTGTTGGAGTAAAGAATTAAATTTAAAATCTTAACCTTGACCTTTTAAGCTCTCCATGAGAGATGCCCTACATATCTCACAAAAGTACTAAAATGGTTCAGCTCAGCAAGAGCTCTACATTCTGAGGACCCATTTTTACTTGCTGAGCCTAGTAAGAAATTATTCCATTTAAAGAAAACCTGTCATGCCTTTTCTATTGTGACACCTAGTTTATGGAACAGCCTCCCTTCTAGCTATTTGTAAAATTGACGATTACAAAAGTTTTAGGAAACTTTTAAAAGCACATTTGTTCCAGGAAGCATTTGCTAACAGTCAGGTCGATCCAGTAAGGCCGCGGTAGAAACAGTGCGGCAGTGTCAGGCGCACCCTTCCTCCCCGCACGCACAGTTCTCTTCACTAACTCCCCGATACTCTCCTCTAATCGCATGCAAATGCATGCCGCGGCTTTAAAGCGGTAGGGAAGGGTTATGGCCGCGTAACCCATTTTACTGTATAGGCGCTTAATACAGCGCCTATACAGTAACCAGGGTGCGACGGTACCTGTCATTTCAAATGTCGTTTCAAATGGCATTTGGAATGACAGGAACCAGGAAGTGTAAAAAAACACGAAAAGTCTTTGTTGCTTCGTCGCTGTGTCTCTCCTCCCGGAGCAGGGCGCGAAAGCAGCCTTGCTCCGGGAGGAGGTGAGGCACAGCGGCGAAGACAGACGGGAGAGGAGAAAAAGCAGAGCCGAGCAAAGCGAAAGCGTGCAGCAAGCCGGCGAAATAGACCTGCGAGCAGAGGCAATAGCAGCGGTTCGGTAAGCCTGGCACCCTCCTTGATGTAGTATGTCCCGGATGCCCCCCCCTCCCCAGCGCGCCCGCCACTACCCCTTTCATCAGCTGCATCCACTGCGACCCGGCAGTCCCGTGAGGCCTACAAAAAAAAAAAAAAAATCCCCGGCTCCCGCGCCCCCGCACTGGCCCGCCGACTCTACTCCCCCCCCCCCTCCTCCCGATCGGGCAGGTAGGCGGCGGCGAAAACCAAAGCAATTTTTTTTTTTTCAAAAAGCAACATCACACATTGCATAAAATAATTTCTCCAGCCTTAAAGCGACTTACTTTTGGGATCTGTCAAGTAAGTCGCAAAAAAGTAACTTACTTTTCTGAAGCCATCACGATCGTAGCTCAAGACGAAGATGGCCGCCTGCACGGGGGAAAGCGTGCAATTGGCCGCTGAAGACGTGAGGTCACGTCTTCAGCTGCCAATTGCACGCTTTCCCCGTGCAGGCGGCCATCTTCGTCTTCGTCCGGAGGAGCTAAGATCATGTTCCTGATGGCTTCAGAAAAGTAAGTTACTTTTGCGACTTACTTTTGGGATCTTGACAGATCCCAAAAGTAAGTCGCTTTAAGGCTGGAGAATTTATTTTATGCAATGTGTGATGTCGCTTTTTGAAAAAAAATTGCTTTGGTTTTCGTCGCCACCGCCTACCTGCCCGATCGGGGGGGGTGGGGGGGTAGAGTCGGCGGGCCAGTGCGGGGGCGCGGGAGCCGGGGATTTTTTTTTTTTGTAGGCCTCACGGGACTGCCGGGTCGCAGTGGATGCAGCTGATGAAAGGGGTAGTGGCGGGCGCTGGGGAGGGGGGGGGGGGCATCTGGGACTTACTACATCAAGGAGGGTGCCAGGCTTACCGAACCGCTGCTATTGCCTCTGCTCGCAGGTCTATTTCGCCGGCTTGCTGCACGCTTTTGCTTTGCTCGGCTCTGCTTTTTCTCCTCTCCCGTCTGTCTTCGCCGCTGTGCCTCACCTCCTCCGGGTCACAGTGGTAGCATGGCGCTGTGAGGGGGGCGAAAGGGTATATACCCATGAACGGATTTGAGTGGGAGCGCTCTGTGAAGCGGGACATGCCCGTGAGGGGCATAATGGGTGGATGCAGCTGATGAAAGGGGTAGTGGCGGGCACGCTGGGGAGGGGGGGGCATCCGGGACGTACTACATCAAGGAAGGTGCCAGGCTTATTGTTTTATTGTGTTTGAGTATCTTAAGCGGTGTCGATGGATTTGTTACACAGTCCTAACTCCTACTAGGGGGAGGCGGTAAACTAACAGGTTAAGGCCGCGGCAAAACAGCGCGTTCCTAAGGAGATAATATCAGCGCCCGTTACAGTATCGGAGGGGGAATAGCTAATTCCTTCATTATACAGCTTTTTCGTTCATTTACATGCTGGGTGCGGAAAGGGTTAGGTGTTTATTTTAGGAAGCGCTAAGGACGCGTGAAACTGGAGACTGTATCGCTGGATGGCCTTACTCATCTGTATTGTGCGCTCCCAGCACGTTACAGACGGGGAATCTTTAACTGCACGTTACTGGATCGACCTGTATGGTTGACCTTTAGTTGTTTCAGTTTAGTAACCTATTTTATGAGTTTAATGAAGATTTTGTTTTTATGTATGTTTTTGCACATTTGAAATGTCTTATAATGTTATGATATATGGAAATTTTATGTTTAATGTTTAAATGCAGCATGCGCAAGAGGGGGTACACATATGCAAATTTCTCACGGCGACGCATCCTGGCCTTCCCAGTCCCTCCCAGTCCGCTTCAATTAAGAAGCGGACTGGGAGGGAACTTCCGTACCCCCTACTCTAACCTCCCTTCCCTTTCCCCTCTCCTCCCCAACCCCCAAATGTTACCTTTTTTTCCCCCTTGTTTTTCAACTTACTTCAGGGCCACAAGGCCACAAAGATTCAGAGATCCTTTTCCTGGGTGGTGACAACATAGAACCCAGCATCATGACCTATAGTTGGGATTATTTTTCCCAATGTGCATTATTTTGCACTTGTTTTCATTAATTTGCATCTGCCATGTAGAATCCTAGTCTCATATGACCCTTCTGCATTTCCTCTATTCACTGCTGTTTTAACAACTCAAAACAATTGTTTTTCAGTCAGTATGCAATCAAGCTATGGAATTTGTTGCCAGAGGATGTAGTCAAGGCAACTAACGGCCGAATTTTAAATCACCCGCGTGCATTAAAAACGGGGCTTATGCGTGTGGCCAGGCCCCTTTGAAAATGCGCGCAAGGCCCGGCCACACACGTAAGCCCCATTTTTAATGCGTGAGGGTGATTTAAAATTCGCCTGTTAGTTGCCTTGACCACATCCTCTGGCAACAGATTCCATAGCTTGATTGCATACTAAGAGAAAAAATTGCTTCCTACAATTTGTTTTATATCTGCTAGTTGCAAGATTATGGAAAGTCTCTAGTCCTAGTGCTGTTTGAAAGGGAAAATAACTTCTCCCTATTTAACCATTCCATTTCACTCATGATTTTATAAATCTCATTCAAATCCTCTCTCTCAATCATCTTTTCTTCAAACTGAAGAGCCCTAATATGTTTAGCCTTTTTCCATAAGAGAGCTTTCCCATCCCCGATATTTTTGTCTCCCTTCTCATTTACCTTTTAAGAACATACAAGCATAAGTGCCACACCTTGCCATCCTATCTCAGACAGTTGCCAATCCAGAACTGCACACAATACTCAAGGAGCAGTCACACCTTGGATCTGTTCTATGGCATTATGAAATTTTCAGTTTTGCTTTCAATTTCTTTCCAAATAATTCATAACATTGTCTTTTCTTTTTTGACTGCTGAGACACACTGAGCTAAATATTTCAATATATTATCCACAAGGATTCAGAGGTCCTTTTCCTGGGTGGTGACAACATGGAACCCAGCATCGTGGATTATTTTTCCCAATGTGCATTACTTTGCACTTGTTTTCATTAATTTGCATCTGCCATTTGGAAGCCTAGTCTCACATGACCATTCTGCAGTTCCTCAATTCACTGCTGTTTTAACAACTGAAAACAATTTCGTGCCATCTGTAAATATGGTTACCTCACACATCTTTCCTTTCCTTCAGATCACTTATGAACATGCTAAATAGCCCAGGTCCCACATAGATCCCCTGAGGCACTCCAATGACCTTTCTCCATTTGGAAAGTTTACCATTTAAGCCTACCTTCTGTTGCCTGTCTTTTATTCAGTTATGAATCCACAATATGACACTGCCTCTGATCCCATGATTTCCCAGTTTCCTGAGTCGTCTTATGAGGGCCTTTGACAAATGTCTTCTGAAAATCCAAATACACTATATCAACCAGCTCACCTTTATCTGCATGCTTACATCTTCAAAAAAATCTAGTAAACTGGTAAGACAAAACTTCCCTTTGCAAACCCATGTTAACTCTTCCCCATTAAACCATATCTATCATTTTGCCTAGCACAGACATAAGGCTCACCAGTCTACAGTTTCCTCAATCACCTCTGGAGCCTTTTTTAAGGAGTCACATTGACTATCCTCCAGTCTTCAGGTGCCTTGGCGGTTTTAAATGATAGGTTGCAAATCAACAGAAAAGGTTCTACAATTTGAATTCCTTCAGAGGAAGTGGTGAAGACTAAAACTGTGAAAGATTTCAAAGCGGCAAGGGATAAACACTGTGGATCCATAAAGGCTAGAGGATGGGAATGAAGAGTAGAGCCATGGGGGTGGCTTGCTGGAATGTTTACTACCTGGTGATTACTACCCTTACTCAAAAAAATCCCTTGCTCGGTTATTGCAACCCCAACATCGCTATCTGCTTCAACGGCAAAGGAAAATGTGGAAAAGAGGATTTGCATTCAGATAATAACCAAAAAGGACTGAACTACACAATCTGGGTAAATAAATAAACCTGAGGGTAGCTTGCTTATTACGGCGGTTACTACCCTAAACCAATTAAGCCTGATACATCACTCGAATGCCTACACAGTGTTGTTCTCTGCTTCTACGGCAGAGGGTAATGTGGAAAAGAGGATTAGCATTTAAACAACCACCAACAAGGACTAAACTTCATAATCTGGGTAAACAAATAAGCGTGGGGGTGCTGCTTATTACAGCGGTTATACCCTAAGCCAAATAAGCCTGATACATCACTTTGAAAGCATATACAAAGTTGCTATCTGCTTCAACGGTAGGGGGAAGTGAGGAAAACAGGATTTGCATTCAGACATCATTCAACAAGGCATCGATCTGTGCAGTCTGGGTGAACAAGCATTGGGGTAGCTTGCTTGATGCAGCGTTACAACCCTTAAACATAAGCCTTATGCTCACCTTTGATGCAACTCCAACATTATTCTCTGCATCAATGACAGGAGATGGCAGGAAATTTGAATCAAACAGTTACCAACAAGAGCCCTGAAGTTGGTGGTTGGTGAAACAGATAAGCAAGGGAAAATAAGAGTAGACACTTGCTGGGCAGACTGGATGGGCCGATTGTTCTTTTTCTGCCGTCCTTTCTATGTTTCTATGTAGAAATACTGGGTGAATGCCATCCAGTCTTTGTGATTTGTTATTCTTTAATCTCTCAAACTGATTTATTAACAGTGATTTTTTTTAGTTGCTCAGAGCCATCACCATTAAAAAAAAGTTTCCAGTGCGAGTATGATCCCAACATCCTCCTCAGAATAGACAGAGGCAAAGAATTCATCTAGTTTTTCTTCTATTTCCTTATCATCCATGACCACATATCTGTCATCTTGCGGCCCAACTGATTCCCCCACAGGCTTTTTGCTTTGAATGTACTTGAAAAAGTTTTTATTACTTGTTTTTATCTAATTATCTAATTTGTCAGCACTTATGCTCTTCCCTATTTGGGTCTGTTTTCTTTTTTTGAATGATGCCTTTTTGGCTTTAATTGCCTCTTTCACCTCACTATTAAATCACGCAGTGTTAGTGTTTGAGATAGTTGTGGATGGATCCTTGGGCCGGTGGCAGATGACCATGCCCCCAGGGGAAGATCCCGAGAGAGACCACCGGTCAGGCTCAGAGTTTGGAGACAGACACACACTAGTTCTTTTATTAAACAGTATACTGAACCACCAGAGGTGCAGTAGTGAGCTGGAAGCATCCGGCTGGGCTGTAGTCCCTCAGATACTGGAACAGCGATCCTGGATAACTGAGCTGTAGAGAAACTGAATATAGTGAGTAGGCAGGGTATGCAGAGTTCAGGAACAGAACCTTGATGGTAACACTCACACAATAGTCTCTTAGAAGCAGCCCAGGAGCTGGAAATGAATTAGGCCCTCGAGGAGCGAGTACCTGGTTCCAGGGAACGCTCTGAGAGAGAGATGGTAACTCACTGGTGTTGTAGGCAGCGAAGACTTCCTGGCAGAAGTGGTATTCAGTAGCAAGTCCAGGAACATGGGCCCTCGAGGAGCGAGTACCAGTTCCAGACTACGACCTGAAAAACAAGAGAGAGAGTGAGGCCCCTGAGGAGCGGGTACCTCTGGTAAAGTCCGAGGAGGCAGAGTAGCAAGGTATGCGGAGAGCGAATCCCATCAGCAGTGATACCTGGAGGAAGCTAGGTAACCTTTCCTTTGCTAACTCGCTTAGTTAGTGAATTCAGAGATCCTAAGTATCCGGTGAGGATGACGTCATCTCAGGGGGGATGCCCCTGAGGTTCGCGCCACTGCTGGTACTTGAGTCAGGGCCGCGCCGTGCACCCTTAGGGGTAGATCTTAAAAAAGTACGTGCGAGCAAACAAAACTATGCCGGATTTTATAAGATACGCGCATAGCCGCGCGTATCTTATAGAATCCGGGGTCGGTGCACGCAAGACTACGCAAAATTGGCAGCCTGCTTGAGGCAGGCGTAACTTGCGCGCGCCACCTCGTCATCCCCCGGTACAGGCCGCAGTGCCGGGGGACTCTGAACCGCCCTCCCAGCCCGCCCCCGAACCCGCCTCAGACCGCCCCCTCGCCCCTTTTATAAAGCCCTGGGACTTGCTCGCGCTGGGGGCCTATGCAAAATAGGCGCGCGAGTGCCCTGCGCGCGTAAATCCGGCAGGATTTACGTGCGCAGGGCTTTTTAAAATCTACCCATAGGCTTCTGGGAAACATGGCGGATTGCAGCATCTAGCCGGTCCGGGGACACCGGAGGTCGGCAAGATGACCCCGTGGCAGCCAATCTTTCATCGAGAGAATGAGACGGGATTTAAGGAAGCTGGAAGAGTGGTCGAAGATATGGCAGCTGAGATTCAATGCCAAGAAGTGCAGAGTCATGCATATGGGGAGTGGAAATCCGAATGAACTGTATTCGATGGGGGGGAGAAAGGCTGATGTGCACGGAGCAGGAGAGAGACCTTGGGGTGATAGTGTCTAATGATATGTAATCTGCGAAACAATGCAACAAGGCGATAGCAAAAGCCAGAAGAATGCTGGGCTGCATAGAGAGAGGAATATCGAGTAAGAAAAGGGAAGTGATTAACCCCTTGTACAGGTTCTTGGTGAGGCCTCACCTGGAGTACTGTGTTCAGTTCTGGAGACTGTATCTCCAAAGAGACAGAGACAAGATGGAGGTGGTCCAGAGAAGGGCGACCAAAAAGGTGAATGGTCTTCATCGAATGACTTATGAGGAGAGATTGAAGTATCTAAATATGTACACCCTGGAGGAAAGAATGTGCAGAGGTGACATGATAAAGCCTTTCAAGTATCTGAAAGTCTGTAATGATCCAAAGACGACAAACCTTTTCTGTTGGAAAAAAATCAGCAGAACCAGGGGTCACGATTTGAAGCTCCAAGGAGGAAGACTCAGAACCAATGTCAGGAAGTATTTCTTCACGGAGAGGGTGGTGGATGCCTGGAATGCCCTTCCGGAGGAAGTGGTGAAGACCAGTTCTGTGAAGGACTTCAAAGGGACGTGGGATAAACACTGTGGATCCATAAAGTTTGGAGGATGTGAATGAAGAGTGGGTGGCTCGCGGGAATGACTGCTACTACCTGGAGATAATACCCTTATTCAATAAACATACACACGGTTAATGCGACTCCAAGATTGCTCTAAGCTTCAACGGCAAGAGGAAACGTGGAAAAAGATTTGCATTCACAAAAAAGCAGGGAGTAGCTTGCTTGTTACGGCGGTTACTACCCCAAACCAAATAAGCCTGATACTTCGCTTTCAATGCATATCCAGCATAGCGCTCTGCTTCAACAGCAGGGGAGAAAGACTGATACATCACGCATATCCAGCATAGCTTTCTGCTTCAACGGCAGTGTGAATGAAGAAAAGTGGATCTATATACAGACAACAACCAACAGGTCTGAATTATTTAGTCTGGGTAAACAAATAAGCATGGGTATAGCTTGCTTATTGCGGCGGTTACTACCCCTAACTAATTAAGCTAGATATTTCACTTAGAGGCAGTTCCAACACTGCTCTCTACATTAATAGTGGGGGTGGAAGGGAAATAGAATCAAAAGGTTACTAAGAGCCAAGAGTAACATAAGTATGAGAAAAAAAAAAAGTGCAAAACTTGCTGGGCAGACTGGATGGGCTGTTTGGTCTTCTTCTGCCGTCATTTCTATGTTTCTATGAGCAAAGAGGGAGTCGCCAAAGAGGTAAGGTGGGTGTAGTGGAGTTGTCGGGCAGCGATGGTCGCAACACACAGGCAGTCATTTGGAGGAGGTGGTGAAGACGAAAACAGTGAAGGAATTTAAAGGGGCATGGGTTAAACACTGTGGATCCCTAAACGCTAGAGGATGGAAATGAAGAAAATTGTGCATAAGGCTAACTTGCTGGTGGTTGTTACCCTTAACAAATAAGCCTTGATACTGTTAATGCAACTCCATCTGTTTCAATGGCAATGGAAAAAGGGAAATGGGATTCATATAGCAACCAACGAGAGCCTCAACTTTTTCGGTTTGGGGAACAAATAAGCATGGGGGTAATTTGCTGATGTAACTTTTACTATCCTTAACCAATAAGCCTGATACTTTTGATGCAACTCCAACATTGCTCTCTGCTTCCATGGCAAGGGTAAAGGGAAATTGGATTCAAACAGCATCCAACAAGGGCCCTGACTTTTAAGGTGTGGGAAACTAATAAGCATGGGGGTAACCTGCACAGTGCGGCAGATACTAGTATAAGCTTGCTGGGCAGACTGGGTGGATTATTTGGTCCTTTTCTGCCGTCATTTCTATGTTTATATGTTTAATTAATGCCTGGAATATATTTTGTCTGAGCCTTATGGATGGTAATTTTAAACAATGTCCACCCCTCCTGCAAGTCTTTAACCTTGTGAATTACTCCTTTTAGTTTTTTTTTTCTAACAAAATGTCCTCATTTTTTCAGTCTCTTTTTATAGTTAAAAGTTACTGCAGTGATTATGTCAAATTTATTACACAGTCTCAGATATGACAGCCCTCTCCTGCCGACCTATAATTAATCACCTACCCACTCCATCCCCCATCCAAAATTTACAATTATATTGTAAGAGACAACTGTCACATTATTATTCAAAAAGATGTTTATTGGATAAATATGGCCGTAGGATAGGTCAATTAAAACAATTATTACTAAATATCAATTAACATTCTCAAACCCCAGGGTTGACCATGCCCTCACCTGCTGAATTTCCTATGAAGCATTCAACAAATGCTCCATAGGATCATGCTACAGCAATGTAGCACAGTTCACGACACAGGGCCGAAGCTTCGTCCCAATTCATAAATGCTCTACAGTAGCATGCTATAGCAATATAGTGCTGTTGGAGGACACAGGGTCATTGAAGCCTCGCCTCAGGTTTTCCTGCAATTCAATCCTTGATTAGAGATAAAGTTCTGTATGGTGTAATAAAGCCCTGGTCCATAAAAGACCAGATGTCATTTCTTCAGCATGGCAACACAATTTAGGCTGGTATGCAGGCCAACCCAGTTCATCAAAGCCAAAGACTTGACAGGCAAATAGTCTTGCTCTCACTCACCAATGCAACGGAGGAGCAGGAATATCATGCTACTTGGTATTCTCTGCCTGGCCAGCTTTCAAGCATTGCACATGCCGTGCACCCCAGGACAAAGTCAACCCTGCCTATATGCCGCAACTGTTCGGCGACCTCCACACCCACCACGCCATATCGAAACCACAAGCTGCCCCCAAACGGATAGATAGGGTGGGAAAACCATCAAAAGAAGAGGCTGGGGTGCAAGCTGACTCACCCCAGTCTCTGCTCCTTTCTTTGATCTGGAGGCAAAGCACCTATCCAATTGTGGTCTCTCTTGTTAGATGGGGTAGGTCGGCTCCTTTATGATCAGTGATACCAAGTGTATCGACCATCTTTATCTCTTGCACCAGATTCTGCATGCCTCTGAACTAGATCTAATGTGATTTCCTTCTCTGGTTAGTTCCATGACCAACTGCTGCATAAAGCAGTCAAACATAACAAGAATTGTTGTACTGGGTCAAACTAAGGGTCCATCAAGCCCAGTATCCTGTTTCCAAAAGTGGCAATTCCAGGTCACAAGTACCTGGCAAAATCCCAAACAGTAAATAGAACCCATGCTGCTATTGCACAATAAGTAGTGGCTATTCCTTAAGTCTACTTGGTTAATAAGAAAAATGACCGGAGTCGGGTGGCACCTTATAGACAAGGGTTGTCCAACTCTGGTCCTCAAGGGCCACAAACTGGTCTGGTTTTTAGGATATCTCTAATGAATATACATGAAACAGATCTGCTTACAATTGAGGCAGTGCATGCACATTTATCGCATGCATATTCATTAGGGTTAGCTTGAAAATCAGATTGGTTTGCGGCCCTCGAGGACCGGAGTTGGACACCCATGTTATAGACTAATCAATTTACTGAAGCATGCGCTTTAGAGGACAGAGTCCACTTACAGGCCGATACAGTACAGACGCGTAAATAAAAGTGCGGCAGTGCCGAGCGCCAGCGGGTTTGACACGCACATTTTGGTTCGCAAGCCGCTCAATTCAGTATTCAAATTAGACGCAAATCCAAGCGGCGGCAAAGAAGCGTCAAAAGCGCGCCTATGAAGTGGTAGGCGTTCGCCATCCATTTTACTGTATAGAGCGGTATACAGTGCTTATACAGTATCCAGGGTGCGCTGGCGCCATACCTGTCATTTTAAATGTCATTTCAAATGTCATTTCAGCAGGTAAGTGGATGGTTCTTTTCTATAGACCCCGCATGGACACTGAGCATCCGTCGTCCTTGATCGGAGGCAACCCCCTACCTTTCACGTCCGGGCACTTAAGGACGTGCAAGGACGTCCGAGCGTCTGTGAAGGTCGGGGCCTCCGAGCATGGACGCCCAGAAAGAGACAGGAACGCTGCCTTCCAACGTCCATGGCCACTGCCTTGAGCGCCCGCCCGGACGTCCAAGGTCGTGGCTTCCATTCATGGACGTTCCAGCCTCCTTACGGACGTCCATGATCAGAGCCCCGCTGCCTTTCAAAGTCCATGGCCGCTGCCTTGCGCGCCCACCCGGACGTCCAAGGTCGGGGCTTCCGTTCATGGACATTCCTGCCTCTTTCCGGACGTCCATGACTGAAAGGCCCCGCTGCCTTTCCAGACGTCCGTGATCGGCCTCCGATCATGGCGCTCAAGGCAGCGGCCATGGACGTCTTTAGTTCATGTTCTGCCAAACTGTATGCTCTGCATGTGCTCCTCTTCTGTTTGGTTGATTTTCCCTTTGTATTCCATGTGCTCCTCTTCTGTTTGGGTGATTTTCCCTTTATATTCCGTCTGTATGCTCTGCATGTGCTCCTCATCCTTGGCGGTCATTCTGTTCTTGATTATCGCCACAAATGTTTCTTTTTTATGTGCCATGCCACTCCCGATAACAAACAGAAGTTTCATTTCACCAATTTATTGCATTAAACTCGTACCAATTTTTTAACTCAAAAATAAATATATATTTTTAAACTATTTAAACTATTTACAAAAGGACTACCATCCTGCTTGTCCTGTGAGAAAGCAAATGTTGCTTACCTGTAACAGGTGTTCTCACAGGACAGCAGGATGTTAGTCCTCACGAAACCCACCCGCCACCCCACGGAGTTGGGTCTGTATACGTTTTTACTTTTATTTCGTTTCGCTTGCGTTTCTTGCTATAAGATGAGACTGAGGGAGACACCTGTGGTCACAGGGATAATAGCAGGCCAAGCATGCTCAGTGCACTCAATGGCCAGTGTCAGTCAAAGCTTTATAGAAACTTTGACAGGAAAGTTTTCCGTACAAGGCTCCATCCTGTGATGTCACCCATATGTGAGGACTAACATCCTGTGTCCTGTGAGAATACCTGTTACAGGTAAGCAACATTTGCTATCTCCTCTTTGGCCAGTTCTAGGTTGATGTTATAAATAATAATCTCAGGAACATATTTGAGAAATACATAGATTAGCAAGCTACCTCAGCCAAGCTTCAAAGAAACAAATATTGGGTTGCTGATCAATTAATAAATCATAAGTTTTACTTTTGTTTATTGTTGTTATGTATTATTGTATGTTGTATGTTTATATGTTTGGTTTTATGTATATTTGTTTGTAATCCATGATAAATTCTGCTAGAATTACAGAATATAAGATAAATAAAATAAATGCAGAGCTCTTCCCCTTTATTAAGCAATAGAATCTTTAATGCCTCAGTAGGACTAAATTTAACCCTGAAGGAAGGGTGGTTGTCATATCTGATTAATTTCACCACAGAAAGAATACGAGTGGACTGCTGTTTCCTAGGACAATGAGTAGGGTGGTATCTAGCATAATTCTCCCAGGCACATACATCATCAATGGGATAATTAATAGCCCATTATCAAAAATCTAAAATACTACACCTAAACATTTCTTCAACCAGCACAAAAGCTGAAAAGACAAGACATTAAGGTATAGATGTACTCTAAGGGGTACTCAAAAGAGCAGTCCCTTTTGGTATGCCCCTTTGGTGGTATGTCACAGTGGTGCACCACTGTTAATATCAGGCTTGGGAAAAAGGTGTCTGGTAGAAAATGTCACTAGTGAGAAGGGCCTCAGTATGCAGGTCTGACCGTGCCCACTAACAGCCACAGGAGACAGTTTTAGACAAAGACAGGTACATCAGCTTAGCAGCTCAGTCCTGCCCAGATGGCAGCCAGAGAGTCAGATGCTATCAGAATAGGGTCCATGGAAAAGTATTTCTTTTGTGTCAATTCACCTGAACTTACAAACATTTCTGATAGAAAGATTTACTGTATGCCAGTATTTATGAACAAACACAAAATTCTATGTTAAAGAAACATGATTGAGACCCTGCATATCTCAGAGAAGCTGAACAAACTCCACATTTATGCAAGTTTTAGCTCAGGCCCTACTGTTACTTTGTTCTTATCAGTTTCATTATTGGGGCTGAATGAATTTTCAAAGGGGTTCTGAGTGTGAAAAATAGTATGTAGAGACATATATGCTGTTTTATAAACATCAAGCGTATGCGTTTATTTTCGGTTTTATGAGTACATTTTACTGGGTAAAAAAAGGATGGTCTGGGCCATTCCATGCTGGGTTTGAAAATTATGTGCATTAATTGCTATTTTGTAAGAGATGTAATATATTCATTAAAAAATTTGTTCATACACTTTTACACTCCAATTGACTAGTGCAAGTGAAATTAAACTTGTCTATCTGCAATTTTTGGGTGGTAAGTATTTGTGGTTATTCAGAGCAAAGTGCTAGTGAGGGTACATGAACTGAAGGAGGAGTGGGTGAATTGATGGAGATATTAGCAAACAGGTGACTCCAAGTGCTCACACACACTTTATAAAATACCTTCCTCTGAGTATTTATTCTGGGTATTTATTTGCAGAATGTCAAAATGATTTCATTTGTAAAATATATGTGTGCATGTTTCTAAAACAGGTAAGGAACGTATGTGTTTTCTTTCATTGGAAATATACATGCATACTGATAGTTAGGCACATACTTTTGGAGCAGAAAATGTATTTCAAAAACCGTGCAGCTCCTGCTGTGCAGTTTATGAAATACAAGTAGTAATTTCCATGCTCAAGTTGTGCTCCTTGAGTGCATATGATATATCCACCTCATGCTCACTACAAATATCCTAAACCATTATTTATTAAAACAGTTTATATTCCGCTTATAATGGATACCCATGCTAGACTGATCACAACATAATTAAAATAATACAATAAACATTACTGAATATAAACCATGACTACTATTTATTATTTTTAGCTGAATAACTACTTTTATGACAGTTGCTGCTTGGCTAAACCCAAATATTTTGTACTACTCTCCTTCCAGAACCCAGAACATTTTTGGATGAATCAATATCTAAATCCATCTCAAAATTACAGATGAAAGATCATGGCCATCATGTACTTTATCCCTTTTCTCCTGTATCTTATTTAACACTGCATGTAATGTTGCAACATTCCATCTTTTTAAAGGCAGAATAAGGGTCAAAATATAAATATGTGCATAAATCTGGAATATTCTGGAGGACATTAAGTACTCTGGTTTATAAAGTGGTGCATTAAACAAGGTAGAATTCAACAACTGCAAGAAACACCTTCAAGTCCAAAACCAAAAACTACAGTAGTGAGAGGTGACACACATTTTTCACAATATTTTGCAATAGGCTTTGTGCAATATACTGAAATGTGAAATTCAGCACTCTATGAGAACACAGATTTTTCAAGATATGCTAGAGTAACTCTGTTACTGGTAAACATATGACTCACAAAGCCAATGGAGCACAACACAAAGGGGTCCCAAATGGGAACGACTCAATCTTTGGAGTACTTGATGTACTTTTGATGTGAAAAATACTGACATGCAAAAATCATTAAGAACATAAGAAATTGCCATGCTGGTCAGACCAAGGATCCATCAAGCCCAGCATCCTGTTTCCAACAGAGGCCAAACCAGGCCACAAGAACCTGGCACTTACCCAAACACTAAGAAGATTCCATGCTACTGATGCAATAGCAGTGACTATTCCCTAAGTACACTTGATTAATAGCCATTAATGGACGTCCCCTCAAAGAACTTATCCAAACCTTTTTTGATCCCAGCTACACTAATTGCACTAACCACATCCTCTGGCAACAAATTCCAGAGCTTTATTGTAACTTGAGTGAAAAAGAATTTTCTCCGATTAGTCTTAAATGTGCTACTTGCTAACTTCATGGAATGCCCCCTAGTCCTTCTATTATTTGAAAGTGTAAATAACCGAGTCACATCTACTCGTTCAAGACCTCTCATGATCTTAAAGACCTCTATCATATCCCCCCCCCCAGCCGTCTCTTCTCCAAGCTGAACAGCCCTAACCTCTTCAGCCTTTCTTCATAGGGTAGCTGTTCCATCCCCTTTATCATTTTGGTTGCCCTTCTCTGTACCTTCTCCATCGCAACTATATCTTTGAGATGCAGCGACCAGAATTGTACACAGTATTCAAGGTGCGGTCTTCATCATGGAGCGATATAGAGGCATTATGACATTTTCCGTTTTATTAACCATTCCCTTCCTAATAATTCCTAACATTCTGTTTGTTTTTTTGACTGCTGCAGCACACTGAGCTGACGATTTTAAAGTATTATTCACTATGACGCCTAGATATTTTTCCTGGGTGGTAGCTCCTAATATGGAACCTAACATCATGTAACTACAGCAAGGGTTATTTTTCCCTATATGCAACACCTTGCACTTGTCCACATTAAAATTTCATCTGCCATTTGGATGCCTAATCTTCCAGTCTTGCAAGGTCCTCCTGTAAAGTATCACAGTCTGTTTGTGATTTAACTACTCTGAATAATTTTGTATCATCTGCAAATTTGATAACCTCACTCGTCGTATTCCTTTCCAGATCATTTATATATATATATATTGAAAAGCGCCGGTCATTAATAAAAAAAAAAGTTGGGAGGAACAGAAAGAATGAAACGAGAAAAAAATAAGCTAAAGTAAAACAGAACACAAAAAAAATTTTAAGTGTATGCAACATTTTATACAGGAAAAGTGACGAAAAAAACAGGAAAGATTTAAAATGGGAAAGGTGGGCTGTGTTGCTTGGTAATTAAAGTTAAATTGCTTGTCTGTGACAAGTAAGTGACAGCATCAGAAAGCACAGATATAGATGGTTTCAGATAATTCTAGAAATCCTTTCTAGGATTTTCTGAGCATGCAAGGAGCCTCTTCATGGGGCCACCTCATTCCTAGAAATATAGCTCATCTCAACAAAATCATAAGGGGAGGTGAGAGGGTGTCTTTGGCCAATTATCCTGCTGTCCTCTGACAACACGTGTTACAAGGAAACAACTATGCTTTCTCCAAGTATAAGCAGGATATATCAGTGAGTATCAGCTAAGGATTGCATTCCAACAAAAAAAGGGGAAAATGCGATACACAAAACCACCAAAACCACTAATGGGTGGAAACATTTTTGTTGTGTGAGAATAATTTTAAGCAAGACAATCCTAAATAAAAAGATAACGTCACTGGAAGGGATGGAGTTAGATTATATCCCTCAAAGATAACTTGGAGGACTGACAAAGCACATCTGTTGTTACTTTGGAGTCAGTAACCAAACAGTGATGGGATGTAAATGTGTGGGCTGAATTCTACATCATAGCCTCATCTTAGATGGGACACTGACAGTGCCATAACTAGCATTATGGAATTTTATATGCCATCTAGAGTCAGACCTGCTTAGGCATAACAAAAAGGGCATGGAATTTGCTATCCAATTCTATATGGTCAATTACAGTAATACTATGCCTGTTTGAGTCCAAAGGAAACAAAAAGCTAGGTAAGTCTTTTTAAAGGATTTGGTCTGCTCCAGATAGAAAACAGCTCTCTTGCAATCCAATCTGTGCAGAGCTTGTTTATCTCCAGGAACATGTGACCTGGGGAAATTGTTTGGAGGATGACTGGTGAAAGTGGCAATCCAGCACCACCTTAGGTAGGAACTTGTGATGGATATACAACACCACCCTATTGTGCTAACATTTAGAGTAAGGTAGATAAGTCACTAGGGCCTGGAATTCACTAACTGCAGGCTGAACTGACAACCATCAAAAATATAACCTTCTAGGCCAAATATTTTAGCCTATAAGTCAAAGACTCAAAGGGGGCTTTCGTCAGCTAGGTTAATACCATGTTGAGGTCCCAAGACAGTGTGAAGCTTGATGGGAGAATTCAGTTGTAGCAAGCCTCTCCATTAATTGACAAGGATGTACAGAGATAAGTTACCTTATAGTTACTGGTGATAAGCACCAACTGCATGGAACTATTCCCTAACAGAGATTCTTTTGAGACAAGAATTTAAAGATGAGACAGCATTCAAGAAGTTTTTGCTCATTCCCAGGGATAAGCAAAGGTTTTCCCAAGTTTATCTAACTAATAATGCTTTATGGAATTTTTCTTCAGGAATTTGTCTAAACCTCTTATCCAGCTATGCTAGATGGCTTGACCACATTTTTCAGCAACAGATTGAGTGAAACATTATTTTCTCTATATTTCTTTTAAATTACTGTTAGGTTCATGGTTGGAATCACTTCTGTCCTTGCAAATTTTGGAAAGGGTTAGAGTAAAGATAGGCAACTCTGGCTCTGGAGTACCATAAACTGATCAGGTTTTCAGGGCATCCCCAATGAATATGCATGAAATATATTTGCATATGATGGAGGCATGCATATTCATTATGAATATCCAGAAAACCAGACCCATTGTGACTACTCCTGGGTTAGCATCTGCAGAACAAAGCACATCACTTCACTCCTACACATTTCTGGGAAGAACCATTCTGACAATAGACTGTCTCTGCCCAAATGAAATTATTACAGTATTAGCTATGAAGAATTTTTTTTTTTTTACGTAAAAGAAATTTACTTAATATTTAGCTTTAAGAAAAAATCTTATAGTACTAGTTTGTATAAACTTGTTACAACAGTACTTCTAGACATTACTCCAATGCCAGTAGCTTTCTTCCTTTGGTATCACATCTGGAAAAGGAACAGATCCAAACCCATAGTTTGTGAGGTGCAATCTTTTTATAAAGCTATTGGCTTTTTACCAAATGATATAGCATGTTTGCTTATCATAAACCGTGTTTTTCCTTAAACAGGATGAATTAGCCATTATATGTGAGTGACATCATCTGAACTACTAAGCATGTGTGGGAATTCCCACATGGATATTGCCTTGTGAGCCTCCTCAGTTGATACCAGAGCTAAATCTAGCTATGTAGTCAACTCTCCAGAAGTTAGGCGTGTATTCCATGGCTAAATCATCCTTTTCATTGATAATAAGCAGGCTGAATTAGACATTTTAGGAGAGACGGGTGTATGGCTGAGAAAAAAATGGGTTAATTTTAAATTTACGGAAGATAGAGTGATTGCAGAGTCCACAGATAGCTCCAACAATTGATGGTCATCTGTTAGTCTCTTCAGAAGAAGTACGATCTTTGGGTGTTAGACTGGATCAGATGTTGACAATGGAAAGGCATGTTGCTTTGTTGGTAAAGGCGGCTTATGTGAATTTGAAACTGGTAAGGCAACTGAAAGCGATTTTAAATAGTGATGCTTTAAAAAAGTGATGTATGCATTAGTATTATTTCAGTTTGATTACTGCAATTCAAAACACAACCGCTGGCAAAACAGCACTTGGCAGGAATCTGCAAGTTTATTACAATTATATTGGACGCTTATAACACTGTGGTGTCAATTTAAATGTTTGCTATTGGCATTTATGATCATGAAAGGGTGATGCCCTCCTCAAGGTAGTAAATTAAAATGGTATGGCAGGGGGGCAAGATGGCGGCGTGAGCAGGCACGGAAACGGTGAGCTCCATTACCTGCACTATTTCAAGCAATAAAATGCCTGCAAAGTGGAAAGGAAAGCTCCGTGTCTTTCCTTCGGAACTGGAGATTTCCACAACACAGCGATTGATAACATCTTTTGTGCCTGCAAGGACATTCTCAACGGGAGGTGAAGTAACCGCTGTGGGAGCTAGCGAGGGAGCGTGGCTCTCACCTGGTGAAGTCACTTTGAGCCCCCCGGATCCTCATTTGCCCGAGATTGCTTCGATCCCCAGCTTCTCTCAGGCAGCTGCGTCGCAGAGCCATGACTAGTCAAGCGCGACAGCAGCAGGAGGAGGTCAGAGGACGCCGAAGCTCTGTTACAGCCCTCAGAGAGCTCCGGAGTATCAAGAGAAGAAGTTTTAACTTCTATGCCTCCCGTGTCGACTCCTACATGGGAGAGGGAGACAGTTTCTGGAAGGAGCGACAGCTGCCATCGGTGGGGGAACTTCAGCTGGCTGGAATATCTCCTGTGGTGAAAGCGGGTGAGTTTTTTCAGCGTCCCTGCTTTCAAATGCCCAATAAGCCAGAAAAGATCACGCTGGAAGCAATATGGGACATTAAGGCTGCATTAGTGAAGTCACTCGGGGAGTTTCAGGACAGATAGGATATTGTTAATCATAAGTTGGATGTACACGACACACAATTAGAAGAAATCAAGCCTAAACTGGAAACAGTGGAAGCTGGATTAAAGAAAACCCAAGAATGTAATACTAAAGTCATGAAGGAGATTAATGTAGTTTCAAGGAGACTGGAACATCTTGAGAATCATTCAAGGCATTTAAACCTGAGGTTTTTAAATTTTCTAAAGATTATTGGCGAACTCCTTTATATCACTTTAAAAAAATATTTCATGGAAAATCTGAAATTTCAGGAGGGTGAATGTCCCTCAGTGAATAAGATATATTACCTATCTGTGTCATCTAGGAATAGGGATATATTACAAGGAAGTGAAAATAAGGGAAATTTAACCAGATTTTTGGAAGATTCATCAGCTGAATTCTATGAATGTGCAACTTTAATGGTCTCCTTTATAACAGAAAGTGATACAGCAGAAACCATGAAAAGATATTTTAGGAATATTGAGTTAACCTTTAGAGGCCTCCAGATACGTGTTTTTCCTGATTTTGCTCCTGTCACACAGGACAGGAGACGAGAATTTCTTGCTTTAAGGCCACAAGTAGCTGTTTTGGGGTTTTCATATGTATTAAAATATCCTTGCAAGTGTCTCGTAAAGTCTTCAACAGAATGTTTCATTTTCTTTTACCCCGAGCAGTTAAAATCCTTCCTAAATGCAAGGAGGGTTATTATTCCCTCCGTTAATTAGCCATAGTGAGAGGATCATAGATAATGAATGTCTTTATTAAATGTTAAGCCTGATTCTAGCAAATATACTTGTAAAACTCCCTTTATATTCTGCCCCCCTTTTTTATACATTTTCTTTAAGGGGGAATGCAAAAATGGAGGATCTTGTGTTTATATGTATTTGATTTATTGTATTTCCATTTTCTGTAAGTAAGTAGTATCTTTCTGTAATGTTTGAAACGATTAAAAAAAAATGGTATGGCAGTGGCTAGGTTTCCTGCTCTTCTTAGACATCAACTGCAACATCCATCAGTATGCCTTCTGCCATGTGTGCTTACAAAATAGAATTTTTGGTACAGCTATCCCTTTATTGTGGAATAAAATGCCACATTAACTTAAGAGAGGAAACCAATCTATTGCAGTTTAAGAAAGCCTTAAAAGACATGGTTGATAACATTTGGCTAACTGGGCTGGGCCTGAACTTGGGGCAAGACAATAGGGCCTTTTTGCGATCATGAGCATGCAAGCCTTGGGATAAATGTAGGCAGAACAATGGAATGATTGATGTGGAAGGTGGAGACTACCTTTGGCAGAATCTTAGGGTGAGCTCGGAGAATCACTCTGTTGTGAAAAACTGCAGATATGGAGGATAATGAACAAGACTCTTAAGTTCACTGATTCTTCTTGCAGAAGTGATGGCAACTAGAAAACTAATCTTCCTTTAAAAAGGTTTAGTGAAGCAGATTTCAAAAGCTCACACAGAAGAATTGGTATGGCAGTCAACTCGCAACTTACAGAATTCCTTGAAACTCACAACCTTCTCCACCCCTCTCAATTTGGCTTCCGTAAACACCTCAACACTGAGACCCTCTTACTTTCCTTGACTGACTACTTACTCAGGGGAATGGATCAAGGTCACAGCTACTTTCTTGCTCTACTGGACATTTCAGCAGCTTTTGACACCATAAATCACACCCACCTCCTTGCCCGCCTAACCGACATTGGCCTTTCCGGCACAGCCCTTAAGTGGTTCTCATCCTACCTCGACAATAGGAAATTCACCGTGAAAAGGCAATGCTGAGTTCTCCCACTACGCCCTCGCCCAAGGAGTCCCTCAAGGCTCCTCCCTCTCTTCTACCCTCTTTAACATTTACCTCACCCCCTTGTGCAAACTCTTATCAGAACTTGGCCTCAAATTCTTTCTCTACGCTGATGTGCAAATCATCATACCCATTCAAGGCTCCCTATCTGACACCCTTGAATCCTGGGGAAACCATCTCGCCATCAACTCCTTACTTACCAACCTCCACCTTGCTCTAAACACTGCCAAAACTGAACTCCTCCTCATATCCCATCACCCCCCTACTAATCCCGCACTCTCAATTGACTCTGCTATCAAGATTCCTCATGCACAGCCCTGTGCAAGGAACCTGGGGGTCCTAATCGACCAACAACTGAACTTCAAAAAACATATCAGTGCCATACTCAAAGAGGGTTTCTTCAAACTTAAAGTCTTAAAAAACCTGAAACCTCTCATTCACGCTAGTGAGTTCCGCACTGTCGTCCAGGCTACACTGGCATCCAAGATGGATTACTGTAACTCCCTCTTTCTTGGCCTACCCTACTCCTCCTTAAAGCCCCTCCAAATGCTACAGAACACTGTAGCCAGAACCCTCTCCAATGCTCACAAATACGACCATATTTCCCCTATACTGAAGGACCTACACTGGCTCCCTATTCCCTCCCGCATCCTCTTTAAATCCCTGACCATTATACATAAAGCCTTATATTCCCATCACTCCAACTGGCTGGCAGATCCCCTCCAATTTGCCTGCTCGAATCGACCGACAAGGACCACTAACAAAGGGTCCCTCCATGTGCCATCCCTAAAGAAAGCACACCTCACAGCTACAAGGGATCTGGCGCTCTCCATTGCTAGACCTATGCACAGGAACTCACTCCCAACCCACCTCAGACTTGAACCTTGCATCACCAAATTCAGAGCCCAGCTCAAAACCTGGCTATTCAAACAAGCCTTTCCCCAACACCCTTGATGAATATTGAATTGTGATGGATCATGACCTGAATTTGACTATGACCTTGTTCTTATGACATTATAGTTCACTTGTTGTTTGTTCCTATGCTTCTCTGCTCTCCTTATGGTTTTTTGTACCCCTTACCCTTCCCCTGTTACTTGTAATTTCCGTTGCTTTTGTTCCATGTAAACCGAGGTGATGTTTCGACTAACATCGGTATAGAAGACAAATAAATAAATAAATAAATAAATAAATTGTTAAGTGTGAAAGAATGGCATTGAGATCCCACAGTACTGGATGTTTTTGAACTGGGGGTTTGAGACGTAAAAGCTCTTTCATGAATAGAGATATTAGAGGATGAATTATATCTGCTTACTATCCACTGTATAATGGTAGGCTGCTATGGCAGTGAACTGCACTCACACTGAAGATGTGGTAAGATCTGAGTTTGAGAGATGAAGGAGATATTGTAGTAGATGCCTAAGCCAACATGAGAAAGGTCAAATGCCTTTTGCAGACAACATTTAGAATATCTACTCCATTTGAAGGCGTAGCTCAGCCTAGTCAATGAGTTTTCAACCACTAGGCTGCTAGCTGAGAACAGCGAGGATGAGATGATAGAGAGTTACGCTCTTCTGAGTTAACAGCATAGGATCTGATCCCAGTGGAATGGGGGGGGGGGGGGGGCTGCTGGAAAGTTGAATGAGATATGTATACCATGCTTGTCTGGATCATACTGGAGCTATGAGTATCAGCTGAACATAATCCTAAAGAATTGTTTGCACTGTTCTTGCTATGAGCAGTATTGGTGGAAAAGTGTGGGTGAGGTTTGAGCCCCAGTCTCAGAGGAAAGCATCCTGAGCTATCCTTAGCTCATTTGGAAGGACTGAGCAGAATTGATCACTGTCCTCTGAGGCAAACAGGTGTACCACTGGCTTACTCCATAATCTGAAGATCCTGTCTACTACAGAATTTTGCAGAGACCACTTGTGTGGAAAAAATATTCTGTTGAGCCAATCTGTGAGCATATTGGTGATACCTGGAGATAGGAGGCTTGCAGCAGGGCTTGATTTTTGTCCACCCAAGTCCATATCTTAAGCGCTTCCCAGCAGAAGGGTCATGATGCTGTTTTGTCCTGCTTGTTGGCAAACCATGGCCACCTGGTTGTCCATCTGAATGAGAATGCTCTTACCCCAAAGGTGTGCAAACATTAACAATACATTTCCTATTGTTCGCAGAATGAGTAGATTGATTTGGTATTGACTTTCCTTGGGAGACCAAATACTGGAGTAGATATGAGCTCCCCACCCATTCATGGAGGCGTCCATTAACATTATTTGGTTCAGAGGAATACAGAGAGGCACACCTTCTCAAAGAACATGAGGCTGTCTTCACCACCTGAGCTCCTAAGCCATCTCTTGGGAAATGTGTATCACTTGGAAGAGGGGTTTGTGTCAGTTGATCTACTACTAATCATCATCATTTCTAAAGTGCTACTCAATGTAAGCATTGCAGTACAAATGACACACAAGAGACATGCCCTGCTCAATAGAGCTTACAATCTACACAAGTAGCATGGGATCTATTTAATGTTTGGGTACTTAGCAGGTACTTGTAACCTGAATTGGCCACTGTTGGAAACAGGATGCTGGGCTTGATGGACCCTCGGTCTGACCCAGTATGGCAGCTTATGTTCTTAAGACAAACATACAGGTCCAAAAGACAATTGTTAAAAATAATTAATGAAGCTGAAGGCGGACCCATTGGGAAAGTATGACCCACTGAAGGCATCAACTATGCGTGTGAGTTAGTGTGAGTACATGCACAGCAGTCACCATGTGTACCAAGATGACTAAAAGATATTTCGTCATTTGCTGCAAGAAGAGTAGTTTGGGAATCAATGAGAGCATGATTATTGCTTGATCTGGGGGAAGAAATGCTCTCTCCTTTAATAAGTCTATCCTTGTCCTTATAATTTTCAGTCTCATGAAGTTGATCAGAAAACCTAAGCTCTGCAGTAGGGAGATCATCTGGTGCAGAGCACTGAGTACAGTTTCTAGAGAACACGCAGTGATTAACCAGTCATGCAGATAAGGGAAGACTTGGATTCCTTGACACTGCAGATAAGCTGCTACCACTGCTAGGCATTTAGTGAAAACATTGGGAGCAGCTGAATGGCCAAATGGGAGCACCCTGTATTGGTAATGGGTAGAATCCACTTTGAATCTAAGGTAGCGCCAATGTGAACAGTGGATAGGTATTTTGAGGTCCAACATACACATCCATTCACCTTCTGAATGTAAGGGAGAATCATGCTGAGGGAGTTCATTTTGAATTTCCCTTGAAGCAGGAGCTTGTTCATATGCTTCAGATCCAGAATCGGCCACAACCCCCACTGCCCCACCCCCCGATTTCTTGTTGATGAGGAAGTACCAGGAGTAAAACCCCTGCATATATTGGGGAACAGGAAGGGGTTTTATCGTCCACTGCTGTAGAAGTGTCTGGACTTCCGAGCATAGTTGAGGAAGATAGAATGGGAATGACTGAAGAAAAGAAAAAGGTGGGAGAAGCAGTTGGCGAGAGAAATGCAAGTGGTATCTAAAGTGCACTATCTGAAGAACCCAAGGGTCATTGGTGATAAGGCACCACTTTTCCAGAAAAAGTTTGATTCTGTTGCCTGGGGCAGAGGGGCATGGAGAGATGGGATCAAAAACTGGGCCCTGGTTTAGGCGAAGTCGGCTGAACACATTTTTGCTGTCTGTATTCCCTTTGTCTAGGCCTTGTGGTAAGAGGCTGCCATCATTACTCCTACCTGAGGAGCCTACAGAAACCCTGTCATCTTTCTAATACTCTAAGGGTGCGTGATCCTGTACCATTGGGTTTGGATGAGAATTTTACAAGCATACTGTCCAATCCTTTGCTGTAACTACCTGACCATTCTTTGCCTTTCATATTTGAAATTCATGAAAAAAATGGCTTGCATTCTGGTGGTGATAGACCCCGTTCTGAACAATTGGGCCTTTTGCAAATTCTCTATATGCCATCAGACCAATTACTTCCTAGTGCTCTGCTGTGGGGAAACTCCTTTTTCTGTCATGCCAATGGTGAGAAAATTAGATCTGAAATTCAGGGATTTTGGTATCATTTGCTTATCACATGATTAAGTGGTGGTTGAATCTGCAATGAATACAGCAAAAAAGTCATGGATTCACTAATTCTCCCTCCTGGCAAAGCTCACTGTTTTCTAGACCAATTTGGTCAAAAGGTATTTCAAACTCCATGCTCTCTGCACATATTATGATTTTTCTATTCTACATGATGCAGTTTATCCAGGACTGCCTGCAAAAGATGAAACCTTTCAGGCAGACAGATGGAGGTTCTGTACTCTTATTACCAGTCTTTTCTGGATGCAGAAGAGTGTATTTGAGATGGGAGCTGTTGCAGATGGATGGTACGGATAAGCCCAGAAGGGGCATCTGTGGAAAATAGAAGCAGATGAATTGTGAAAGATGTGTCTTTTTTTTAAGGATTTTTTTGTTGCAATTAAAAATAGTTAATCATTAACTCTTCATAGCATCAGAAGTTCCGCACTTATCTTTTAGTGCTTCAGTCAAGGGCTTTTGTGATATTCACAGTGCTGGTGAATATCGCAACAAAAAAATCCTTAAAAAAATTTTTTTCTAAGACAACGGTATGCATAATTAAGAGATTTGAACAGTCATGACCTATGATTATATATAAGGCCGAGTCTAATTAGGCGAAAGCCCATACTAGGAAGCCTATTATGATGGTCATCACAATTTACAACACATTTTTATATATTTGTGCAGCGTTGATAATGTAAAAAATTCTTTGATTAGTACTGGGTTATTTCATACAGTCTTTCATTCCCAATACTTTTTCAACTAAATTGTTGAGTCCTGCTCTGTTATTCAGTAAGGTTCCTCACATTGGGCACATAGGGAGTCTGCTTCCTCGCTCTGTGTGGCTCTAAGGTTGCATGCTGAGCAGAGGCTTAGAGCGTTCATGCCTGATTCTGGAGGTGCCGGCTCTGCGGACGCATGGGCTTTCTTATGCTCCATTCGCCTGAAATGCGGCGTCGCCCAACGATGTGCGCCTAACACGTGCGCTTAACAGCATGCGCCTAGAACGGGCATCTCATAGACGTGCGCCTATCATGGGCGTCTTAGAAAGTGCGCGTATCCTAGTAGCGTGCGCTAACGTGCGCCTATCGCGTGCGCTAACAATGTGCGCCTATCGCGTGTGCTTAGCAAGCAAAGTGCGCTTAATTGGAAAAGATGAGTAGACAGGCAAAATGGCGACCTCCCAGGCGGGTGGCCTCGTAGGCAGGCCCAGTTAGTCCACACTTCCTCGGAGAGCAAGTAAAGATGTACGCCTTACCTTGTCTTCGGCGCTTCCCGGCTGCGACCCGGGCAGTCTCCGGCTGCAGGGGGAGAGGGGAATACCTTCACCGCCACGCTTAAGGAAGTGCACCAGCTGCCTCTAGGCCGCGCCCGAACTCGTCTCGCTTGGGGGCCAAGTCCACGCCGGGACCAAGGCTGCCTCTAGGCCGCGCCCGAACTCGTCTCGCTCGGGGGCCAAGCCGCGCCCGAGCCCTTCTCACTCGGGGGCTGGGTCCCTGCCGCGAACCGGCCACGGACCAAGGCCCTTACCTCCGAGGGACCTCGGAAGTCAGCTCGGGAAACTCAACTGGGTGAGTGACCGCCTGGTATCACCACAGGAGTGCGGGGCTCGTCTTCAGTAGGTTTCTTCTATGAATTTAGTCGTTAGAATTTGGAAACACGCTCAGCGAGCGTGGGGTAGCTCCAAACTGCTTTGGAGACGGAAATTACTGAATAGCTACACTTCCTGTGGGGGTATATGTACCCGTGCTGATGTCAGATCCGCCTCCAACTGCTAGCACGAGCACACAATACCCATTTGTTTTGAGTCCATCTGCTGCACGCTAGGAAATGCAACATTTGAAGCCATTGTCTGCAACATCTCAAGGAGGTAGGCCTCCTGGAGAAGGAACATGGATTTCTTCCTTTTTTTTTTTTTTTAAGTTAGAACTGAAAATTGCTTTTGTGGGGCTGTTGAGGCAGTGAGGCAACAAAACTGAAGAAACCCAAGGTAAAGCAAATGTTGCTTACCTGTAACAGGTGTTCTCACAGGACAGCAGGATAGCTCTCTGCTTCAACGGCAGGGGAGAAAGTCTGATACTTCACTTCCAACGCATAGCCAGCATAGCTCTCTGCTTCAACGGCAGGGGAGAAGGTCTGATACTACACTTTCAATGCATATCCAGCATAGCTCTCTGCTTCAACGGCAGGGGAGAAGGTCTGATACTTCACTTTCAAAGCATAGCCAGCATAGCTCTCTGCTTCAACAGCAGGGGCAATGTAGAAAAGAGGATCTATATATAGACAACAACCAACAAGGACTGAATTACATAGTCGAGTAAATAAAAGCATGGGTGTAGCTTGCTTATTGAGGCGGTTACTACCCCTAACTAAGCTACATATTCAATTAGATGCAGTTCCAACACTGCTCTCTACATTAATGGTGGGGTGGAAGGGAAATAGAACTAAAAGTTACTAAGAGACAAGTGTAACAAGTAAGAGGAAAAAAAAAAGTGCATAGCTTGCTAGGCAGACTGGATTGGCCGTTTGGTCTTCTTCTGCCGTCATTTCTATGTTAGTCCTCACATATGGGTGACATCACAGGATGGAGCCCAATCACGGAACACTTTTGTCAGAGTTTCTAGAACTTTGACTGGCCCCTACTGGGCATGCCCAGCATGGCACCAACCCTGCAGCCAGCAGGGGTCCCCCTTCAGTCTTGTTAAAAAGCTACAGATAGTGACAAAAATAAAATAAGAAAACGTTACGAACCGAACACTGCGGGGCGGCGGGCAGGTTTCGTGAGGACTAACATCCTGCTGTCCTGTGAGAACACCTGTTACAGGAAAGCAACATTTGCTTTTTCACAGGACAAGCAGGATGGTAGTCCTCACATATGGATGAGTACCGAGCTGAGGATGTCCGAGTATGCACCAAATGTACGCAGGCATGCAAGGCACTAGGCCTGATGAAATTTGGCAGAGGGCATCCTGAACCCCACCGGGCAAGCGGAAGGGTGTTGGTACGTCACGTTGTAAATAGGTGGCGCAAGACAGACTGGCCAAAGATGGAATCTTGTCTTCCGGCTTTATCTAAGCAATAATGGGCTGTAAATGTATTAAGAGAACTCCAGGTGGCAGCCCTGCAAATGTCAGGAAGCGGCACTGAGCATAGGTGTGCTACTGAAGTCGCCATGGCTCTCACAGAATGTGCTTTAACATGGTCTTGATGTGGAATGCCTGCTTGCTGATAGTAAAAGGATATGCAATCCGCCAACCAGGAGAGAGTCTGTTTACCCATAGGCTGCCCCAATTTGATAGGATGGAAAGAGACAAACAATTGAGTGCTTTTCCTGTTGGCAGCTGTGCGGTCTAGGTAGAACGCTAGAGCCCATTTGCAGTCAAGGGTATGCAGAGCCTGCTCTCCTGGATTGGAATGTGGCCTGGGAAAAAAGGTAGGTAGTATAATGGATTGATTGAGATGAAACTCTGAAACTACCTTAGGTAAGAATTTAGGGTGAGTTCGGAGTACTGCCTGGTCCTGCAGGAGTTTAGTGTAAGGTGGATAGGTAACTAGAGCCTGTAATTCACTAACTCTGCGAGCTGAAGTGATTGCCAAAAGGAAAATCACTTTCCATGTGAGATATCGAAGGTCACAGGATTGAAGAGGCTCGAATGGTGGTTTCATGAGCCGACCCAAAACTAGGTTGAGGTCCCAAGAAGGGGCCAGTGGACGCAGAGGAGGCTTGAGGTGAAGCAAGCCTTTCAAAAAAACATGTTACAAGGGGTTGTACTGATATGGGAACATCCCCGACACCTTTATGGAAGGTGGCTATCGCACTGACATGCATCCTGATGGATGCATGGCAGGCCCACCCACCCACCCACCAACTGCTAACGGTGCCGGCGAGAGAAAGAACAACAAAAGAGAAATAAAGGCAAGTGCCTTTTAAATTACTGGGACCTCAGAGAGGGAGATCGCGATCCCTAGCCATGCCCCCCAACCCGACGTCACCAGCGCTGCAGCGCTAAGACAGCGACACCTCCAGGCGCTGCTCGCCACGCGCCGAACGGGCGCCACAAAGGGGCTCTCCCCTTTGTGCACCCCTTCGTGCAATCTGCAGCACCAGCAGTACATAATCTCCAGATATTCTCCAAACGTTAAGAAGAATGGCAAACCATCAACCCTCCACAATCTGCAAGGACAACAGAAACGGACCAAACACTGACAACAACTGGCATGAAAGAGGTATGAAATCTAAAACAAAACTTAAATATCAACACACAACCATTACTCACAACAACAACACATCTCTCTGTAACTATCTAACACTTTCTTTCCTACTCTTTAATGCCTAATCAATAATCAAAAAAATACCAATCATCAACGACCTTCTCCAAGATGAAAAACCAGACTTTATAGCCATCACAGAAACATGGGCAAAAAACACAGACACATAATAATCAACCAAATCAACAACTCCACCTACAGAACCTTTTCTTTACCCAGACCTAAAAAGAAAGGCGGAGGCCTAATGCTCATCACCAAAAAAAAATCCCTACAGATGAAACTAATTCCAACAAGCAATTGCTCTCCACTGGAAATTGCACTATTTGATTCTCCACACTTACAAATTTGCCTAGTATACTGCCCCCCCAATAGTCTCTAAAAAAAACTGCTCACCACGTATTAAATTTTTCCTGACCAAATTATCTATTAACAAACCCATAATTATTCTTGGTGACTTCAACTTACACATTGACTCTACCCCCTACTCGCCTGCCTGCTCCTCAATCATTGATGCACTATCATCACTGAGTATCAATCAAATTATCAATGCCCCTACGCACAAAGCAGGTCATACACTAGATCTAATCTTCATCAATACCAATTTTTGGTCTAACCACCAAACAAAGATATCAAAAATATCATGGTCAGACCACTCTATCATCCACACAAATCTATTTTCAAATTATAAACGCACCACAAGAAAAAACACAATCAAATTCTTCTCCTATCTTCCACCTTTCTGCACTGAAACTCTTCAAGCAAATCTTCAAACTGAACTAACAAATATAGATCTATCAAACACAGAAAACGCAACATCTTCCTGGATCACCATAACAAAAACAATAGCAGATAACAAATCCCATAATAACAAAAATTATAAAAGAACCAAAAAATCAGAATCTCTGGTACAACAAAAACATCAGAGCAGCCAAAAGGAAACTCAGAAAAATAGGCGAAATTATGGAGAAAAAACAAACACTACTAAACGCATACAGAACACAACTAGCTGAATACAAAAAACTCATACATAAAACAAAAAAAAAAAAAAAAAAAAAAGACTTCTACGCCAAAAAAAATAACCAAATACCAACAAAACCCTAAGATGCTCTTCAACATAGTAAAAAGCCTAACAAAATCATCTTACGATGATCAATCACTTTCAACACCAAAGATCAATACCAATGACTTTGCAGACTTCTTTAATGAAAAAATCAAAATCCTCATAAAGAACAACTAAAAAATGACTCACAAGACCAGAAATTACTGAACATTCAAACAAAAACCTCGTCCAACTTTGAAACAGCAATTTCCTTAGAAATCCAAATGATCATAAAAAAAATGAACTCAGCTAAACACCCTATTGACGCCATACCCATTACAACAATAAAAAATCTCGAACCACCAATAACCAAGACATTAACTAAAATTGTAAACCTTTCCCTCATGGAAGGAAACTACCCAGAATGCCTAAAATCGGCAATCATCAAACCCATTCTAAAAAAGAATAATCGAGACCCAGAAAACCCACTGAACTACAGACCCATATCAAACCTCCCATTCATTGCCAAAATCACTGAGAAAGTTGTCCACACTTGGCTCACTGACCATCTAGATGAAAACAACATCCTTCAGAAAGCTTCTTCGACAGCGGCTCGGACGATGGCGAGGTCGATGATTTCGCTCCCTCAATGGTCCGAGACTTTCAATGCTGGTGGCGATGTTTATCTCTACGATCCCCTCGGTCCTGAGGGGGAGTAGAGGGTGTCAAAGGCCGAGAAGTCTTCGATGCCGGACTGTCACCGGCCGGAGGTCGACGCTGGCGCGAAGTTGACGGTGCCGGTTCTGACGACGTCAATGCAATAGACGGCGTCGGGGTTTGAGCATGGAAGAGAAGTTCCATCTTCTCCATTCTAGCCTTGCGACCTTTTGGTGTCAAAGGAAACAATTGAAAAAACACTAAACTTAGCAATGTTGTACCTAGATATAATAAAACAACTATTAAGCCAAATGGAACTGGTAATTAATATTGAAAAGACAGAATTCATACACCTTGAAAGAAAAACTACTGAATTAATACAGAATCCCATCAAACTTAAAAAGGATCAGATAGTGGAACTAAACGAAAAAGCCAGAAACCTAGGTGTAATAATTGACAATGAACTCAATCTTAAGCAACACATATCAGTGACAGTTAGGGAAGGTTAAGCCAAACTTATGGTGCTAAGAAGGCTAAAACCCCTATTAACCCAAGCGAACTTTAGAACCGTTCTTCAAGCACTTATATTCGCGAGCACAGACTATTGTAACACATTCTTCCTTGGATTACCATATACAACACTAAGACCACTACAAATCTTACAGAACTCTGCAGCCAGAATTCTAACTGGAAAAGCAGAAGAGATCACATCACTCAAACACTCGCTGAATTACACTGGCTGCCAATTGAACAAAGAGTGCAATTTAAAACACTATGCACAATCCACAAACTAATCTATGAGGAAAATACTGACTGGCTAAACACTGCACTACGACTACATGTCCCCCAGAGAAATCTAAGATCAGCCAATAAAGCTCTACTAACCATTCCCTCTGTAAAGTCAGCAAAACTGATGCAAGTAAGAGAGAGTGTACTATCCCTAGCCGGTCCAATATTATGGAACACACTACCACTCGAAATAAGACTAATGAAAGATCTAAAACTCTTTAAAAAAAGTTTAAAAACATGGCTCTTCAAAAAAGCTTTTCACAATGAGAGTGGGGAGTAAGGAATACTAGCGGACAAGAAAGAGAACTCCGGCACACTGTTAAAAGTCAACAAATAGCAGTTATCCCTCCTTTATTATTTTTTCTCATACCTAAAGATTAATTTAAGAGGACAGTATTCTCATATATGGATATCCTATTATGGAATTTCCAATCCACAATCCAAATAGCGTATATTATTTGAATCATGTAACCGAAACTTTATTGGCACCTACTAGCTAATTTATAACCCTAACCAAACTTATTTATGTGCCTATCTGTAAACCGTTGTGATGGTATACTACTAAACGACGGTATAGAAAAGATTTTAAATTTTAAATTTTTTAAAATTTTTAAAATTTGGTGCAGGTTAGGACATCGTGCTCACATCCGAGACACATTACACAGACTTTGTGAGGGTCTGTGATGGACATGGTGCGATTACACTCCGGGCATTGGTGGAACCCCGACGCCATGGCCATGAAAAAATTAAGCCACATTACGGTCGATGGCCAGTAGGCCACGAGGGCCAAATCGACGGAAAACGGGTAAAAAACTTACCGTAGTACTGCGGCTTGAAAAAGTTGAAGGAGGGATCCCTGTAGGGTAAATTAAATTTTAGTAATTCCGTGAGGAAAATTCCTGTCAGGAATCTCTGCAAAGCTCCTTAACTGCGTGGCTACTGCTGCACGGAAAAAACAAGACTGAAGGGGGACCCCTGCTGGCTGCAGGGTTAGTGCCATGCTGGGCATGCCCAGTAGGTGCCAGCCAAAGTTCTAGAAACTTTGACAAAAGCGTTCCGTGATTGGGCTCCATCCTGTGATGTCACCCATATGTGAGGTCTACCATCCTGCTTGTCCTGTGAGAAAAGAAGAAATAACAATTTTTAGAAAAAATATTAAGGAGAGACTGAGTACATGTCCTTGCCGTGCTCAAACAAAATTGACTGAAGAGGCTCATAAGGCAATGCCAGATGACGTCACACACACATGCAGCCTGCTTATCAATGGGAAAAGATCATGCCCAGAGCTTTTAGCATTCATTTAGCTTACTTCTTTCTGAAAATTACCCCCTCAAATTCTATGTGCATAAAACTCAGTTTTGTGTGTATAAGTGACTGCTGGAAAATGGCCCTTGCTGCATAACATGATTTTGCGAGAAAGAGTTTTGGGTGGGATCGGGTTTATTTGCATAATGTTGGTTTTGAAAAGGAATGTGCAAATCCACATACACAAAGTTACACCAGGTCTTGAAGAGGTATAACTTTCTGCATGACAGTCAATGAGGGGTTTTGTGCACACCCATGAATTGTTTTTGCACTTTTGGACTTCTCACAAATTGACCTTGCTTGTAAAGATTGAATAAACCTAATAATTCACTCATTTTTAAGCTGTTTTTACTCTAGTTATTTTTTTCAGTGAACTTCAGGAGATAAAGGGAAAGAAACAATTACCTGTTTTGCTCAGTTTTCACTTCTATTTTTATAGAATTATTTTCACAATAAAATATTTGTAATCCACTTGTTTTTAGAAAGTACTATATTTTTCTTTCACAGAATATAAAAAAATGTTTTACCCGGTTTGAGGCTTGAACTTAAAGCAAATCATTTTAGTTAAACCTGTTTGTCAAAATACTTGTAAGAGTTACCATTTCCATTGGACAAAGGTTCAGATGTTTCCCAGCCCATTGACTTCTTCACGCACTTTTTCCATCTAGCATATCGAAATTCACTTTCTGCAAAAACATTTAAAAAGATCACTCCTTCAAATTTCAGCTTAGTTTCTTTTAAAAGTATAAGCTTATCTTGCAAATGTTTACAGACAAACAGATCTTGCACATACACTCTTGCTGGATTCTGGAATTAAAAACAGTATACAGGTTTTTGATGTAACTCAATATATTAGTTAAGGTGCTATACGTAAATCAAATCAGTACAAAGGGTTTCCTTTACTGGGCTTAAATTATTGTTCATAGTACAGTTTGAGCATGGAGAAGTTTTCTTACCTATTAATTTTCTTTCCATTAGTGCTGCTACAATAGTGTGCTAAACCCCCCCACCAGATGGAGGTATAACGAGTATTTTCTCCTGAGTGAATTCACTGCCACTATTTAGGGATGGTGCAGCTCCAGAAGAATCCAGCATACCACAAAAACAAACACCTCAAAACAGAACCAAACAAAGAAAAGAAGGAAATATAACTGCTTCCCAGGCGAGTCATGGACTTGTATAGCATCCTCCTTGGCCAGGATGTCCAGCCAATGCTGCTTTACAAAGGAATGCAGGGATGACCAGCCCTGCAAATGTCTGCCGGAGTGACCGCATATATCACAAAGATGACTGCACTCTCATAGAATGAGCTTGTAGCTTCTTTCCCACCCCTATGTATGCAGTAATAACTGCCCCATCGATCCAACAAGCCAGGATGGCCTTGGAGGCAGCTCCCCTTTAAGCAGTCCTCCAAACAAGTCAAATAGTCTGTTGGCCCTACGGAATTCATCACTTCCAAATGACAACTGAGCCACCGGCAGACATCCAAACATCTCAGAAATAAGAACTCATTCTAGCACTCCTCCCGAGAAAAGGCCAGTAGGCAAACCTCCTGATTGATGTGAAAAAAGAACAGACCTTCGGGAGGAAGAAAGGAACAGACCAAAAGTCAATCATAGACAAGGAGAATATGAGAAAAGGATCACGGTAGGAAAGGGCTTGAAGCTCCAAAATCCATCTGGCAGAACAAATGGCCACAAAAAAACCACTGCCTTCCGAATGAGACCTTTGAGAAAAGCATGCTTCAAGAGCTCAAACAGAGCCATTGCCAATGCCTTCAGCACCAAAGACAGATCCCACTGATGAAAAAGGGAATGAAAAAGAAGACGCAACCTCAACGCCCTGTAGAAAACGTGTAACATCTGGGTATGCGGCCACCAACTCTTCCTTCAGATGATCCCTGTAACACAAATTGAGACTGCCTGAACCTTTATGGAATTTAAGGCCAAACCCATATCCAGGCCCTTCTGAAGGAAAGCCAGGATACAAGGAACGTCGGCTCTCCAAGGTGAGACTGCACAGTCTTCACAGAAATGAGAAACATAGAAACATAGACAGCAGAAAAAGACTGTATGGCCCATCCAGTCTGCCATTCATCCAATTAATTTAGCATTATAATTCTCATCACTTACTTAGAGATCTCCTGTGTTTATCCCATGCTTTCTTGAATTCAGAGTTTTTGTTTCCACCACTTCCACTGGGAGGCTGTTCCACATCCTCACCACCCTCTCTGTAAAGAAATATTTCCTTACGCCTGAGTCTACCCCCTTTCACCCTCATCCCATGACCCTTCGACCTCCTTCCTTTGAAAGGGGCTCGCTTCCTGTGCATGGAAATCTTGGAAGAATTTAAATGTGTATCATATCTCCCCCATTTCGCCTTTCTTCTAGGGTATTCATGTTTAGATCTTTAAGTCTGTCCTCATATGCTTTAGAACGAAGACCACTGACCATTTTAGTAGCCACCCTCTGGACTGACTCCATCCTGTTTATATCCTTTTGAAGGTGCAGTCTCCAGAAATGTACACAGTATTCCATGTGAGGACTCACCAGGGACCTATACAGGGGGAATATCACCTCCATTTTTCTGCTGACCATTACTCTCCCTATGCAGCCAAGCATCTTTCTGGCTTTTACCGTCGCTTTATCCATCTGTTTGTCCACCTTAAGATCATCAGATACAATTACCACCAAATCCCACTCTTCCTTTGTGCATAGAGGAATTTCACCTCCAATACTGTACCTTTCTCTTGAGTTTTTGCATCCTAAAAGCATTACTCTGCATTTTTTTTTTTTTTTTTTTTTTTAGCATCTCAGCTTCCAGACCTTAGACCATTGCTCAAGCTTCGCTAGATCCCTCCTCACATTTTCCACTCCTTTCTGGCTGTCTACCCTGTTACAGATTTTGGTATCATCGGCAAAAATACAAACCCTTCCCAACAACCCTTCCGTTATGTTGCTCACAAAAATGTTGAAAAGAACCGGTCCAAGGACCCTATCCCTGAGGCACACAGCTAGTAACACCACCCTCCTCAAACTCCTTTTACCACTACCCTTTGTCTCCTCCCAGTCAGCCTGTTTCTAACTTAGTCACTCTATGATCCATATCAAGGATGCACAATTTATTTAATAGTCTTCTGTATGGACCAGTGTCAAAGGCCTTGCTGAAATCCAAGTATACTATGTCTAACGCTCTTCCATTGATCTAACTCTCTGGTCACCCAATGAAAGAAATTGATCAGATTTATTTGCCAATGTTTCCAAAAATTTCACTAGCCTCTGCTTTAGCAGTGATTTCATTAGTTTACTCACCACAGAAGTCAGACACCAGACATGGAAACAGGCAAGAGAAGGCTTTCTAGACTTCAAGAGCATGAAGATCATGGAGACAGAATAGCCTTTTCTGCACAAACACCTCTGCTCAAGACCCAAGCCATAAGACAGAATTGACTCCATGACCACTGGATCCCGAGCCAGCAGGCCCAGAGCATTCGGTAAGCGCAAGAGCCCTGCGATCCTGAGGTTTATCAGAACTGCCTACCAGGGACTCTGGGGCCAATCTGGGGATACAAAGATCACCCAGTTGTGTGACATCTCCACTTTGTATAGTACCTGACGCTGAGAGGCCACAGAAGGAAGATGTACAGAAGGTCTTTTGCTGGCCATGCCTAAAGCAGGATGTCGATGTACAACACATTGAACTTTCTCTGATGCTTGAAGAACAGAGGGACTTTGGCAATTGTGCCATCAGATCTATGGGGTAGATTTTATAACTTGCACGCACATGTATGCCCGATTTTATAACATGCGCGCGCCGAGCCCACTCCGAGCTGCACTGCCTTCTCCCGTTCCCTACCCTCCCACCCCACCTTCCCCTACCCCGCCCTTTCCCCCTACTTTTGTTGATTTCTTTTTTTTTTTTTTTAAACTTACTTCAGCCCTAGGGCCATGCTGAGGTCTCTGGCCATGCCCCGCCCCTTTTGTAAAGCCCCGGGACTTACACGCGTTGACGGGCCTTTCGAAAATAGGTCTGGCATGCGTAAATCTGGCCCTAAGTGGGGAAGACCCCATAGTTGAGTGAAGCCAAAAGGCCTCCGGACTCCGCTCCCACTCCCCTGGGTCCAGGAGGTTCTTGCTGAGAAAATCTGCCTGCATGTTACCCTTATCTGCAATCTGAGCTACTGACATCTGAAGATTATGCTCTGCCCACGGGAAGAGAAGACTTGTCTTTGTGAGTACTCTCAGACTGTGATGCCCCCTTGGTTGCTGACATATGCCACCGCCATCGCATTGTCCAAAAGAACCTTTATCGCCTTGCCCCTGAGGAGTAGAAGAAAGTGCTGATGCACCAAATTGATTGCACACACACTTCCAACCTGTTGATCGACAAGAGGCTTCAAGTGGGGACCACCGGCTCTGCATCACCTGCTGCATGCAATGCAACACCCCAGCCTGATAGGCTTGCATCTATTATCACCACTATCCAAAGCAGGCATTAACAGACCTACTCTTTAGAGCAGGTGAGAAGGCACTGTCCACCAGTAGAGAGATTACAACTGTCCCCAGGGAGGGAAGTCAGGTCCCATACTCCCGCGACTGGGGAGACCCTCTTTGCAGAAGGAAGGCCTGCAGTGGCCTCATATATGCCCTGGCCCAGGGAAAAACATCCAACGTCACCGCCATCAGGCCAAGAACCGGCAGGTAGTCCCAAGCCTTGGGAGCTCGCAGAACAGCGAACTTGCACACCTGCTGAATCACCTTGCTTATTTGTTCATCCCTGAGGCACACATTCCTCATGCAAATATAGAACAGAGCTCCCAAATACTGCAGAGACTGGGAGGGTTGGAGATTGCTCTTGGCAAAATTGATGACCCAATCCAAACCTTCTAAAACTTGAACCACTCGACGAGCCAACTGCATGGTTTCTGCATGGGACTTTGTGTGAATCTGCCAGTTGTCCAGATACAGATGGATCATAATGTCTTCACATTGACCATCACGACCACCATAACCTTGCTGGGGACGCGCAGAGCTGTTATAAGCCTGAATGGCAGTGCCCGAAAATGGAAATGCTCCTATAGCACACAAAAATGGAGCAAAAACTGATCCTCTGGATGAATGGGAATGTGGAAATAGGCCTCTGACACATTCAGAGAGCAGGAATTGCAGGAAGACATTCCAGAATCTTTCAGGTCCTAGTCAAATTTGACCAAGAGACCCCACAGCCAGAGGGGTCTTCAGAATATCTACAAAAAAATGCATGAGAAATTTGCATACTTTGGAGAACTAGTGCATTCTAATTTGTCTAGTGCATATTCACTTTGCATATCCTAAAAGAGCATTATCCAACCCTTTCCTGGAGGAACACCTAGATTTGCATATACAGGGGTCTCCAATGTATGCAGATTTATATCATACATATTCATTATGGATAACCTGAATTCCTGACTAGTTAGATATACTTCAAGGAGAGAGTTGGTAAACACTGTCCTAAAAACCCAACTCGGTAGTCGGGTAATGAGCACATATTTAGGAACCACTGTTCTAGTCGCCAACTTGGTTTTCTCTAGTTTCTTTTTAATTAATTTTTAAAAACTTTTCAACAGAATAAACTGGAATTAGATTAATTCATCATAGCAAAACAGCCAAAAATACTACATAAAAGAACATAGGAAGTTGCCATACTGAGTCAGACTAAGGATCAATGAAGCCCAGCATCTTGTTTCTAAGTGGCCAGTCGAGGATACAAGTACTTGGTAAATACCCGAACAGTACATAAATCCCATGCTTCTAGTGACAGTAATAAGCAGTGGCTATTCCCTAAGTCAATTTGATTAATAACAGTTTATGGACTTCTCCAGGAACTTGTCCAAACCTTTTATAAATACAGTACTGCCTTAACCACATCATCTCGCAATGAATTCCAGAGCTTAATTGTGCACTGAGTGAAAAATAGTTCTCAGATTTGTTTTAAATGTGCTACTTGCTAACTTTGAATGCCACATAGCCCTTGTTTATTTAAAAGAGTAAATAACTAAATCACGTTTACCCATTCTAGTTTTCTGATGATTATATAGACCTCTATTATATCCCTCCCTCAGCCATCTTTTTTCCAAGCTGAACAGCTCTAACCTCTTTAGCCTTTCCATCCCCTCTATCATTTTGGTTGCCCTTCCCTGAACCTTTTCCAGTGCAACTATCTTTTTTGAGATGCGGCAACCAGAACTGAACATAATACTCAAAGTGCAGTATTACCACGGACTGATACAAAGATACTATGACATTCTCTATTCTATTTACTATTACTTTCCTAATAATTAAGAACATAAGAAGTTGTCATACTGAGACAAAAGGTCCATCAAGCCAAGCATCCTGTTTCCAACAATGGCCAATCTAGGTTACAATCACCTGGCAAGTACCCAAATATTAAGTAGATCCTATGCTACTAATGCCAGTAATAGCAGTGGCTATTCCCTAAGTCAACGTGTTTAATAGCAGTTTATGCACATCTTCTCCAGGAACTTATCTAACCTTTTTTAAACCCAGCTACACTAACTACCCTAACATTTTATTTACTTTTTTTTGACAACAGCAGCACACTGAGCTGACAATTTCAGTGTATTGTATATGCTATCACCTGGTTAAACCACACAATAGTTAGCTGCCTGATTAAATAGCTGTACCTGGCATTTCACAGGGAGCCTGAACCATGATAACCACTGATCGACTGCCAATTGATTCTGATGTGGATCCCTAACCTCCTCCAACCCATTGAAATCAACAGTAATAGCTTACTAGAAAATGGCAAAAGTCACTACATGAAGCATTAGATACTATTGTACCTGTTAAAACATTTTGCTTTAAACATGGAAACTATGCCCCATGGTTCTCAGCTGAGTTAAAGGCTAAAGAGTAAGGTTTGAAGGACTGAGCACCACTGGCGAAGGAAAAAAATGTGAAGCTTCCCTTTTATCTTATCAGTAGAAACTCACACCTAGAGGGAAGCCATTGACCATGCCAAAAAAAGCTGGTTTTCACTTCATATCAATGAAGCCACCTCAGAGCTCAGTTAGCTTTTTAAAATTGTAAAGTCTCTCTCAAATGTCCTGCGTCTGATCACCTTGCAGCTACTCCTGCATCTTGTGAGGAGGTGGCTTTGTTCTTTTTAAGAAAAACCTCCCTGCTGAATGGCTCTTTTCCCTGTCTAACATCTTCAGACAATGAGGCCCCTGCTGAGCAATCTGCATATTGGGAGAGTTTCTCCTCAACTTCAAGTGCTGAAGTAGGTTCTATTTTTAGCACAATGAAGAACTCATACTGTGTTTTTGACACATGTTCAACAGCACTCAAAGTCCTGAGTGATGAGAACATAAGATGCGCCATACTGTGTCAGACCAAGGGTTCATCAAGCATCATGTGTCCAACGTGGCCAATCCAAGTCACGTATCTGGTAAGTACCCAAATATTAAATAGATCCAAAGCTACTATTCCTTATTGATTAATAGCAATGTTTGGACTTCTCCTCTAGGAACTTATCCAAACCTTTTTTAAACCCAGTTATATTAACTGCCATAACCACATCCTCTGGCAATACATTCCAGAGCTTAATTATGCATTGAGTGAAAAAGAATTTTCTCAGATTTTAAATAAGCTATTTGCTATCTGCATGGTGTGCCCCCTAGTCCTATCATTAGGCTGATGCAATATCATGTGTGTAAAAAATGTGCGTCCAAAGTGGATGCACAGTTTTTGAATGCAGCCACATCCACCTCTCCTGGATGCTCGATGCAATACTCAAATGAGCTGCAGTCTAAAAGGGACGTGCGATGGATAATTTGAGCGCCCCTAGTGCTCTGCATCGCGTGCCCAGGAAGTGGCTGTGTGTCCACAACAGTCTGGCCAGAGCTCCCTCCCCACTCCCAGGGAGGGCTGTTTCTGATTGGTCATTTTCACTGACAAGTGTCGTGAAAGGACCAATCCCCTTTCAGGACAGCCTTCTGAAAGGGGATTAGTCCTTTCACTAACATGTGACAGAGAATGGACCAATCAGCAGTAAGTGAAGCAGTGAATAAAAATTAAGTGTCTTGTGTGTGTGCAGGTTACCAAAACAGATGCTCAATTTAATAGCTTCCGTTTTATCCCATAGCGGCTAATTCACTGGCACAATATACATGGGCTCTGAGCATGTATATTGTGCGCCCCCAAATTTTGTTTTTACATTAAGACATTTTTTGCATGGTGCTGCTTTCTGTGGTTTTTCCTACTTAGTGGTTCCTCTTACTTAGTATTGTGATGATACTAAGTAGGAGGAACCACAGCAAAGCAGTTTTTTTGTTTTAAGTTGAGCCCTTGTTACACAGGAAGACTATATCTGCTCCAGGCAGGCATAAAAATTTGACTGGTTAAAAAGTGTGCTTCAGGTGCATGGGGATTTTTTGCATTGCGGGGTAATAGCTAATAGCCTCATCTACATGGAATTTACATATGACGAGCGCTATTAGCGACGCGTGTTTTGGACAAGCTGATCCCCTTAATGCATTGAGGGTTATGGACGAATGTCCAAAACGTGCGTTATCCTGTGCACTAGGCTCAGCGCATGATATTGCATCAGCCTAGGGGGAATAAATAACCATTATATTTACCTGTTCAAATCCTTTCATGATTTTGTAGACCTCTTTATAGACAACCTGGTTAAAGCCTCATTTATTGAGGGATATGTTCCACCCGCTTTAAAATCTGCTTCGGTCCATCCTACATTGAAGGCCACTACTTTGTGTTTGACAGAGCTATCTAGTTATCGCTTTCTCTCTACCATGCTGCTTCTTGCAAAGATTACAGAAAAAATTGTGCTCAATTAACTGCAAGAATACAGTGATGAAGATCTAATCCTTGATGTTTGCCAATTGAAGAAGGGTCTCCACAATAACGAGACCCTTCTTCTGTCCTCTCTTGACTTAATTAGGAGAAAATTTTACTCTGAAACCAAATTTCTATTGGTGCTCTTAGACATATAAGAAAATTATTACTTACCTGCTAATTTTCGTTCCTGTAGTACCATGGATCAGTCCAGACCGTGGGTAATGTCCCCAATCCAGCAGATGGAGTCAGCCCAAAACTTCGAGGGGGCGTCACCATAAGTACTACTACCCCCTCTGCAGGAGTTCAGTATCGAGAATATCAAAGCCCGAGTAATCAGAAACCCCCTGAATTGGATCAAGTTAAAACAAGACGGCAATAATGAGCCGCTGAATTTAAAACAGAGAAACTGTACCATCCCACCAACGGATGGGAGGTCACAACTCGTGTCGATCCCCAAGGAAAGAACAATCACAAATAGTGAAACGGGGAACACGTGAGAGAAGATAGTAAGAGAAGACAAGAAGACACTACTGTATAACAGCTGAGTCAAGTCAGACCCCAAGACAGCCGAGCAGGAGTAGAACCCAAAAGCGGTGGGCGTCTGGACTGATCCATGGTACTACAGGAACGAAAATTAGCAGGTAAGTAATAATTTTCTTTTCCCTGTACGTACCTGGATCAGTCCAGACCGTGGGATGTACCCAAGCTTCCCTAACCCGGGTGGGATTCTGCGAGGCCTGCTCGTAGAACCTGTTCGCCAAAGTGTCCATGGACAGACGAGGCGAGGTGTAGTCTGTAGTGTCTCGAGAACGTGTGTAACGATTTCCAGGTGGCCGCTCTACAGATTTCCTGCGAAGACACCGATCGGCTCTCCGCCCAGGAGGCCGCCTGAGAGCGTGTAGAATGCGCCACAATACCGGGTGGAGGAGTCCGCCCCGTCCCGATGTAGGAGGCGGCAATGCCGGCCTTCAGCCATCGGGCAATCGTAGTCTTCGAGGCCTGGGATCCCTTCCGGGGACCAGACCAAAGGACGAAGAGATGGTCAGAAGTCCGAAAGTCATTCGTGGCCTCCAGGTAGATCCGCAGAGTGCGCTTGACGTCGAGGAGACGAAGAGTCCGTGGCTCAGACGAGGAGAAGGAGGGCAGTTCCACCGTCTGATTCACATGGAAGGCGGACACCACCTTCGGGAGGAAGGAGGGCACAGTCCGAAGTGAAACGCCCGAATCGGTGAACCGTAGATAAGGCTCTCGACAGGACAGAGCCTGCAGTTCCGAAATACGCCGAGCGGAACATATGGCCACCAGGAACACCGTCTTGAGAGTGAGGTCCTTGATCGTCGCACTCCTCAGTGGTTCGAACGGAGGTCCGGACATGGAACGTAGGACCAAATTGAGGCTCCAAGAGGGACAAGGATCCTGCAATGGAGGCCGCAAGTGCTTGACACCCTTGAGAAAACGGAGGATGTCCGGATGGTGTAACAAAGATCCCCCTCCCCGCAGGAGGGAGCCAAGGGCGGCCACTTGGACCCTAAGGGAGTTGTAAGCGAGCCCCTTTTCCACTCCCGCCTGTAGGAACTGGAGGATCTGCGGGACAGACGCCTCCGTGGGTCTTGTGTTCCGGTCGGTACACCACAGTTCGAACACCTTCCAGACCCGCACATAGGCCACCGACGTCGAAGTCTTCCGAGACCGCAGCAGAGTTGACACTACCGCCTCTGGGTACCCTCGTCGGCGGAGGCGGCGCCTCTCAAAAGCCAGGCCGCAAGACAGAAGAGTTCTGCCTGGTCGAAAAATACCGGTCCCTGGTGTAGGAGGCGGGGAAGATGTCCCAGCCGGATGGGTCCATCGATTACCAGGTGGAGGAGATCCGCAAACCAAGGTCGTCTTGGCCACTCTGGTGCGACGAAGATCACCGTCCCCTGATGAACTTCTATTCGTCGGAGTACTCTTCCCACCAGCGGCCACGGTGGGAACGCATATAGGAGCAGATTGGCCGGCCACGGGAGCGCGAGAGCATCTACGCCCTCCGCTCCCCTTTCTCTCCGGCGACTGAAGAAGCGAGGCGCCTTGGCGTTCTGTGCGGACGCCATGAGATCCAGGTGGGGGGAGCCCCACCGCCGGACGAGTAGTTGCATGGCCGTGTCGGAGAGCGACCACTCTCCGGGGTCCAGGAGCTGGCGACTGAGGAAGTCGGCCTGGACGTTGTCCACGCCCGTGATGTGTGAGGCCGCGAGGCGGCGCAGATTCCGTTCCGCCCACTGCATCAGCATCGCTGCCTCTAGCGCGACCTGCGGACTGCGAGTGCCGCCCTGACGGTTGATGTAAGCCACCGTGGTCGCGTTGTCCGATAAGATTCTGACTTCCTGATTCCGAAGGAGTGGCAGGAAATGGAGGAGCGCCAATCTGACCGCTCTGGTCTCCAGGCGATTGATGGACCACTTTGATTCCTCCGCGGACCACGTCCCCTGCGTGGCGCTTCGGTCGCAGACGGCTCCCCAGCCGACGAGGCTGGCGTCGGTGGTCACCACCACCCAATTTGGTAGGTCGAGGGACACGCCGCGAGCCAGATTCCCCGGTACCATCCACCAGTTCAGGCTGTTCCTGGCGAACTGGGGCAGCGGAAGAATCACCTGGTAGTCCTGCGAGAGCGGTTTCCAATGGGACAGGAGAGCTCTTTGTAGAGGACGGAGGTGCGCAAAAGCCCAAGGAACCATGTCGATGGTGGAGCCCATCACCCCCAGGAGCTGAAGATAGTCCCAGGAGGTGGGAGCTGGTAATGCAGAGAATCGCTGTATATGTTCCCGTAGGGCGTGCGCCTTGTCCTGCCGTAGGAAAACCGCTCCCAGTCGGGTGTCGAAGGTCGCCCCCAAGAAATCCAAGCGCTGCGAGGGCACGAGGGAACTCTTGGAGAAGTTCACCACCCATCCTAGGGACTGCAGAAACTCTATCACCCTGGCCACCGCCGCCTGTCCATGTCGAAAGGACTTCGCTCGGATGAGCCAATCGTCCAGATAAGGATGAACTAGAATCCCCTCCTTCCGGAGGGCAGCCGCCACCACTATCATGATCTTGGTAAAGGTGCGCGGGGCCGTTGCCAATCCGAACGGAAGAGCCACAAACTGGAAATGCTGATCCAGGATCTTGAACCGTAGTAGGCAATGATGCTCCTGGCGAATGGGAATGTGAAGGTAGGCCTCCGTCAGGTCCAAGGAGGCCAGAAACTCCCCTCGATGAACCGCCGCGATCACCGAACGTAGCGTTTCCATGCGGAACCGGGCCACCCGAAGGGATCTGTTGACTTCCTTCAGGTCCAGGATGGGGCGGAAGGAACCGTCTTTCTTCGGTACGACGAAGTAGATGGAATAATGGCCCGAGCCCACCTCTCCGGAGGGTACGGGCGTAATGGCACCTATCTCCCACAATCTGTCCAGGGTCAGCTGCACCGCCCGTCGCTTGATGGCCGACCCGCAGGGAGAAAAGATGAACCGTCCCTTCGGAGGGCGGGCAAATTCCAACGCGTAGCCGTGTCCTATGGTGTCCAGAACCCACTGATCCGAGGTGATCCGTGCCCACTCCTCGTAAAAGAATGCCAGCCGTCCCCCGATCTTGGGAACGGCGGAGTGGGCGAGCTGAACATCATTGAGAGGATTTGGGCAAGGGCTGTCCCGCCGTGGGCGCGGCCCGCGCTGGGCGGCGCCCGCGAAAGGAACGGGACCATGGCTGAGCCCTGGAGGGAGGGGGCCGGGAGACCGCCGGCCTGTAACTCCTGTAGCGTCTTTGCGCCCTCGCTCTGGTCCGGGAGGACGGGAACGACCTGGTAGAGCGATATCTGTCTTCCGGCAGGCGATGGACCGCGTTTTCCCCCAGCGACTTGATGATCTGGTCCAGCTCCTCTCCGAACAGGAACTTACCCCTGAAGGGCAGGGAACCCAGGCTCGACTTGGAGGACGTGTCCGCTGCCCAGTTGCGGAGCCAGAGGAGTCGGCGCGCCGCCACTACCGAGGCCATGGAGCGTGCAAGGATTCTGAATAGATCGTAGGAGGCATCGGCCCCGTATGCCACTGCGGCTTCGAGCCGATCCGCCTGGGCGGCCTCCCCGGGAGGCAGCACCTGGGAAGTGAGCAGTAGCTGTACCCAGAGAAGGCTGGCTCGCTGGGCAAGAGAGCTACACATCGCTGCCCGCAGTCCCACTGCGGAGACCTCGAAGACCCGCTTGAGGAATACTTCCAACTTGCGATCCTGCGTATCCCGCAGCGCCGCTCCACCCGTCACCGGAATGGTCGTCCTTTTCGTGACCGCCGTCACCGCGGAGTCCACCCTGGGTACCTTGATGAGATCCAGAAAATCTTCCGGCAGCGGGTACAGCCTCTCCATGGCTCTGCTGCCCTTTAGCGCAGCTTCCGGGGAATCCCATTCCCGAGTGAGAAGTTGCAGGAACGACTCGTGGATGGGAAAAGCCCGCGCCCGCGGACGAAGAGCCGCCAGGACCGGGTCCCCCTTCTTCGAAGAAGTGACGACCGAGGGCGCGACTGGAGCTGGCGGGTCCGGCGGGGGATCGAGATCCAACCCCTGAATGATTTGTGGGATTAGGTCATCCAGCTCTTCCCGCTGGAATAGTCGCAGCGTGCGTGGATCCTCTCCCTCCGAGGTCGACTCCCCTTGTCCCGAACCGGCGGGGTCCGATCCTGGGGAGACTGGGTCCGAGCCAGCCCCCCCCGAGCCCACAGGAAGCCGGACGTTTGCGGGGAGCTGTGGGGCCCCCACGCCCCCCGGAGGGGGGGGGGGCCGAGGAGAGGGACGAAGGGCGCGGTAGTTTGGGGGGCGGAGGCCCCGTGGGAGCTGCCAGCTCCTGCAGGTACGCTGTGTGCATCAGATGAATAAACTCTGGGGAGAACCCCGGCCTACTCGGGGGAATCTCCGTGGGGGAAAAACCCGGGGGGCCCTGCTCCTGTGAGTCCAGCTCCGGATCTTCCTCCGGAAGCAGGTTCGGGGGAGAATCCCCTGAAGCCTCCCCATCCCCCAGCGCTGTCCGATCTTCCTCGCGTCGCAGCGCGTGCAAAATGGCCGCCGTTCCCGCCAAGAATGGGGGAGGGGCCGGCCCACGGCGCCCGGGCAAAGCTGACAATGGAAACCGAGTGCGGGGCCCGGACGTGCCTTCCCCCCCTGGGAGGCACCTGGCACAGATGCCCTCCCTGGAGATGCGCGAGCCGGGCTCGCCGCAGGCCGAGCAACGCGACGGCCGCAGCATATCCGGCGTTCAGAGGAACCACCCCCGGCTACTAAAGTCCCTCGGTGAGTCTCCGGGCGGGAGGGGGGGGGGGGGGGCCGCGAGACGGTGCGCCGCTGCGGGGGGGCCCGGACGGCCTGCACAACCCGCGGAGAAAACAAGCGGCGCCGCGGGGGGGCCTGTCCTGGCCTCGCAACCCGCTGAAGACGAGCACCCTGCTCCCTGCAGCCCACGAGGAGCGCACAAGATGGCCGCGGGAGCGAGGAAAATTGCTGGTAGGCCGGTCACACCGGCAGTCGTAATTCAGCTAGCTGAAAATAAAAACTACAGCCCAGCAAAGCAAGAAAAACAACTTACCCCGGCAAGAACACAGGCCGTGCTGAGGAAACAAAGGAGACAGAGAGCCAGCACAAGGAAGGAGCCCCGCCTCCCCAATTAATCAATTAGTTAGTTTTTTTTTTTTTTTTTTTTTTAAATAAAGCACAACTTGATCCAAGACAAGACAGAGACAGAGAAGAAAAATTCCAACTAAGGGAAAAAACAGAATAGGTTACAGGAAATCGGGAGCAAGCCCAGATTCCCCTACTCGCATCTGCTGGAGTCAGAAGATACTGAACTCCTGCAGAGGGGGTAGTAGTACTTATGGTGACGCCCCCTCGAAGTTTTGGGCTGACTCCATCTGCTGGATTGGGGACATAACCCACGGTCTGGACTGATCCAGGTACGTACAGGGAACTGCATTTGACACTTTGGATCACTCTATTCTACTGGGACTTTTGGAATACTTGGGTATCACTTCCACTGAACTTCCCTGGTTTTCCTCTTACCTATCTGCCCGCACTTTCTGTTGCTGACTGGTGATGATATGTTCTGTCTGCAAGTGTGCCTCTTGCATCTTCCCTGTCTGCCTCACTGTTCAACATTTCTCTCTCACCTCTATGTGCTGTACGTAGGAAACATGAAGAGTTATTCAACATGTATTCTGACGACAAAGGTTTTTTTTCCCCCTATAACATCAACATCTGGCAATGCCTTGGCCAAATTACTGAACTGCATCACTAAGAACATAAGAAATTGCCATGCTGGGTCAGACCAAGGGTCCATCAAGCCCAGCATCCTGTTTCCAACAGAGGCCAAACCAGGCCACAAGAACCTGGCAATTACCCAAACACTAAGAAGATCCCATGCTACTGATGCAATTAATAGCAGTAGCTATTCCCTAAGTAAACTTGATTAATAGCCGTTAATGGAAACATAGAAACATAGAAACATAGAAATGACGGCAGAAGAAGACCAAACGGCCCATCCAGTCTGCCCAGCAAGCTTCACATTTCTTTCTCATACTTATCTGTTTCTCTTAGCACTTTGGTTCTATTTCCCTTCCACCCCCACCATTAATGTAGAGAGCAGTGATGGAGCTGCAACCAAGTGAAATATCAAGCTTGATTAGTTATGGGTAGAAGGGGAAGTAGGGGAAGTAACCGCCGCAATAAGCAAGCTACACCCATGCCCATCTGCTTTACCCAGACCGTGCCATTCAGCCCTTATTGGTTGTTTTTCTTCTCCCCTGCCGTTGAAGCAGGGAGCTATGCTGGATATGCTTGTAGTATCAGTTTTTCATCTCCCCTGCCGTTGACTTCTCCAAGAACTTATCCAAACCTTTTTTGAACCCAGCTATACTAACTGCACTAACCACATCCTCTGGCAACAAATTCCAAAGCTTTATTGTGCATTGAGTGAAAAAAACTTCTCAGATTAGTCTTAAATGTGCTACTTGAATGCTAATAAAACAGAAAAGTGGCCAGGACCGAGCAATTTTCCCTCATCTTTCAGTTTTGAGAGTCAGACCATCCCTATTTCTACTCATGCCCAGAACATAATAATTGTTAATTCTGCCCTCATATTCCACCAGCATATTAACACTTTAATTAAATCCTCCTATTTCAAAATACAAATGTTTCGATTTGGGAAACCATTTCTTTCTCCTATTGATTTTTGGACTGTTGTCCATGCTTTAATTCTATCACCATTATATTACTGCAATTCCCTATTACTAGGCATACCCTCATCTTCATTCAAATCTTTGCAATTAGTGCAAAACTCAGTAGCCTCTCTCATGACTGGCACCTCTGTGTGTGTCTATATCTCCCCTGGATTAGCTAAATTACATTGGCTTCCTGTTGCAAGTTGTGTTCAGTTTAAAGTTCTGTGCTTGGCACCATACTGTTTATTCTCTTCTGTTCAGAAATATCAAGCTGCTTGCTCATTACACTTCACATCACAGAATTTCGTTGAGGTTTCTTCTCCTAATTTAGTAAGGCTTTCTTCATCACATGACAGAATGTTTACTGTAACTGCCCCCACCCTATGGAAAAAACTACCTGATGAAATCAGGTTAAGAATGACCTACTACGATTTAGAAAACTGCACCTGTTCTCACTTGCCTATAACATATAGTCCTTAGCAACCTCAATGTGATATGGTTTTTGCTTGCTCTATTTAGTTTTTGATTGCTTTGTTTTGTTTGTCATATCTGTCTGCTCCTAATTTGCTCATTGATGTTTTGTAATTGTTTTTGGATTGTGTGTAATGATCTAAACTGCTGAGAATTATAGATCAGTGGAATGTTATTAAAAAACAAAAAATAAATACAATTCAAAGGAAGATTAGATTGTAGCTACTAGGAACATATTGATGAGTATAAGAAACAAAACTAGGAAGAATATAATTCAACAGGTGAGTAACCAAATCCCCATTCCCACTTCTAAAGAAAAAGAAGAGCCTCATAATAAAAGCCTATAAGCTACCATTTACAAAATCCCAGCAGCTTTCAGGGGATCGAAACTAATGCAACCTTAGGCTGTAATTGAAAGTCAGTGGTCTTCTTTCTAACGCATATGGGGATAGACAAAGATCTAGAGGCTAGATAGGGAAGGTATGATAGAGATATCTAAATATTTCAAAGGCTTCCATGCACAGGAAACGAGCTGCTTTCAATGCAAAGGAGGCTGTGGAATGAGGGGTCATGGGATGAGGATGAAAGGGGGTAGGACTCAGAAATCTTAGGAAATATTTCTTTACGAGGATAGTAGATATATGAAACAGCCTCCCAGTGGAGGTGGTAGAGACAAAAACTGTATTTGAATTCAAGAAAGCCTGGGATAAGCAGAAATTTCTTATCTGCTTTCCTTTCCATTAGTCCTGCTACACCATTCCAGTCCTTGGCAAGTGATTCCCCCTACGAGTAGATGAAGCAGATTATACTGTTTCCTCACTGTGACATTACAACCACTATTTAGGGGTGGTGCCAAGCAGCAGGAAACCATTAACCTTCTGACAAAGTTTCGGATCAGACCCCATCCATACCAACTGAAGTTCATACAATCAAGAACACAAACCCCTGAAAAGAAGCTTCCCTGTAAGCTGAACCAGAAAAAGGAAAGCAAGGAAGAAAAGCAAGTTTGCTTACAGTAAACGATGTTTCCGTAGATAGCAGGATGAATTAGCCAATTCTGGTTGCCGCATCTCAAAAAAGATACAATTGCGATGGAGAAGGTACAGAGAAGGGCTACCAAAATGATAAGGGGAATGGAACAACTCCCCTATGAGGAAAGACTAAAGAGGTTAGGACTTTTCACCTTGGAGAAGAGACGACTGAGGGGGGATATGATAGAGGTGTTTAAAATCATGAGAGGTCTAGAACGGGTAGTTGTAAATTGGTTATTTACTCTTTCGGATAATAGAAAGACTAGGGGGCACTCCATGAAGTTAGCATGGGGCACATTTAAAACTAATCGGAGAAAGTTCTTTTTTACTCAACGCACAATTAAACTCTGAAATTTGTTGCCAGAGGATGTGGTTAGTGCAGTTAGAATAGCTGTGTTTAAAGAAGGAATGGATAAGTTCTTGAAGGAGAAGTCCATTACCTGCTATTAAGTTCACTTACGGGCGGATTTTCAGAGCCCTGCTCGCGTAAATCCGCCCAAAACCGGGCGGATTTACGCGAGCAGGGCCCTGCGCGCCGGGAAGCCTATTTTACATAGGCCTCCCGGCGCGCGCAGAGCCCCGGGACTCGCGTAAGTCCCGGGGTTCTCCGAGGGGGGCGTTTCGGGGGCGGGTACGGGGGCGTGGCTACGGCCCGGGGGCGTGGCCGCGCCCTCCGTACCCGCCCCCAGGTCGCGGCCCGGCGCGCAGGAGGCCCGCTGGCGCGCGGGGATTTACGCCTCCCTCTGGGAGGCGTAAATCCCCCGACAAAGGTAAGGGGGGGGGTTTAGACAGGGCCGGGCGGGTGGGTTAGGTAGGGGAAGGGAGGGGAAGGTGAGGGGAGGGCAAAGGAAAGTTCCCTCCGAGGCTGCTCCGATTTCGGAGCGGCCTTGGAGGGAACGGGGGTAGGCTGCGCGGCTCGGCGCGCGCCGGCTATACGAAATCGATAGCCTTGCGTGCGCCGATCCAGGATTTTAGCGGCTCCGCGCGTATCTACTAAAATCCAGCGTACTTTTGTTTGCGCCTGGAGCGCAAACAAAAGTAGGCTATTCGCGCTCGTTTTAAAATCCACCCCTTAGAGAATAGCCACTGTCATTAGCAATGGTAACATGGAATAGACTTAGTTTTTGGATACTTGCCAGGTTCTTATATCCTGGATTGGCCACTGTTGAAAACAGGATGCTGGGCTTGATGGACCCTTGGTCTGACCCAGTATGGCATTTTTTTATGTTCTTATGTTCTTAATCTTGTGTTGGGAACTGTATAGATAGCTGCTGCCATGTGTCCCAGGACTGTGGGAACTTGACACGCTGTCGGACGTGGTGTTAGGCAGAGAGATTGCAACAGACGACGCATCTCTACTGTCCTGAGGTAGGAACTCTCGTGTCCTGATGGTATCCAAGCGCGCGCCAATGAATTGAAGAATCTGCGTTGGCTAGAGAATGGATTTCTGGAAATTGACTAGTATTTCCAGACAATCCAAGCACTGGAGCTTCTGGTGTAGATGGCGTCAGAGTTTCGGGATGCGATGCCACTAACAGCCAATCATCCAGATATGGAAAGATGCGGATGCCTAGTTTCCGTAGATGCGCCACTATTACTGCCATGCATTTTGTGTAAACTCTGGGGGCCGCTGAGAGACCAAATGGGAGGACTCTGTATTGATAATGTTGGTTCTGAAATTGGAAGGAGAGGTATCGCCACGAAGAGGGGTTGATCGATATGTGCGTGTACACATCCTTCAGATCGATGGAACACATCCAGTCTTTGGGTTGCAGACGTGGTAGAATATTTTTTTTTTAAGGATACCATCTTGAATTTTTCCTTGGTTAAGTGTTTGTTGAGCTCCTGGAGATCTAAAATTGGTCGGTGACCTCCTGTCCTTTTCGGAATGAGGAAGTATGGTGAATAAAAACCCTTGTGTCGAGCATATGGTGGGAATCAATTGGATTGTTGTTGCTTCTGAAGGGATAGTATTTCCTCCCGTAGTAGTGATTGGTGTGGATATTGTACTTTGCAGACAGGATGCGTGAGTTGAGGTTTTGTAACAAACTGTAGCTGGTATCCTTTTCCACTACTTCCAGAATCCACTGGTCTGATGTTATATTCTTCCATTCGAATTAGTGAGTCGCAATTCTGCCTGGCAGATATAGACGGGGTAGTGGTGGCGGTATCTCTAAAAAGAGGACTGAATCTTAGCGGAAGTCGTAGTCTGTTGACTCTGTGGGCGTTGTCCTCGCGGTCGGCCCCTTCGCTGCTGTGCTTGATTTTGAGGTTGTTGTTGAGCTCGCTGCAGCTGAAGATAAGGTTGAGGTCGATATGATGGGTACTGTCGCATCGGCCTATTCGGATAGGACTGTTTGCACCCTGGATTATAGTATTTTCTCTGCGATGAGAATCTGGATGGTTGAGTCAGGGACTGGACCGCTACTGCCTGTTCTTATAAGTTAGCTACAGTCTCTTGAAATTTATCCCCAAAGAGACTGTCCCCTTTGCAAGGTAGACTGGCAAGTTTTGAATGTAGGTCCTCATGGATGGCGCTTGAGCGAAGCCATGCGAGCCTTCTCGCTGTTATTGCCGAGGCGGATATGCGAGAGGAAGTTTCAAAAGGTTCATAAATTGTCCTTAATAGGTGTCAGAAACCTTCTTCCATATCATTCAGTTGATGATTCGACTGTGTACAGATGTTCCGATCCCGGAACATTTCTTTTCATTTGTTGAACGCACTCAAACAAATATTGGACATTATAAACTGATGTTGCTGAATGTGTGCAGACAACATTGCTCCCTGGAAAAACTTAAGAACCATATGCCATACTGGGTCAGACCAAGGGTCCATCAAGCCCGACATCCTGTTTCCAACAGTGGCCAATCCAGGCCATAAGAACCTGGCAAGTACCCAAAAACTAAGTCTATTACATGTTACCGTTGCTAATAGTAGCGGTGCTTATTATATAAAAGTCAACTTAATTAATAGCAGGTAATGGACTTCTCATCCAAGAACTTATCCAATCCTTTTTTAAACACAGCTATACTAACTACACATCCTCTGGCAACAAATTTCAGAGTTTAATTGTGTGTTGAGTGAAAAAGAACTTGCGTGCAAACTCGTCAAGGAGCTTTTGATCCTTACCCGGTGGGACAGAGGCATGGAGCTTGGATCTTTTGGCCCTCTGCACCACAGATTCCATGACAAGTGAGGAGTGTGGAAGTTGTTGGACCGAATAGCAGAGATCGTTCTTCATTCTAAACTTTAAATCAGTTTTTTTGGATACGGCTGGAATGGAAAATAGTGTTTCCCACAACTTGTCAAAGACTGAATTTAATATCTTATGCGAAGGCAAGGATGTAGGCTCAGCCGGTACGTCAATATCTTGAGTAAATCTAAGGTATCTGTCCGAGGATCTTGCAGTTTCTGTATCTCAAGATTCAACAGCAATCCAACTTTTTCCAGGAACTTCGGATATGATAGATCCTCCGGCGGAGAGTATGGGTCCGGGGGATCTTCCGGGGGATCAGATGGGAATCCCGTGGATGAGGACGGCAATGTTTGAGGGGAATTTGGGTCCGTATCGTACCCCAGTTCTTGGTCAATGCGTACAGGCACCGCTGGTGGTGGTGTTCGCTCCTTTAGCAGTGTTGCTGTCGCTTCCTCCTAGGAGGACGACGGGGAAGAATGTGGTGCTTCACTGCCCGCTGGTGAAGTCAGCATGTCAAACGATGATTGCATGACTCCAAAAAAGTCAGAGAGGGCCAGCGAAAGCTGCATAAATTTCTCTTTCATTTGGGTTGGCATTTTTGGCTTGGAGCCAATTCGGGCTGGTTGAGACGGTGGAGTCTCGTCTCTTCTCCTTTTCAGTTGCGGTCCCTGTGGGAATTCGTCAGTCAGGCCATGCTTGGATGATTTAACAGAGCAGATCCTGACCGATGAGCAGGATGACCGTGAAGAAGAATGTGACGTAGTCCGCCCTCTTTTGTTGCCCGATGACTACTTCTGGAAGAAGCCTTCCGGGCTCGGGAACGTGGATGCGTCAAGGGTATCATAGTCTGCGTCGATCCCGACGCATGGTGCAATATTCTTGACCCTGTTTGCGTCATGAGTGATCCAGATGTCCTGGATGGTGCTCCGTGTGTCTCTGTCGACGCCTTGTGCATCGCTGCTGATGCCGAGAGCGTCGCTGTTGACACCATATGCGTTGTTCTTGATGCCTTATGCGCTGATCCCGACGCTTCTCTGTGGGAGAGCTTCGATTCCGATTTTCCCTGCGACTCCTTTGATGAATGGGGCGTCGCTCCCGACGCTAGCGGAGTCGATTTCGGCTCAGTGTGCGTCGATCTTTATGTCGAGGGAATCTTCTTCGATGCTGTCGACGTCGGCGTCAACGCTGGCGCCGACAGTACCAAGCTTTGAGGCATTTTAGAAGCGTTGCGTTGTTCATGTGACTTAGCGTCCCCCGTCTTCAATCATTTCTCGCTGTGAGGAGCCCCTCCGACGCCAGCAATTGAGGCAGGGACGGTTCCCTGCACCTTTTTGAGGCCTTGTGGCGCAGTTTGTCCTCCGACTTGCGGGCCATCCGAACCCCCAGTCCTGGGGGTGTGGGGATCGACGGACGCTGACAGTCTTACCTTCGGGCCGGATTCCTTCACTGGCCCCGGAGAGGAATGGGCCTCTGAAGGTGGGCCATGTGATTCAGCTGTCGCTATTTTAAGTTGCTGAATCTTCTGATCTCGCTGCCGCTGACCTCACGGCAACATCCAGTCGCACTGAGGGCATGAGGCTTGAATATGATTAGGCCCCAGGCACCGATAGCATGTACATTTTTTGAACCCGGAGGGCCTTGGAATCGTCATTCTCTCTGGGGCTGAGTGCGATCCCGCACGCGGAAAGAAGAGACTGAGGAGAATCTCTTCTGCTGCGAGAGAAAGCATACGCAGCCGCACAGAGCAAAGCTCTGTATTCTACTTCTGAAGCTCCGCCTCCTAGGCCCTGAAGGACAGTTCCCCCATGACAGCATAGCTAATTCAGCCCTGCTATCAACGGGAAAACAAGAGGTGTTGAAAGCCCACAACACATCAACAAGTTCCCAAAAAGACATTCTGTACTAGACTCTGAGAAGAAACAGCCTCATTTCCCAAGCGGGTCCTGGACTGAGGTAGCAGGACTATTGGAAAGGAAATTAGCAGGTAAGAAAATTTCTTCTTCCATCTTGTTCTGCTATACTAGTCCAGACCTCGACAAGTGGGAAAATTAAAGCTCTGTATACACAGTTGGGCAGAAGGGAGAGCTGCTCGGAGAACCCCAGCACCGTATCAAACAGAAACATAGAAATGACGGCAGAAAAAGACCAAACGGCCCATCCAATCTGCCCAGCAAGCTCCCACACTTATTTTCCCATACTTATCTGTTTCACTGACCACCAAGTTCACGGCCCTTGTTGGTAACTTTTTGATTCAAATTTCCTGCCACCCCCTGCCGTTGATGCAGAGTAATATTGGAGTTGCATCAAAGGTGAATCATTAGGCTTAATGGTTAAGGATAATAACCGCTGTAACAAGCAAGTTACCCCGATGCTTGTTTACCCAGACTGCACAGATCAATGCCTTGTTGGATGTTGTGTGAATGTAAATCCTCTTTTCCACATTTCCCCCTGCCGTTGAAGCAGAGAGCAACACTGTATATGCATTCAAAGTGAAGTATCAGGCTTAATTGGTTCAGGGTAGTAACCGCCGCAATAAGCAAGCTACCCCCATGCTTATTTGTTTACCCAGACTGTGTAGTTCAGTCCTTGTTGGTTGTTGTCTGAATGCAAATCCACTTTTCCACATTTCTCCTTGCTGTTGAAGCAGAGAGCAATGTTGGAGTTGCATTAACCGTGGGAAGGCTTGAGTATGGGTAGTAATCACCAGGTATTAGCCACCATTCCAGCAAGCCACCCCCCATGGCTCTTCTCTTCATTCCCAATCTCTAGCTTTTATGGATCCACAGTGTTTATTCCATGCCCCTTTGAAATCCTTCACAGTTTTAGTCTTCACCACTTCCTCTGAAAGGGCATTCCAGGCATCCAACACCCTCTCTGTGAAGAAATACTTCCTGACATTGGTTCTGAGTCTTCCTCCCTGGAGTTTCAAATCGTGACAAATAGTTCTACTGATTTTTTTTTCCCCAACGGAAAAAAGGTTTGTTGTTGACCATGGATTATTAAAACCTTTCAAGTATGTGAAAGTCTGTATCATATCACCCCTGCTCCTCCTCTTCTCCAGGTTATACATATTTAGGTTCTTCAATCTCTCTTCATAAGTCATTTTATGAGGACCATCCACCTTTTTGGTTGCCGTTCTCTGGACCACGTCCATCCTGTCTCTGCCCCTTTGGAGATACGGTCTCCAGAACTGAACCCAGTACTCCAGGTGAGGCCTCACCAAGGTCCTGTACAAGGGGATCATCACTTCCTCTCTCTTACTAGATATTCCTCTCTCTATGCAGCCCAGCATTCTTCTGGCTTTAGCTATCGCTTTGTCACATTGTTTCGTAGACTTCAGATCGTTAGACACTATCACCCCAAGGTCTCTCTCCTGCTCCGTGCACATCAGCCCTTCACCCCTCATCAAATACAGTTCTTTCGGATTTCCGCACCCCATATGCATGACTCTGTGTCCTCCTTTGCCAAAACATCCAGCCAGTAGTGCTTCATGGTTATGCAACGAAGACCAGGTAGCTGCTCTCACCTCAGTCACGACACTGACACCGCCCTCGTGGAGTGAGCTTGAACCAACTCAGGCATCTTCCTACCCTTCAACACATAAGCCAATTCAATAGCCTCCTTTATCTAGAGGGCCAGAGTAACTTTTGAAGTTGCATTCCCCTTATACGGACCTCCACAGAGAACAAATAGTCTGTCGGATCTGAAAGTTACCTCCAGGTAGCGACGATGCAGCCTTCGCACAACCAAACATCTTAGAGAACAGTACTCAGATCCACATTCCTAGCAGGAAAAAACCAGGAGATTGATCACTTGATTGATGTGAAATTCAGAGTTCACCTTCGGGAGAAAACACAGCACTGGATGGAAGCACACTGCATCAGTTAAAATTACCGGAAATGAATCATGACAAAACAAGGTTTGACATTCCAAAATCTGCCTAATGGAACAAATAGTCACCAGGAAAACTGCTTTCAAGGACAGATCCTTTAACAAAATCTTCAGCAAGGGCTCAAACAGAGCCCTCAAGATCAAATTAAGGTCCCAAGGAGGAACAGGAGGGCAAAAAGGAGGCTACAACTGCTTAAAACCTCACAAAAAACAGGACACATTCAGATGAGCTGCTAGAGAACGCCACCCAAACGACCTTGGTAGCAAGAAATAACCGCTACCTGTACCTGTAATGAATTGGAGGCGAGCTCTTGATCCACACCCCCTTGGAGAAAGGCCAGCATACATGGAATAGTTGCCTCAGAGCAGTGCTGGAAGTACCGGGATTGGGGTAGAGGGTCCCTCGCTCCCAGCACAATAAAAAAAGGTATTGATTGGGATGGGCAGGGGGCAGTTGTCATGATTCTTCATTGTGGGTAGGTGGGGAGGGAAGGCAGGGAGGCAGCCGGCGTATTTAACAATCATGACCAGGGAACACTTTTTCAAGTTTTAAAAAGGTTTGGGGAGGGGGCGGGGTAGGAGACTACAGGCTGCAAAGACTATTATTACGCTTTAGGAGGGGAGGGATGGGATTGACTGCTCTCTAATCTTACTTTTATTTTGTAGAGTCATGACAGTGCTACTTAGCCGGATATCTCTTAAAAATACAAGGTTAAGTAACATGCTATCCTGCTCAGAAGCAGGCCTAAAGTCATCCGGCTAACCTAGCCACATATACCTGATATTCAGCTAGGTTAGCTGGATAACAACCTCTACCCAGAATGCCCCTGAAACACCCCATATAAGGGCTGAATATAACCGTGTAAGCCATTTAGATGGATAACTATTACATTATCCATCTAAATGGCTTTTGAATATGGACCTCATCAATATCAAGGAAGAAGCATTTCCCTTCTTATGGAGCTGGTGCCACTCAAGAGCCAAGCCATAAGACAAAATGGAGCCAGATCTTCCATGACGGCTCTTGAGATGCAAGGGTTTGTCCACCTGCAGACACATGAGATCTATGAACCTAGGCATGCACGGCCAGTCCAGCACCACGAGAAAGAATTTGAGTGCAACAGGGTCTATCCTCTGTAGCAACCTGCCTATTAGTGCCCATAGAGGAAAGATGTACAGCAGCTCCACCACCAGGCAAGCTGCACAAGGGCATCAATTCCCATCAACAACCCCTGCTCTTTCAGCAGAATGAAGAAGCAGCCCACTTTCGTGTTCCAACAGGTTGCCATCAGATCCATTGACTGCAAATCATTTGAAAGACTTCCAGGCTTCGTTCCCATTTCCCAGAATCTAATAGATTGCCACTGAGGGAATTTGCCTGTACGTTCTCCTGCCTGGTGATAGGTGTCCCACAGTACCTGCAGATGCTCCTCTGCCCAAGGAAAAAGAAGCAAAGTCTCCACTGAGACATCCCGGCTACAGGTTCCCTTCCTGACAATTTACATATGTTACTGCTGTGGCATTTTCCAAAGAGGACCTGAACGGCCCTAAAGCAATGGAAGTAAATGAAGTAGCACCAGGCGAATGGCCCTGGTCTCCAGCCAAAACGTCTCCTCCAGAGTCCAGCAACCCTGGGCCACCTGATTCTAACAACAAGCCCCCCCAACTGGAAAGACTTGCATCTGTTGTCAAGTCCCAGGAGGGAGTGACCAGGCTGACCCCTTTTAACAGATGCGCAGGCAGCAGCCATCAGCAGAGTGACTTGCACACTGACAGATAGTGGAAGCCGAATTCTGTAGTCCTGGGACTATGGTGACCATTGTGTCAGGAGGGAAGCCTGAAAGGGACGCATGTAAGCCCTGGCCCATAGAACCAAGTCCAGAGTCGTCGCCATTAGACTGAGCACCTGCAGGTAATCTCAAGCAGAAGGAACTGGGAGATCCAGCAATCTCTGGACCTATTGGAGTATCAGGTTCATCCTCTTGACTGTAAGGCAAACCTACTCGATTCTCAAGCCAAGCTCCAAAGTACTCCAAGGGACTGGGTGGAAAGAAGATTACCTTTTGCAAAATTTACCACCCGGCCCAAGCTTCTAAAACTTGAACTACCCGACGAAACATGCGCACCGCCTCCTGATGAGACAGTGCCCTGAGTAACAAGTCGTTGAGATATAGGTGGCCCAGAATTCCCTTGAGCTAGAGCTGCTGCCACCACGACCATTACCCTTGGTAAACATTCATGGTGCCGTTGCTAGACCGAAGGGCAATGCTTGAAACTGGAAATGCTCCTGCAGGACACAAAAACAGATACCTCTGATCCTGTTACTGAATGGAAATGTGCAGATAGATCTCCGACAAATCAGGGAACACAAGAATTCCCCTGATCAACAGCGGTAAGGATGGAGTGCAGAGTCTCCATTGAAAATGGGTAGCCCACTGGCTGCAATTCACTCCACTGAGATTCTGTATGGGGCAAAAGGACCAGTCCCTTCTTGGACACCACAAAATAAATGAATAGAACATCTTCCCCCATTCGAATGAAGGCACCAGCATCACTGCCCACAAGAGTTGTTACTTCAGCAAAGTCTCGCAGACAACACACTGCTTGGCCAGAGAGGAACAAAAATACTAAGAAAATGTCTTGAATGGGCTGCTGTAAATCCAGTGTGTAGCTGGAGTGAACAATCTCCACTAATTGGACGTTATATGGGTCCACTTCCTGTAGAGCTCCTGCAGATGGCCCTCTGTAGGAGTTAACCACATCCGTAGGAGTTAAGAGCCGAGAAAGCGGTCCCCAAGTATTGCCTTCCTGGCTGGTAATGGTTGGGAGCACAAAACTGCCCCACTCCCTCCCAGCCCTTGTCCTCTGGAAGGTGCTGGTGCCTAGGATTCTCTAATTTCAGGACCAACTGGTCCAGATCTTTGTCAAACAGCCAGACTTTGAAAGGCAGCTTGCCTAAATGGACTAGGAATCTATTGCCCAATTGCACAGCCATGTACAACGACAGAGAGGGCCACCCTCTGAGCAGAGCTCTGAAGCAAACTGTAAAAGGCATCTGCCAAAAAGGCAATGGGGGATTCCACTTCCTCGCTGTCTGGAAGTTGCTGAATCCAACGAAGGAGGGCCTGGACCACAAGCGCTGAGCAAATTGAGATCTGGACCGCTGTCACAGACGAAAAAAACGCTTCAAAAGGGGGTTTCATCTTCCTATCTTGTAGGTCCTTCAAAGACGCACCCCCTTCCACAGGAATAGCGATACGCCTAGTTATGGCGGTAATCAGAGCAACCACCGTAGGAATCTTAAAAAACGTTTGCAGCGTATCTGGAAGAGAATATAGTTTCTGTAGGAGTTTCACCTCTCAGAGCTGCATCTAGGAACTCCCACTTCACTAGCATCATTTACCTCCACCTCAGGGTGTAGCAGAAAAGTGGTAGTGAACTTCCTTTTCCCTTTAATTCTAAGATCTCACACTGGAGTCTCTGGAGGCAAAAGAACATTTGTTCTACTAAAACACCAATTTCATGAGGACTTCCGGCAATGAAGCAAGGCTGAGCAGACATCAAAGCTCTGTGCTCCTCAGGAATCTGTGTGAATCTTGCAATGAAGAAGGTACAGAGAAGGTTGACCAAAATAATAAAGGGGATGGAACAGCTCCCCTATGAGCAAAGACTAAAGAGGTTAGGGCTGTTCAGCTTGCAGAAGAGACAGTTGAGGTGGGATATAATAGAAGCCTTTAAAATCATGAGAAGTCTAGAACAGGTAAATGTGAATTGGTTACTCTTTCGGATAATAGAAGGACTAGGGGGCACTTCATGAAGTTAGCATGTAGTACATTTAAAACTAATCAAAGAAAATTCTTTTTCACCCAATGCACAATTAAACTCTGGAATTTTTTGCCAGGGGATGTGGTTAGTGCGGTTAGTGTAGCTGGGTTTAAAAAAGGTTTGGATAAGTTCTTGGAGGAGAAGTCCATTACCTGCTATTAATCAATTTGACTCAGAAAATAGCCACTGCTTTTACTAGCATGGGATATACTTAGGGGTAGATTTTCAAACCACCGCACGGGCATACATATGCGGGCGCTACCCGGCGTGCCAACATGTCCGCCCAATTTTATAACTTGTGTGCGCAAGTTATAAAAATCGGGGGTTGGCGCGCGCGCAAGGGTGTGCACACTAGTGCACCTTGCGCGCGCTGACACCCGCAGGCTTTCCCCGTTCCCTTCCCCCTAACCTTTCCACCACCCCTTTCCCTAATTTTTCCTCCCCAGCCCTACTCTAACCCCCTCAAAATTCTTGTCCAAACTTTTGCGCCTGCCAGCATGTGATCCTCTGACACAGCAGCAAATGGCCACTGTGTTAGAGGCCTCTGGCCCTGTCCCACCCCCAGACCGCCCCTTTTTGCAAGCCCCAGGACTTACACGCATCGCTGGGCCTTTTGAAAATAGGCCCAGCACGCGTAACCTTTTGAAAATCCGGCCCTTACTTTTTTGGTAATTGCCAGGTACTTGTAGTCTGGATTGGCCACTGTTAGAAACAGGATGCTGGGCTTGAAGGACCATTGGGTCTGACAGAGTATGGCAATTTATGTTATGTTTTTATCTTTCATCATTTTTGGTTGGAACTGAGTTTTAAAATTGTTATAGGGAGGTATATGTTGTCTACATTCATGGATAATTTTGTCATTAAAAAAAAACCTTGTGATAAGGCGAGCAGATAGAAAGAAATGGTGATGGAAAACGTGGCCCTGCAGAAAGAATAAGGTGCCGGAAACATATGTGCAAGCAGAAACAGTTTCAGATGCATTGGTTTGGGAATTAACTAAGGCAGGGTGCAAAGTGCTAAATCATCAATTGCAAAAATTGCAATCATCGCTGGATGAGCTGCATCATAAATTTGAAAACAACTAACTAGCATACAAGGTGCTTGACACTTTAGTGAGCCAACACGAGAAATTGCTGGATAATGTTGACATAGAAATGGCATGCTTGCAGAATAAAATATCAAGTGCTGGAATGTAAATTGGTTGATTTAGAAAACTGCAGTACGAGTGGGAGTACCAGAATCAGTACAGGGGGGAAGCTCTCCTCCCTTGGTGTGAATCCTGATTGCTGAGACACTCAGTGTTGCTGGCATGGAGCATCTAATCCTGGTTAAGTAGGCGCACACAGATTGGGGCTTACTGTAAATGCCTTGACCAAGCCAAGTGATCACCAAATATTTAAATTTCACATAGAAGATGAAGATTCTGGAGGCGTATCATAAATGTAAGAAGTTCCTTTATGTAAGTAGTAAGCTGCTTATTTTCTCAGATTTCGCAGCGAAGCTGTTGGCTGCCCAAAAACAGATGACGCCATACTGCTCGGTACTCTTTATTAGAAGGGAAACAATTTTTTCTACAGTACCCTGCGCGCCTGAAAGTTTTCTACAAAGGGGAAAACCCCATGTTTACCACCAAAGAATAGGCAAGGTCGTTTATGGACACAATATGAGTTTGAAAGCAGGAAGGAATGGGTTAAAGCTTTATCTTGTTGAGATACCAAGGTCCTTTGCCAAGTTTTCTTTTTGAGTGACTTCCTAGAGAACAATGCACAAATTGTACTTTTTTTTTTTTTTACTTTTTTTTTTTAGTAGTTATGGTGAAGGATGCCATTTAGTTTTGGACTAGGATGGTGAATGCCTGATATTTGCCTGCCTACACCTATCAGAACTTAACATTATGTCCATGATGTTTCAACCTTTTCCTTTTGTGAGTAGTATGTTTATTGTGTTATCTAAATCAAGTTCCACCAAGGCTTATGTATATTCTCACTGGCCCCAGAGGCCACGTTTAAGACCATGAGCTCCAGGGTGCACCAATACTCTGAAATTGGAAGAAGAACTGCATTAAAGCTTGAGCCAAGCGGGCTGTGCTGGGAATGCGAGAAGAGCCTGATTTGAAGTTCGTGGGGTTACATATATGCATTTATGGTTATGTGTTTGATGACTGTGGCTGAACCCCTGCGATGTCACCATAAAACTATGGAAGCTTCTATGGGAGAGACCTAGTTCTGGGAGGGGGAGTCTAGGCTGGGTAACTATCTCTTGTATATCTGCTTATTTATTTATTTGCTTAATCTCTTGTAATGATGGGTGGCCAAAAGCAGTATTAAAATATATACATAAATACAAAAAAAAAAAAAAAAAAAAAAAAAATAAATATATATATATACACACACAACACATTGAACATAGATGACTTGCACTTCCCTATAAAGAGGAAAAAAAACCCAACTGATCTTTGCAAGCGTCAGGTAAATGTGGCCTTTATCCAGGAAACACACTTGGAAGATCAGGAACGTCAAAAACTAGAGAGAATGGGTGGGGCTATGTTTCTACTCATCATTCACCTCTAGGCAATGTAGAGTAGCCATACTAATTAATAAAAATGTACAGTTTGATCGGGAATGTGTTCTAGCAGATCTAAAGGGAGATATATAATAGCTATGAGGATCTTGCAAGTTATATAAGTTGTATTAAATAATATATATATGCCCCGAATTCTTACTCCCATGGGTTTTGTAGTATTTTATTTTATTTTATTTATTTGTGTTTTTCTATACCGGCATTCACGGAAGTTCGTATCATGTCGGTTTACATAAAACAAGGGGTGAGCAATACATTATAACGTGCATAACTAAAACATAAGAGTTTATATAGTTTATATAGTATATTTGAGAAATTCTCTCAATAGAATGGGGTATTCTATTTTCTTGGGTGGTGATTTCAATATTACTGACAACTCCCTAGTGGACTGCAAGCCATCTAATTCTCCCAGGAAATCACAGGCAGAAATGGGCATAGGACTCATGTCGTGAGCTTCAGTTGATTGATTCATGGCGGACATTACACTTGGAGGACAAAGTTCACCTTTCTTTCTCACGTGCTTCAAGTCCATACCCGCATAGATTATATTCCGAGAGCTGAAACTTTGTTTGATATGTTGCCTAACAGTTACCACAAATGTATCCTTCTCAGATCATAAAATGGCATAAAGGTAGGGCAGCAAACTTTTCAGTTGTCCTTTGTTCAAAAAGGTTTGTTCAACTTTTCAGATGTGTCATAGGATATTCCAGTTTCAATACAAATTATACAGTCTCCTGACATGGACCGTGTTTCATAGGAAAACTGCATCAGGAGGGACCATATATAGGAAAAATTAGTTCTTACGTGTTAATTTTCATTCCTATAATACCACGGATCAGTCCAGACCGTGGGTTGAGCCTCCTGTCCAGCAGATGGAGACAGACCAAAACTGAAAGGGTATCCTATATCAGGACAGAGCTTACCCTGCAGCCCTTCAGTATAACCATTGTCAAAGCAGATAAGAACAAAGATAACCAGGAAAAAAGATCAAGCAAGTAACAAGAGAACTTAAGAGCACTCTGTGTGGCTGCATTCGAACCTCTTCATCTGGCTACTCTCAAGGATTTTACGCTTAAGACAGTCTTTCTGATCTTAAGTGAGAGAACTTAAGTGAGAGAACTTAAGTGAGTAATGAAGAACTCCCAAAACTGAATAATTATCAGCATTGAATGGACTCTGTAGGAGAACGCTCTCACATATCCTTTGTCATCAAAATAGATGCTTCCGGTGTCCTTAAGGTAATGATAGGTGACTTTCATCCAGAGAACTGTAAAAAGAGCTTTGAGCGGACGGCAGAAAAAAAGACAGGGAAGAGTGTCTGGACTGATCCATGGTACTACAGGAACGAAAATTAACAGGTAAGAACTAATTTTCTTTTCCCTGTACGTACCCGGATCAGTCCAGACCGTGGGATGTACCAAAGCTTCCCTAAAATGGGTGGGACTGAGACAGTCCCGCTCGAAGCACCTGCCGACTGAAAGAACCAAAAACCGGTGCTTGCACATCAAGACTGTAATGACGAGCAAAGGTATGCAGGGATTTCCATGTAGCGGCCCTGCAGATTTCCTGCGGAGAGACTGACTGACTCTCCGCCCACAAAGTAGCCTGAGAATGCAGGCAGAGATAGGCTGACGAAATCGCCTCCTTCAACCACCGAGCAATAGTAGTCTTAGAAGCCTGTCTGCCCCTATTTGGACAACTCCACAGGACAAAAAGATGATCGGAGACCCGAAACTCATTGGTGACCTGGAGGTAGCGCAGTAATATGCGTTTCACATCAAGCCGGTGAAGATTGCCCCCGACTGAACTCGCGATGTCCTCCGGAGAGAATGCGGAAAGCTCCACCAACTGGTTGACGTGAAAAGAAGAAAACAACCTTCGGCAGGAAGGAAGGAACAGTTTTGAGAGAAACCCTGGAATCAGAAAACTGCAGGAAGGGCTCCTGATAAGACAACGCTTGGATCTCAGACACCCGTTGAGCGGAACAGATAGACACCAGAAAGACTGTCTTAAGCGTAAAATAATCCTTGAGAGTGGCCAGATGAAGAGGTTCGAATGCAGCCACACAGAGAGCCCAAAGGACTAAATTGAGACTCCAGGACGGACAGGTGGACTGGACGGGAGGCTTCAAATGCTTGGCGCCCCTTCAGAAACCGAACAACATCCGGGTGAGACGCCATTGCGTGACCTTCCACTTGACCTAAGAGAGAGCTGAGAGCCGAAACTTAGACCCACAACGAGCTGAAGGAAAGACCCTTGGAGAGACCCTTCTGAAGGAAAGAAAGAATTACCGAAACTGGAGCTGAGCGCGCCGAAATACCCGATTCAGCACATACATTCTCAAAAACTTTCCAAACACGTACATAAGCCAAAGAAGTAGATGGCTTACGAGCCTGAAGGAGGGTGGAGATAACTTCCTCTTTATTTATTTATCTATTTATTTGTTTGCTTTTTTATACAGACATTCAATTCAAAATATCACACAAAATATATCCTTTCCTCCTTAGCCTTCGCCGTTCAAAAGCCAGGCCGCTAGACAAAAGCGATCCGCCTGGTCGAAAAATACGGGACCCTGCCATAGCAGGCGCGGGAGATGGCAGAGACAAAGAGGCCCGTTTGTCGTCAGGTTGACCAGATCCGTGAACCACGGTCTGCGGGGCCATTCGGGTGCCACAAGGATGACCGGCCCCTTGTGAAGTTCTATTCTTCAGAGAACCTTGCCCACGAGAGGCCAAGGAGGAAACACATACAGGAGGACGTCGTGGGGCCAGGGGAGAGCCAGAGCATCCACTCCCTCCGAACAGTGCTCCCTCCAGCGGCTGAAGAATCTGTTGGCTTTGGTATTGTGCAAGGTTGCCATGAGGTCCAGGTGAGGGGGACCCCACCTGCTGATGATCAGATCCATCGCGCCGTCTGAGAGCTCCCACTCACCCGGATCGAGGCGCTGGCGACTCAGGAAATCGGCTTGCACATTCTCCTTGCCCGCTATATGGGAGGCTGCAAGGCACTCCAGGTGACGCTCTGCCCAGGCAAGGAGCCGGCTGGCTTCTAGGGCCACCAGGCGACACCGGGTGCCCCCCTGTCGATTGATGTAAGCTACAGTGATGGAGTTGTCGGAGAGGACTCGCACCGCCTTGCCGCAGAGCAGAGGGAGAAAGACTTGGAGAGCCAGACGTACTGCCCAGGCCTCCAGGCGATTGATGTGCCAGCGGAATTGTCTGGGGACCAGTATCCCTGCATGGCCTGTGACTGGCAGACTGCTCCCCAGCCGAAGAGACTGGCATCCGTCGTGACTACAATCCACTGCGGAGTCTGAAGGGGCATCCCCCTCAGAAGGTGCGGCAGCAATAGCCACCACTGTATATCGGCGATGGTAGAATCCGAAAGCAGGAGAATTGTTTGAAACTGTTCCAACACCGGCTGCCAGCGGGATAGCAAAACTTTCTGTAATGGACGCATATACGCAAAAGCCCAGGGAACCAGGTTGATAGTGGAAGCCATGGTCCCCAGGACCTGGAGGTAGTCCCAGGCTGTAGGGAGCAGGAGCGAGTGGAGATTGCGCATTTGATCCATAAGCTTGAGTGCCCGAGCGTATGGCAGGAACACCCTGCTGAGCCAGGTATGGAAGTGCTCCCCCAGAAATTCCAACACCTTGGAAGGCTGTAGGTTGCTTTTGGGGAAATTGACAATCCACCTGAGAGAGGTGAGGAGAGCAAGGACCCAGGCAACTGCCTGCTGACAGAGAATCTCCGACTTGCCCCGCACTAGCCAGTCGTCCAGGTAAGGATGGACCAGGACTCCTTCTTGATGGAGGGCGGCTGCCAGCACAACCATTACCTTGGTGAAAATGTGCGGTGCGGTGGCTAAGCAGAAGGGTAGTGCTCGGAACTGAAAATGCTGGTCCAGGATGTGGAAGCGAAGGTACTTCTGGTGCTCGTGACAAATCGGGATGTGTAGGTAAGCCTCTGTCAAGTCGAGAGAGGCTAGATATTCGCCAGAGTGAACAGCCGCTATGATCGCCCTCAGGGTCTCCATCCGAAAATGTGGTACCTTGAGGGCCCGGTTGACTCTCTTGAGGTCCAAGACGGATCCGCCGACCAATTGCGCAGCCAGAGGAGCTGTCTGGCCGAGACCGCTGAAACAATCGCCTTTGCCTGGACGCAGAGAAGGTTGTACAGAACATCTGCCCTTTATGCTATAGCGCCTTCCAACCATTCAGCCTGCTCCGCCTCTGCAGAGGTCCTGGGTGCCGAGCAATTGTTGGACCCACCTAAGGCTTGCCCACTGCATGAGACTGCTGCAGATCGTCGCCCGAACTTCCAAGGCCAGAACCTCGAAGATATGTTTGAGATGGAATTCGAGCTTGCGATCCTGCACATCCTTCAACGCCATGGCTCCCAGCACTGGAATAGTGGCGTGCTTGGTAACAGCGGAGACGGAAGAATCCACCGTGGGAATTTTCAGCATTTCCAGGCAGTCCTCAGGGAGAGGCTAGAGCTTGTCCATGACTCTCCCTACGCGAAGCCCCGCCTCGTGAGCTTCCCATTACCGGAGGAGCAGCAACTTGTGCATAGGATGGAAGGGAAAAGCACAGGAGGAAGCCCGAAGTCCCACCAGGACCGGGTCCACATGTGCCAGCAGCACGGCAGTGAGAGCATCCTCCGGGGGGCCCCTCAATCCCTAACTCCTGAAGAACAAAGGGAATGAGAGGCTCCAGTTCTTCCTTCTGAAATAAGCGGAGCACCCGAGGGTCATCCCCTTCTAGAAGGGGGGAGGGTCCCTGCCAAATCCGCATCCAGATCCTGGTGCAGCCGGTGGGGGGGGGGGGGGGGGCCCCCGGTACCACCTGCACCCTGACAGACCCCTTGGGATCCGGTGCTGCGGGGGCGAGCGGAGGAAGGATCCATGGAATCTTGGCAGGGAGAGGACCTGAGGGAGGGTCCTCCTCCTCCTGCAAGCTGGCCAAATAAGATTTGTGCATTAAGAGCACAAATTCAGAGGAAAAACGTGGCCTGGACTTGCCAGAGGGGAGGTGAGGTGAGGGGGGAGGTGAGGGAGGGTCGGGGACTACGTCTTGAGGCTGCACGGGGCTCAAATCAGGGGGAGAACCCAACAAAATCGACTCGTCTCCCTCCTGCAGCCCCGAATCGGGAGCTGCAGAGATTCCCAAGATGGCCGCCGTTCCCACGGTTTGCCAATCCGGGAACGCCATGGCATCGACCCCGGACTTGCGTCTTAGTTGCTGCCGGGGAGGGACCTTCCCCGCCCAGCAGGCACCCCGAACAAAGCCCCTCGCGAGAGAGGCGCGACGAGGGCTCCCCCATACGCAAGGCAGCAGTGAGAACGCGGCATGCTCACTGAAGAGGAGCTGCGAACAGGGAGAAATCAGCTGAGCTGTGCTGCCGGGAGGAGTGGGTATAGCGGATTGAACCTGCTCGCTCCTCAACTGAAAAACCTGCAGCTGCTGATTAAACAAGAAAAATAAAGTACCCTGAAATTTAAAGACAAACTGTTCTCTGTTTTTGTTTTTTTTTTTTTGGGGGGGGGGGGGGGGTTGGTTTTTATTTATTTATTTATTTATTTTTACACAAGGGAATGGCACATCCCTGAAGGCACTGCTGTGGAATGAAGCGTCCCGGAGTAAAGGCAGCCAGGTGGGGGAGGGGGGGGGTGACTGGACCACCAGTTTCACCCCACACTAGGATCACCGGGAAAGGGGCCTAGGCTATGAATCACAAGGGACAAGCCCCCCTAGGCCCCGCAAGAGTGAGGAAACAGCACTGTCTCCTGACAAGAAAAATCAGAGCCAATTCAAAGAGGAATAAATTTCCACTTTTTTTTTTTTTTAAACTAAAAGTAAGCATGGGTACTTGCTTGATCCTGAGAAAGAGAGTAGAAAGTTACCCCGCAGGGTGAGCTGTCACATCTGCTGGAGACAGACAAATACTGAAGGGCTGCAGGGTAGGCTCTGTCCTGATACAGGATACCCTTTCAGTTTTGGTCTGTCTCCATCTGCTGGACAGGAGGCTCAACCCACGATCTGGACTGATCTGGGTACGTACAGGGAACAAGGGTTAAATAAATCCAAAGGTTAGAATAATCTTTATATACAATCGTTTAGTCATTTGTAATCAAGGATTTGTATTATACCCTTTTGTGAGGCAACCAGAACTGCATACAACCTTTAATATTTTTTTTATTAAAAAACGTAGCTAACTCCCTTTCACACAAATGATGTGGGGATGGTCTCAGTCTAACAACGGAATAATGAAATAGAACATTAAAATCACACCCATTAGTATTACTCATTTTCTGCAGAATGTCAAAGATCATATAATTGACTCATTTGGACTATGTATGACAGGAGTGTGCAAACCTTTGGGCCCATCAGCCATATTGGGGGCCTGGCTGCTCGCAGCGCAGGGGTTATTGAGTGTTTTGGGGGGGCGGGGGCAGACACCAGAAGCCAGAGGAGTGGAGGGAGGAAGAATAGGACTGGACATCTGACGGGTCAGCAACATCATTTCTGGATGTGGCCCATGGGCCATAGCTTGCTTATTTTACTTTAAGAGAATAGATCACCTAGAAGGGTTGATAATTTTCTTATGATAAACAAAACGGTTTTTGCTATCAAAATTGACAACCATTTCTTCTTTTTCTTGTCAAGAGAGGTCATATACACACACCCTCAACTGGATTTGAACACTGGGGAGAAGCTAGGAGCATTTCTTCTAAGAATGCTACAAACATGATTTTTTCTAGTTTCAATTTTAACATACTTTCTCCTAGTTGGTTATTGCTCCTCTTTAAAGACAAAGATATTAAACTAAATGCTGCTTGCTGTTTCAACACCATGAAAGTGAAAAATGAAAAAAGAAAAAAACATTTTTAGGTTTGCACTCGATTTACTTTTCCTGTCCAACTGCATCACTTACAACATAAATGCATTTTCTTCAAGTACAAGTTTTGTATGAAGTTTTATATTACATTATTCTTGCAAAATACTTGCTTATTTTTACCATTTTTTTTTAATCAATTTGATATTTTTTCTCTTTACCTTCAGGATTAATCTGTGGTTCAAATCTTTCACTTGTCACTGCAGTTAACTTATCAGGATTTAGGCTCCAAACTCCCACTCCTTCTGCAGCTCCTGCTGCCATAGCAGCTCCTAATGCCGTTGTTTCAGGCATCGATGGCTTCACTAGAACAGAAATATAGATTTCAAAAGTGAAAAGATTACACAGAAAGAGGAGAGAGGTAAAGAGAATACAGTATTATGTTCTCCATATTCTTTAGAGAACAATTTTCAAACTGTTCACAAAGGCCATGTGCACATTTTACCTGAGAGTTTTGAATCAATTCTCAAATACACAAGCAGACTGAAGCGATACAGCGCTCTGTTTAACTCATGGTTGGATGTGCGTTTTGGACACATGTCCACAACCCATAATGCTATAAGGGGATTAGCGCATCGAAAATGCGCGTCCAACCCCCCCCCCCCCGGGAAGCTAATAGCACTCATCACATACAAATGCATATTTATGAGGCTATTAGCTATTCGCCCCTGATTAAAAAAAAAAAAAAAAGTACGCAAAACACACACATTTTTACCCACAGAAATTAATGCCTGCCCAGAACAGGCATTAATTTCTAAGCAGCCCAAAAGTGTACAGAAAAGCAGAATACACTGCTTTTTCTGTACATCCTCTGATTTAATATCATAGCAATATTAAGTCGGAGGAACAAAAAGGATGGTCAGGTTAGGAAAAGGATCGCTCAGTTAACGAGCATCCATTTTCCTAACCCTTGGCGCTGCACAGGTTAGGAAAACGGCGGCTTGTAAAACTGAGCATCCGTTTTCCTAACCCGCTGACAGCCACCTCTCCTGGGTGCCTGTTGCCATGGAGGCGCTAGGGGCACACATTTGATCCTAGCATCTCCATTTTAGTGCGACCCCTCACTTACATATTCGATCGTGTGCCCAGGAGAGGTAGCTGGGCGCATGTTAGGAAAGTGGGCGCTCAATACTGAGCATCCATTTTCCGCATAGATTTGTTGGATCGGGCTGAAGGACTTTTGCTTTGAAATGTATCACAGGTACAACTTATGCACAGTAACATTCACTTGCTTCTCCTGTGGGTAGAACTTTGCTGAAAAGTATGTGCAAAGATTTGAAAATACAATCTGTGGTTTAATATGTATTGGAATATTTCAATTGCTTATGAATAATACCTCTGTAAACAGTCAATATTTGTTGATTTATAATTATGAATGTTAATTTTGTAAATCGATGTGGCCTTGATATGGAATGACGGTATTTTAAATGTCTAAATAGATAAATAAATTAAATGGGCGACATCATCCAATGGAGCCTGGCATGAAAAACTATGTCACAACTTCTAGAACTCTGACTGACTAACTGGGCATGCTACTATGCCATGCTGGATCCCATCAGTTTCTCTATAGGGAGAAAATATTATAAGAAGGAGAACCTAACTACATAGGGAGGTGGGCGGGTTTCCTGCTGTTCTTGGAGAACACATAAGCAACTCTGATTTCTCAGTGGACAAGCAGAATGGCAGATCTCACACATGGGTAATTTCTAACTACAGGCCAATCTCAAATGAAAAAAGGGGGAAACAAGACCCAAGTCAACTAGCACAATAGCAATGTTTGTTGGCAAGAAGCCTTTTTTGTTATCTTATCTAACCTAAGTAGAGGCATCCAAGATATACTGCTTTAATGTTTAATAAATTTGTGACCCTTTTCTTCCTTTCCATTATTCTAGATGTTATCCAAAGGCCAATTATCAAATTTAATCTTTCTCCTGCCCAGTTATGTGGTAGGCTGAACACCCTCACAATTGATAAGGGATGTTTCTCTGGTCAATTTAGTTGTGTTCCATGGAAAAGTCCCAATTCTCCTACCTCTCCTGTAGCTCTGGAATTTATTGCCAGAGAATGTGGTTGGTGCAGTTAGTGTAGCTGTGTTTAAAAAAAGGTTTGGATAAGTTCTTGGAGGAGAAGTCCATTAATCAAGTTTACTTAGGGAACAGCTATTACTGGCATCAGTAGCATGGGGTGTACTTAGTGTTTGGGTACTTGCCAGGTACTTGAGGCCTGGATTGGCCACTATTGGAAACAGGATGCTGGGCTTGATGGACCCTTGGTCTGACCCAGTATGGCAATTTCTTATGTTCTTATAGAAACATAGAAATGACGGCAGAAGAAGACCAAATGACCCATCCAGTCTCACCAGCAAGCTTTCACACTTTTTTTTTCTCTCATACTTATCTGTTACTCTTGGCCTTTAGTAACCTTTTGGATCTATTTCCCTTCCACCCCCGCCATAAATGTAGAGAGCAGTGCTGGAACTGCTTGTAAGTGAAGTATCTAGCTTAATTGGTTAGGGGTAGTAACCGCCACCTTAAGCAAGTTACTCCCGCGCATATTTGTTTACCCAGCCTGTGCAATTCAGTCCTTGTTGGTTGTTGTCTGAATATAAATCCACTTTTCTTCATTCCCCTCTGCCGTTGAAGCAGAGAGCTACACTGGATATGGATATGCATTGAAAGTGAAGTATCAGGCTTGCTTGGTTTGGGGTAGTAACTGTAACAAACAAACTACTCCCCGCTTTTTTTAAGAATGCAAATCCTTTTTTCCACATTTCCTCTTGCCGTTGAAGCATAGAGCAATGTTGGAGTCGCATTAACCGTGTGTATATTTATTGAATAAGGGTAATATCTCCAGGTAGTAGCTGTCTTTCCCGCAAGCCACCCTTTCTTCATTCACATCCTCTAGACTTTATGGATCCACAGTGTTTATCCCACGCCCCTTTGAAGTCCTTCATAGTTTTGACCTTCACCACTTCCTCCCGAAGGGCGTTCCAAGCATCCACCACCCTCTCCGTGAAGGAATACTTCCTGACATTGGTTCTGAGTCTTCCTCCTTGGAGCTTCAAATCGTGACCCCTGGTTCTGCTGATTTTTTTCCAACGGAAGAGGTTTGTCATTGTCTTTGGATCATTAAAACCTTTCAAGTATCTGAACATCTGTTTCATATCACCTCTGTTCCTTCTTTCCTCCAGGGTGTACATAATTAAGATTCTTCAATCTCTCCTCATAAGTTATTTGATGAAGACCCTTCACCTTTTTGGTCGCCCTTCTCTGGACCACCTCCATCCTGTCTCTGTCCCTTCAGAGATACGGTCTCCAGAACTGAGCACAGTACTCCAGGTGAGGCCTCACCAAGGCCCTGTAACAAGGGGATAATCACTTCCCTTTTCTTACTCGATATTCTTCTCTCTATGCAGCCCAGCAGTCTTCTGGCTTTAGCTATCGCCTTGTCACATTGTTTCCCCGACTTCAGATCGTTTGACACTATCACCCCAAGGGCTCTCTCCTGCTCCGTGCACATCAGCCCTTCACCCCCCATCGAATACAGTTCTTTTGGATTTCTGCACCCTTTATGCATGACTTTGCACTTCTTGGCATTGAATCTCAGCTGCCATATATTTGACCACTCTTCCAGCTTCCTTAAATCCCGCCTCATTCTCTCAACTCCTTCCCTTCCACTCCTTGCAGATCTTAGTGTCATCTGCAAAATGACAAACCTTACCTTCTATCTCGTCCGCTATGTCGCTCACATAGATATTGAACAGGACCGGTCCCAACACCGATCCTTGAGGCACTCCGCTTAACACCGCTCTTTCTTCAGAGTAAGTTCCATTTACCATCACATATTGTCTTCTCTCTGTCAACCAGTTTGCAATCCAGGCCACCACCACGGCACTCACTCCTAAGCTTCTCATTTTACTCACCAGCCTCATGTGCGGGACCGTATCAAAAGCTTTGCTGAAATCCAAGTAGATGACATAGAGTGCTCTTCCTCTATCCAATTCCCTAGTCACCTTGCGATCTGTCTCCATCTACTAGAGGGGGGGAAAAACCCCAGGAGTCTGGACTGATCTGGGTACGTACAGGGAACATGCAGCGCACAGCAAAAAAGCCTCAGAGCGAGCCTAGCCTACAGAGGCTGCTTGACCCACCAGGCTGCACACGTCCCTCGACCTCCCATGGAGCGGGATGAACGTCGGGACGAATGTCAGAATGGCGCACCGAGCACAGAGACCGGGGAAGGAGGAGGCCCTAGAGCAAAAAACCCTGCTTCGCTGTCTCTGTATTTTTAATTATTATTATTATTATTATTTTTTTTTATTAAAACTTACCTGAGCTCAGCCTTCCCAGGCTAAGTACAGAGACAGTCTCCTGTTGCGAGGGGTGAGGACATATGCCATCACTGCCGCACTTGACTTCCTGCACCTGCTGCCATTCAGCTGCTTAGCAGCTAAGTCCATGCTGGCTGAAAAACCAGCTATTGGACCAAAACACTCATCTGAGGGACTACAGAAGTCATCTCAGGAACTCTCAACTGGGGAGGAACCTTTTGGTATCACTACAGGAGAGTGGGGCAAATTTATTTTCCTTATTTCTCCTTTTTCAAATCGAAGCAATCCCCAGTAGGGAGATGCACGTCCACCATTTGCTGGAGACAGAGAATTCTGGCAGGCTGATGTCACTGCATGGGTATATATACTGTGATGTCAGTTTGCTCCATCTCCATCTGCTGGTAGAGGTGCATACCTCTGACTGGATGCCAAGAAAATGTTTATTTTCCACATGTAAGTATTTCTGTAACTTTACCAAAAAGCATATACAGATGAAGAGCACAGTTACAAGCAAAATCACAGTGTACTGAATAGGAATATAGGGCAGCCTACCAGTAGCTTACTGGAGTTTGTTGGTGGGTGGGGTGCATGCATATGTTATTATGTCTACTGCCAGGCTCACTGCCATTAGTTCAATGGCGAAGAGAAAGAACATTCTAATATGTTTTATGTTTAAGAAATTCCACACCACAAACAATACAGTTCTGAACACTTGTGTGAATGTACACCTCAAAACCTTTAAAATGATATACAATATATGGGTATGTAGTAAGAACAAATACATTATTAATCCATTTAACAGTCTGACAGAGTATTTCCAGGTCATAGTGGTACTTGGCAGGATAGTGTATTTTATAAATATCCGTTTTTACTTCTAGACTTTATTTTCTAGATTGTTGTGCTATTTCTGACAGAACTTGATCTAAAAAATGTTTCTAGCATTTGTTCTCCAATTTGGTGAATTCTATGCTTCTCTCTTGCTAGACTAGTTAAGATTAGTTAAAATATAACTTGCAAGTCAGAGTAAAAACATATGGAATTCAAAGATCAAAATTATAACAAAGTGTGGTCAGTAGAGGGCCAAAGGGCCAGTGTCCTTACCAACTGGAATACATAGGATATCAGCTTGCAACTGCATGAGAATCTTGTTGTTGGTCATCCCTCCATCTACCTGTAACTGGCTCAGTGGAATTCCACAATCTTTGTTCATGGCATCCAAAATCTTAAAATAAACAACAAAAATAAAACAAAACATTCCCTTTCAGCTTCATATTGCACTTTGATGTATAAGCTTGTTCCAACTACATTGAGGGTGATGTTGAAAGACTGAGTAACTTTTAGAGATACCTAAACACATTAAAAATATCCCTTCCCCCACCCCCCCAGCTACATTTTATCTGGGTAAGTCATTACCTGTACAAAATACAGCTGGATAAAATGAGGCTGTGATGGGGATAGTATGAGAACAGGGTAAAATTCCACCCAGTGAGTGCTGATATTTAGTGGTACCCAGCTAAGCTTGTCAGAAGGTTACCCAGATAACTTTATCCAGATATATACAGTGACAGACTTATCCAGACAAGTGCCACGAAATATCTGGGAAAAGTTACCACGTATCAGTATTCTGGACCATAGAAGTCGGGACCCAGCATTGGCTGATCTCTGAATCCAATTCCCTGCTGCCAAAACAGAGAATGATGTTGAAGTTGCACCAAAAGCATCAAGGTTAACCAGTTAATGATAGTAATCCTCATGCTTTCCCGCTCCACGTAAGTTGTCCCCATGCACCTTTTTCTTACATAAGAACATAAATTGCCATGCTGGGTCAGACCTTTAGGGATTGCCATGCTGGGTCTAAACCTTTAGGGATCCACAGTGTTTATCCCATGTCCTCTTGAATTATTTTACTGTTTTCATCCTCTGGAAGGGCATTTCGGCATCTACCACCCTCTCTGTGAAGAAATATTTCCTGATGTTGGATCTGAACCCCCACCCCGTAATTTCATTTCGTGACCTCTAGTTCTACTGTTTCTAACGGAAAAGAATGTAAGAACATAAGAAATGCCATACTGGGTCAGACCAAGGGTCCATCAAGCCCAGCATCCTGTTTCCAATAGTGGCCAATCCAAAGCACAAGTACCTGGCAAGTACCCAAACATTAAATAGGTCCCAAGTTACTAATGCTGGTAACAAGCAGTGGCTATTCCTTATTGATTAATAGCAGTTTATAGACTTCTCCTCCAGGGAACTTATCCAAACCCAGCCACAACAACTGCCTTAACCACATCCTCTGGCAGTGAATTCCAAACCTTAACTGTGCACTGAGTGAAAAATCATTTTCTCCTATTTGTTTTAAATGTGCTACTTGCTAACTTCATGGAATGCCCCCTAGTTCTTCTGTTATCTGACAGAGTAAATAACTGATTCATATTTACCTATTCTAGTCCTCTCATGATTTTATACACCTCTATCATATCCCTCAGCCATCTCTTCTCCAAGCTGAACAGCCCTAACCTCTTTAGCATTTCCTCATAAGGGAGCCATTCCATGCCCTTTACCATTTGGGTCACTTCTCTGTACTTTATCCAGTGCAACTATATCTTTTTTTGAGATGCAGTGACCAGAATTGCACACAGTATTCAAGGTCCAGTCTCACCATGGAGCGATACAGAGGCATTATGACATTTTCCATTTTATTCACCATTCCCTTCCTAATAATTCCTAACGTTCTATTTGGTTCAAATTTCATGCATCATTAAAACCTTTTGGGTATTTGAAGGTCTGTATTATATCTCCCCTGCAGCTCCTCTCTTCCAGAATATACATAAGCAGATCCTTCAGCCTCTCCTCATAAAGTCTTCCAATACTGACCCCACACCATTTTGATCGCCCTTCTCTAGACTGGCCCCATCCTGTCTCTATCCTTTATGAGATATGGGCTCCAGAACTGAACACAGTGGGTTAGCAACACTGGATCCCCCCTCCCACTCCCTCAAGATACAGTTCTACTGGGCAAGCTGTGCCCAATTCCCCCCTCCCTCTCAAGATAAGAAAAATGTAGTGGGCTAACTGTGCCGGTTACCCCCACTGGCCCCCCAAGATAAAATTGTAGACAGCAAGCAGCGCTGGATCTCCCACCTACCAAAAGAAAAAAAAAGTAGCAGTTAAGCCTCAATGCCCTCTATCATCTACCTTAAAATAAATAGATAAATGAAGTGTGGCACCAAACCCCCAACCCTACAAGTGTCCCTGAAGCCCAGAGGGGAGAAGAAAGTCTTACCTCCTCCTGCTGCACTAAAGTGCTGCTACAATTGACAAGTGTGTTCATTTATATACTGCACTCCAGGTAATTAGAGCAATCTTATAAGAACTCCTAAATTTAGGAATGCTTTTCATTTGTGTAGATTTAGACTCCTAAGTTAGGGGTGTAATGCTGAAAATCAGTGCTATGCTCCTAACTTTGGGGGTAATTTTCAAAAGGATTTACACATGTAAAGTAACTATTATAGCAATTTTCAAAAGCCATTTACACGGATAAAACCAAGTTTTAAGCATGTAAATGCTTTGAAAATCAGGCCTTTTGTTTCCCCATCCTAACTCTGCACCTTTAGCAACCAACGTTTTAGGGGCCTAAATTTACAAGCCTAGTGAAACTAGAAATTTAAATTTAGACATTCAAAAGGGAAATTAAGGGGCCTAACCTCTTCTGCAGCTTGTTTAACTATTTTTACATCTATTCTTCAGTTTTTAAATTATGAGTTCCTACAAGATTTTACATCTGGTTTTCCCTCCTTTTCCTCTCGAGTCACAAGTGTTATGCCAAATCCTGCATATTCACAGACAAAGAATGGGAGAAAACTTTAATCAGATCCGTTAACTCTAGTCAACTTTCCTAGTAAGATAAAGAGATAGTTAAAGAGGGTTAAAAAGAAAATGCTGTTTTCCCCTCTCTGAAATCTTTGAGACTAATAAATACTAATTCAGCTGTATAGGAAAGAAAAAGTTGCATACCTTAATAGGTGTTCACTGACGACAGCAGAATGGTTGTCCTCACGGATAGAGAGACATCATCCATTGCAGCCCGGCACAGAAAACTTATGTCAAAGTTTATCAAACTTTTGACTATGCCTCTATGGGCATGCTATTTATACTACACATCCACACAGAGTCTTTTCAGTCTTGTATTTAGCAATTAAAACAAAAAACAGTGAAATCCACTCCATGGGGTGGTGAGCGGGTTTCGTGAGGACTGACATCTTGCTGTTCCCAGAGAATACTTGTTACAGGTAAGCAACTCTGCCGTCTTCAAGGACAAACAGGATGGCAGTCTTTACACATGGGAAATCCCTAAATACAGACTACCCCAATTAAAAAAAAAAGGGAGGGGGGATCCCACTTCTGATTTTTTTTTAATCTTGAAGAATGATTTAGAAATGCTTATTTATTTAATTTTTATTTATTTAAAAAGTGCCAACAGGCACAATAACAGGCCGATACAATAAGAGACGCAGGAAAGCCGACGCTCCGAGTTGAGAACTTGCTCTCTCAGGTAACTCTCCTGGGCTCGCGATTTTGTATTCATACGCCATCACCACGACAGGCCAGATTAGACATCACTAGAAAGAGGACATTCTCCGTAGCAGGACCATCCCTTTGGAACTCTTTACCCAATCCCTTTCGCCTTATATCAAATCCTCACCACTTCAAAAAATCTTTAAAAACATATCTTTTTCAACTCGCATTTAATATTTCACCACAACATTCTTCCACCAAAAATCTCTCTCTCACTATCACAATCCCATCCACCTGACATCCATTCCCAGTCTATATTCTCATCATGGTACAGCCACCTCTTTTTCCTTTTCTTTCATTTTATAAAACAATTTTGTTTTCGCTAGTATTTATCTAGCTATTATTTTTATGTATATTTTATTCTTAATTTTATTTCTCATTGTTTTTTATCTATATTTGTAAATCGTTTTGACAAAACTCTATTTGAAAAGCGGTATATAAATACTTTTTAAATAAAATAAAAAAAATTCAACTGAGGCCAGGCGCTAATAAGGAGGTGATAGGGACACTAGCACATCCCTAGTGTCTCCTTATTAGCAGAAGTAGATGCTGTCAGTGGGTCTGAAACCAACGCTCAATTTTACTGGCGTCTGTTTTCGAACCCGCTGACAGTCACGGTTTTGTAAAACGGACATTGACATAATTGAGTGTCCATTTTCGAACCCGCCGACTGGCGGGCAGATTTTTTTTTTGTTTCTCTGACTTAATATCCCTATGATATTAAGGCTGAGCCATCTTTCAGGGAATGGTACTCAGGGCGTGGAGATTGTCCTTGTGGACAGGCTAAGTTGGTCCTTGGAACCCCACGAGTATCTTTCTGGCCACGCATTTTAGATGCGCTATTATTACTCCTTATACTGTATGGGGTAATAGCATGTGGAAAACGCGCAGCCAACCCCCCCAAAACTAATAGCGCTCATCACATGCAAATGCATGTTGATGAGCCTATTAGTTATTCGCCCAGAATACTGAAAAGTAAAATGTGTGGTCAAGCAGCACATTTTACTTTCAGAAATTAACGCCTGCCCAAGGGCAGGCTTTAACTGCGAAAACTCCGGGTGTACAGAAAAGCAGTTTTCCACATGCTATTACCCCATACAGTATAAGGGGTAATAATAGCACATCTAAAATGCGTGGCCAGACAGATACTCGTGGGGTTCCAAGGACCAACTTAGCCTGTCCACAAGGACATTCTCCACGCCCTGAGTACCATTCCCTGAAAGAAGGCTCAGCCCCATAGCTAGATGGCCTTTTGACACAGGAGATATGACCCTGTACCTCCCTGCTTGTTAATGTAGAATATGACAAACAGTTTGTCCACCTGAAAAAGGATAACTTGATTGGCTAGCTGAACTCTGAAAACCTCTAGAGCATACTGGTTCTTGGAAATGTATCTGATAAGATTTTTCCTGAGCTAACCATAGCCCCTGGGTGCAGATCCCCTCTACATGAGCTTACCAGCCCAGGTTAGACGTCTGTCATAAGAATAATTTGTAATGCAGACATTTGGATGGGGATTCCCCTGACTATATTGGAATTGTCCTGCCACCAGAACAGGAAGTCCCTGAGTGTTCTATGATCTGGATGCTGTCTCAGAGAACTTGAATGGTATGCAGCCATTGAGACCAAGTTTCATTGGGCTCGTCATGTGGAGATGTGCCATGGGAGTGACACGTGTAGTTGATGCCATGAGGCACAACAACCTCAACAGTCTCATGCTGATGTCTGTTAACTTTTGTATCTCTTCAATTGTGGACATCAAGTTGACAGCCCTTTGTTATGGAAGGAAAGCTTTTGCCAGAGTTGTGTCCTGATAAACTCCAATTGAAATTACAGGCTCAAATGAGATATGGGGTAGTTGACAATGAATTTGAGTAACTCCAACACCTAGATGGTCAAATGCATGGATTACTTGGCTCTTACGCAAGATGTGCTCTTGACCAGCCAATAGTCTAGATAGGGATACATGTGCACCACAGTTTGCGTAAGTGCTCCACCAACATAGCCAGGCATTTCACTAAAATGTGGGGTAGACATTAGCCCAAAAGCAGAACACCATACTGGAGGTGTCAGTCTCCCATTCTGAATCTGAGGTACTTCCTGTGACTGGGGAAAATCTCTATGCAAGTGTTAGCATCCTTTAGATTGAGAGAATATAGCCAGTCCCCATTTTGAAGAAAGGGGATTAATGTGTCCAGGGTAACCATCATAAACTTTTCTCTTTCAATTAATTTATTCAAGGCTCTAAGGTCTACAATGGGATGGAGTCCCCCTGTTTTCCCTGGAATCAGAAAATAGTTGGAATAGAATTCCTTCCCTCTTTGCCTTTGTGGAACAGGCTCAACTGCATTGGTTACCAAGAGGGAGGAAAGCTCCATGTGAAATTTCTGATGCAGCAAGGTACCCCAAATGGGGGTACGATTTGGTGGGAGGCCTAATAGAATAATCAGAAGAAAGGTACAGATTAAACCTAAGGACCCAAACACCCAAAGTTACAACTGGGCCAGTTTACGTAAAACCACAGCCTTCCTCAGACTGTAAGGTCCTCCAGCATGAGTACTGGTATACTGACTATGTTGTCTATGATCCAGTCACAACCTCATCCTATACATTGACTGGGTTGCCATCTGGGGGCTTACACACTCTCTGCTACCTTGGACAGGTATGAGGGGCCTATTATGAATGGGAAAAATGGGGAGGGAGGATAGCACCTTCTCGGGTGGAATAAGTGTCTCCTCTGCCCAGACCTTAGATACCTCCTGGAGGAGGAGGCTGGGACTTGAGTGCCAGAAAAGAGCTGCTGGAGCATTGCACAATGATCTCTGATCTGTGCTACCGCATTCTTCACTATCTCAGAAGAGATTCTCCCCTGTAAACAGTATGACAAAGTCTTTTCTGCATCTCTGGATGAAGATCTGAGGTCTACAGTCAGGCAAGTCTGCAAGGTCTAATCCCTATGACAGACACTCTTGATGCCATCTCGAAAACAAAGGTTGAACAGACTATGGTGTTTTCTGCACTCTAAACCTTTCTCCACCAGTGACTGGAGGGCATCCTGCTGTTTTGAGGAAGCTGTTCTGCCACCCCCTGCACTTGCTTCAGCATTTCCCACAGATGAGGACCTATAAAGTGATAGTAAGAAGCAATATGCGCATTGAGTATAGCATCTTGATAAACTTTCCTCCCAAAGATGTCAATGTTTCTAGACTCTTTCCCCAGGGGCAAAGAGGAATGAGCTTTGGACATCTTGCTTTGAGAGTGGATTTGGCTACCACAGACTGGTGTGGCAACTGTCTCTTCTCAAATCCGTGAGCTTTTAGGATGAAATAGACCAGGTCCATCTTTTTATCGTCAGGAGCCACAGAGATGAGGGTTGACCCATATCCTCATTTGTACCTCCTGAAGGACTTCATAGACTGGACTGTCATGATTTCCTTGGGGGTTCCACAAACTGGAGGATGTCCAACATATTACTCCTGGTCTCATCCTCTATCCATAATATAAATCAAATGGCCTCAGCTATTTTTCTAACAACTCCTGCGAAGGAGAGATCCTTAGCAGGGGACTTCCTTCTCTCTGGTAGAGAAATGGGGTCGGAGAGGAGCCTTGTCAACACTGCCTCTTCACAGGCATCTATAGAGTCATAACATACCCCTATGAATATTTGGATTCTGACTCACCCTGGTCTGCCGGTGGTAAGGACTCCCTCTGTGTTCGATCTTCAGGCAAAGTCTCAAGGACTAGTGCAACGGCCTGGAAAAGCTTCTTTCTCTGAGGAGCTGGAGATTAATAGCAGGGTGACAGTAATCGACCTTGATCTCCCTTTGGGCATCCTCATCAGATCTGGCACAGTTTCCTTGCCTCCTAGCACCCAAAGGGAACTGAACAGAGATATGAGGATAGACTGTGCCTGCCTCAGTGCCCTGGCACAGAAGTCCTACAGTGTTTCCTCCAAGACCTGTTTATCTTTTTATCCAACTCCTACTCACAGATTGCAGATACCACACCTCCTTGGAAAAATGAGGTTGATCGGTGGTGGTTTGGACAAGTCACTTCACCCTCCATTGCCTCAGGTACAAACTTAGATTGTGAGAAATATACACAATACCTGAATGTAATCTGCTTTGAAGTGCTTGAAAAAGAATGTAAATCAAATAAACAAACACCTGGAGAGTGAAAGCTGTTCTGAATCTGTCCTGCATAGAAGATGAGCTCTCCTCGTCACAGGGCAGCTTAAAGGGGAGTTCTCAGCATGCACCGGATCATCCTTGCTCCCGGCATCGATGGAGACAGATGCTAATGCTTCTTTGGTTTCCCTTGATGCCTGGCATCGGAACTCTTCAATGACAGTGTCAAAGAGGCTGAACACAATGCCTTCTTAGATTGGGAAAGAGTCAGACGAAGGCCTGCCTACAGGTTCCCTATCAGCTGATGGCATGGAGAGAACCGATGTTCCTCTCAATGCAGATGACGATCCTTCCACTGATGCAGATCAGAGGTCCTTCAATGTTGTTGAATAAGTCTTCCGGTGCCCAAAATGCTTTTCCATGAGTTCCAGTTGGAACCAGCATCCTTTTGGGGTCATGGATGCACATTTGCAACATCCGTGAACATTAT